>NC_086449.1:403645419-404002919 GCF_028390025.1 Pseudophryne corroboree
TAGCAATGCCTTTTTACACTTATGGTTTGTGCTGTAAGTTTTATAGAAGCAACTGAGTAAATCGCTACAAGCCACGGGTGCCTGAGGGAATAGTGGTCAACGTGGGCTTACAGGTTGATTTTTCTTTTTGCCAACCCCAAACCCCCCAATCAGGTAAAAAAATTGTTTTATCAAGCACTGTTCCCAGCAGTATCCAGCTTGATACAGATGGGTCCTCTTATGTCCAAGAACAGCGCAGTATAGCGGGGCGAGTGCGAGCTCACGCTAAGCCATAGACTTGAATTCACTTATACGGGACCTGGCAGTTTTGCTAGTGAGTGTGTTCGCATTGCGGTCCTGGATTGTTTGGGCCAAATTGTCTGGTTTTCGACTGGGGTAAGAGTCTGCAAATCATCTTTACATTTATTTGTGAGTGGTTAATGCACCTAGGCAATTAAAACCGATTAATCAACATTTCTCTGACGTCCTAAGTGGATGCTGGGGACTCCGTCAGGACCATGGGGATTAGCGGCTCCGCAGGAGACAGGGCACAAAACTAAAGCTTTAGGATCAGGTGGTGTGTACTGGCTCCTCCCCCTATGACCCTCCTCCAAGCCTCAGTTAGGTTTTTGTGCCCGTCCGAGCAGGGTGCAATCTAGGTGGCTCTCTTAAGGAGCTGCTTAGAAAAAGTTTTTAGGTTTCTTATTTTCAGTGAGTCCTGCTGGCAACAGGCTCACTGCATCGAGGGACTTAGGGGAGAGAAGTTCAACTCACCTGCGTGCAGGATGGATTGGCTTCTTAGGCTACTGGACACCATTAGCTCCAGAGGGAGTCGGAACACAGGTCTCACCCTGGGGTTCGTCCCGGAGCCGCGCCGCCGAACCCCCTTGCAGATGCTGAAGATTGAAGGTCCAGAAACCGGCGGCAGAAGGCTTTTCAGTCTTCATGAAGGTAGCGCACAGCACTGCAGCTGTGCGCCATTGTTGTCACACACTTCACACCAACGGTCACGGAGGGTGCAGGGCGTTGCTGGGGGCGCCCTGGGCAGCAATGTATAATACCTTATTCTGGCTAAAAATACATCACATATAGCCCCTGGAGGCTATATGGATGTATTTAACCCCTGCCAGGTCTCAGAAAAACGGGAGAAGAAGCCCGCCAAAAAGGGGGCGGGGCCTATTCTCCTCAGCACACAGCGCCATTTTCCCTCACAGAAATGCTGGTGGGAAGGCTCACAGGCTCTCCCCTGCACTGCACTACAGAAACAGGGTTAAAACAGAGAGGGGGGGCACTTATTTGGCGATATGTATATATATATTAAAATGCTATAAGGGAAAAACACTTATATAAAGGTTGTCCCTGTATAATATAGCGTTTTTGGTGTGTGCTGGCAAACTCTCCCTCTGTCTCCCCAAAGGGCTAGTGGGGTCCTGTCCTCTATCAGAGCATTCCCTGTGTGTGTGCTGTGTGTCGGTACTTGTGTGTCGACATGTATGAGGACGATGTTGGTGAGGAGGCGGAGCAATTGCCGGTAATGGTGATGTCACTCTCTAGGGAGTCGACACCGGAATGGATGGCTTATTTAAGGAATTACGTGATAATGTCAACACGCTGCAAGGTCGGTTGACGACATGAGACGGCCGGCAAACCAATTAGTACCTGTCCAGGCGTCTAAAACACCGTCAGGGGCGTTAAAACGTCCTTTTACCTCAGTCGGTCGACACAGACACGGACACTGACTCCAGTGTCGACGGTGAAGAAACAAACGTATTTTCCTTTAGGGCCACACGTTACTTGTTAAGGGCAATGAAGGAGATGTTACATATTTCTGATACTACAAGTACCACAAAAAAGGGTATTATGTGGAGTGTGAAAAAACTACATGTGGTTTTTCCTGAATCAGATAAATTAAATGAAGTGTGTGATGATACGTGGGTTTCCCCCGATAGAAAATTATTGGCGGTATACCCTTTCCCGCCAGAAGTTATGGCGCGTTGGGAAACACACCTTAGGGTGGATAAGGCGCTCACACGCTTATAAAAACAAGTGGCGTTACCGTCTCCAGATACGGACGCCCTCAAGGAGCCAACTGATAGGAGGTTGGAAAATATCCTAAAAAGTATATACACACATACTGGTGTTATACTGCGACCAGCGATCGCCTCAGCCTGGATGGGCAGCGCTGGGGTGGCTTGGTCGGATTCCCTGACTGGAAATATTGATACCCTTGACAGGGACAGTATTTTATTGACTATAGAGCATTTAAAAGATGCATTTCTATATATGCGAAACTCTGGCATCAAGAGTAAGTGCGATGTCCATATCTGCCAGACGATGTTTATGGACACGACAGTGGTCAGGTGATGCAGATTCCAAACGGCATATGGAAGTATTGCCGTATAAAGGGGAGGAGTTATTTGGGGTCGGTCCATCGGGCCTGGTGGCCACGGCAACAGCTAGAAAATCCACCTTTTTTACCCCAAGTCACATCTCAGCAGAAAAAGACATAGTCTTTTCAGCCTCAGTCCTTTCGTCCCCATAATATCTGCCCAGGGATAGAGGTAAGGGAAGAAGACTGCAGCAGGCAGCCCATTCCCAGGAACAGAAGCCTTCCACCGCTTCTGCCAAGTCCTCAGCATGACGCTGGGGCCGTACAAACAGGTGCGGTGGGGGGGTCGCCTCAAGAGTTTCAGCACGCAGTGGGCTCACTCGCAAGTGGACCCCTGGATCCTACAAGTAGTATCCCAGGGGTACAGATTGGAAATTCGAGACGTCTCCCCCTCGCAGGTTCCTGAAGTTTGCTTTACCAACGTCTACCTCCGACAGGGAGGCAGTATTGGAAACAATTCACAAGCTGTATTCCCAGCAGGTGATAATCAAAGTACCCCTCCTACAACAAGTAAAGGGGTATTATTCCACACTATATTGTGGTACTGAAGCCAGACGGCTCGGTGAGACCTATTCTAAATGGAGTCACTCAGAGCAGTGATAGCGAACCAGGAAGAAGGGGACTATATGGTGTCCCTGGACATCAAGGATGCTTACCTCCATGTCCCAATTTGCCCTTCTCACCAAGGGTACCTCAGGTTCGTGGTACAAAACTGTCACTATCAGTTTCAGACGCTGCCGTCTGGATTGTCCACGGCACCCCGGGTCTTTACCAAGGTAATGGCCGAAATGATGATTCTTCTTCAAAGAAAAGGCGTCTTAATTATCCCTTACTTGGACGATCTCCTGATAAGGGCAAGGTCCAGAGAACAGTTGGAGGTCGGAGTAGCACTATCTCAAGTAGTTCTACGACAGCACGGGTGGATTCTAAATATTCCAAAATCGCAGCTGTCTCCGACGACACGTCTGCTGTCCCTAGGGATGATTCTGGACACAGTCCAGAAAAAGGTGTTTCTCCCGGAGGAGAAAGCCAGGGAGTTATCCGAGCTAGTCAGGAACCTCCAAAAACCAGGAAAAGTGTCAGTGCATCATTGCACAAGGGTCCTGGGAAAAATGGTGGCTTCTTACGAAGCGATTCCATTCGGCAGATTTCACGCAAGAACTTTTCAGTGGGATCTGCTGGACAAATGGTCCGGATCGCATCTTCAGATGCATCAGCGGATAACCCTGTCTCCAAGGACAAGGGTGTCTCTTCTGTGGTGGCTGCAGAGTGCTCATCTACTAAAGTGCCACAGTTATGCATTCAGGACTGGGTCCTGGTGACCACGGATTCCAGCTTGAAAGGCTGGGGAGCAGTCACACAGGGAAAAAATTTCCAGGGAGTGTGATCAAGTCTGGGGACTTCTCTCCGCATAAATATACTGGAGCTAAGAGCAATTTACAATGCTCTAAGCTTAGCAAGACCTCTGCTTCAAGGTCAGCCGGTATTGATCCAGTGGGACAACATCACGGCAGTCGCCCACGTAAACAGACAGGGCGGCACAAGAAGCAGGAGGACAATGGCAGAAACTGCAAGGATTCTTCGCTGGGCGGAAAATCATGTGATAGCACTGTCAGCAGTTTTCATTCCGGGAGTGGACAACTGGGAAGCAGACTTCCTCAGCACGACCTCCACCCGGGAGAGTGGGGACTTCATCGAAAAGTTTTTTCCACATGATTGTGCACCGTTGGGAAAGACCAAAGGTGGACATGATGGCGTCCCGCCTGAACAAAAAAACTGGACAGGTATTGCGCCAGGTCAAGAGACCCTCAGGCAATAGCTGTGGACGTTCTGGTAACACCATGGGTGTACCAGTCGGTGTATGTGTTCCCTCCTCTGCTTCTCATACCAAAGGTACTGAGAATTATAAGACGTAGAGGAGTAAGAACTATACTCGTGGCTCCGGATGGGCCAAGAAGGACTTGGTACCCGGAACTTCAAGATGCTCACAGAGGACTCAGGGCCTCTGCCGATAAGAAGGGACTTGCTTCAGCAAGTACCATGTCTGTTCCAAGACTTACCGCGGCTGCGTTTGACGGCATGGCGGTTGAACGCCGGATCCTAAGGGAAAAAGGCATTCCGGAAGAGGTCATTCCTACCCTGGTCAAAGCCAGGAAGGAGGTGACCGCACAACATTATCACCACATGTGGCGAAAATATGTTGCGTGGTATGAGGCCAGGAAGGCCCCACGAAGAAATTTCAACTCGGTCGATTCCCGCATTTCCTGCAAACAGGAGTGTCTATGGGCCTCAAATTGGGGTACATTAAGGTTCAAATTTCGGCCCTGTCGATTTTCTTCCAGAAAGAATTGGCTTCAGTTCCTGAAGTCCAGAAATTTGACAGGGGAGTACTGCATATACAACCCCCTTTTGTGCCTCCAGTGGCACTGTGGGATCTCAACGTAGTCCTGGGATTCCTCAAATCACGTTAGTTTAAACCGCTCAAATCTGTGGATTTGAAATATCTCACATGGAAAGTGACCATGATGTTGGCCCTGGCCTCGGCCAGGCGAGTGTCAGAATTGGCGGCTTTGTCTCACAAAAGCCCATATCTGATTGTCCATTCAGACAGGGCAGAGCTGCGGACTCGTCCCCAGTTTCTCCCTAAGGTGGTGTCAGCGTTTCATCTGAACCAGCTTATTGTGGTACCTGCGGCTACTAGAGACTTGGAGGACTCCAAGTTGCTAGATGTTGTCAGGGCCCTGAAAATATAGATTTCCAGGACGGCTGGAGTCAGGAAAACTGACTTGCTGTTATCCTGTATGCACCCAAAAAACTGGGTGCTCTTGCTTCTAAGCAGACGATTGCTAGTTGAATGTGTAGTACAATTCAGCTTGCACATTCTGTGGCAGGACTGCCACAGCCAAAATATATAAATGCCCATTCCACAAGGAAGGTGGGCTCATCTTGGGCGACTGCCCGAGGGGTCTCGGCTTTACAACTTTGCCGAGCTGCTACTTGGTCAGGGGCACACCCTGGCTGAGGAGGACCTGGAGTTCTCTCACTCGGTGCTGCAGAGTCATCCGCACTCTCCCGCCCGTTTGGGAGCTTTGGTATAATCCCCATGGTCCTGACGGAGTCCCCAGCATCCACTTAGGACGTCAGAGAAAATAAGATTTTACTTACCGATAAATCTATTTCTCGTAGTCCGTAGTGGATGCTGGGTGCCCATCCCAAGTGCGGATTGTCTGCAATACTTGTACATAGTTATTGTTACAAAAAAATCGGGTTGTTATTGTTGTGAGCCGTCTGTTCAGAGGCTCCTACGTTTGTCATACTGTTAACTGGGTTTAGATCACAAGTTATACGGTGTGATTGGTGTGGCTGGTATGAGTCTTACCCGGGATTCAATATCCTTCCTTATTGTGTACGCTCGTCCGGGCACAGTATCCTAACTGAGGCTTGGAGGAGGGTCATAGGGGGAGGAGCCAGTACACACCACCTGATCCTAAAGCTTTAGTTTTGTGCCCTGTCTCCTGCGGAGCCGCTAATCCCCATGGTCCTGACGGAGTCCCCAGCATCCACTACGGACTACGAGAAATAGATTTATCGGTAAGTAAAATCTTATTTTTTTCCCCCACTCAACTTCCTCAAGGGACATATTGTGGTCCGCCTCCCTTTTTAGTTGGGAGTGGAGTTACTCAATCACCAAATGTACCAGAACATAATCCTAGTCTTATGAGTCGTAGAGGAAAGCCTAGCTGTAAGATGAGGGGGGCACTGATAAATTTACTTATTTTCTGTTTGAATTTTGGAGATATTTGTAAAAGTCTCTGGCTGGAAATTGATAAGCTTCTTTTAGCTGTAGAATGTTCTTAAAGTAGAGTCTCAAATTAGTAGAGGGGAGAGAGTTTCAATCTAGAGATAAGCATTATATTATATATTATATAACCTTGCATGCAGAAGTGAGAGGCTGGGACATGCTCATTGGCGACAAACGTCACCAAGGACCCCACCCCCCTCCACCACACATCGAATATATACTACCTCCAGGACCCCCACACACCCAAAGATTGCTTGACAAATAAAAGTACTTACTGAACTATAAATGTATATGTAATGGTAGCCTGCATGCGCTGTGACGGCATGTGTGTTCCATGCATGTGCCACAATGCTTTGGCGCATTACAGTGCAAAGTTGGTGACGCCGCTGATGCACAGTCAATCACTGGCATCATGCAAAGTCTGATGCAGACTTGAGCCAGTGTTGACAAAAGTCTAAAACTTTATTACACGTGGTGGAAGAGGAATAAGCGGGTGTGAAAGAGAACGGAAATATTTATACTTTTAATGGAGGAAACCTGGTCTGTGTGAAGAGCATGGTGCCGGAAGAGTATTGGAAGGGGTTGGAGAAAAGGGACCGTGATACAGGTGGTGGAGGAAAGGTAGTGGTGTGAAAGGCGCTAGGAGGTGGAAGAAAGGTAGTGCATGGTGATGGAAAAAAGATGTAAGTAGAAGTCTGGATTTTCTGTAGATGGTGTGAAAAACCAACCTAAGACAATTAAAATAAACGACCTGATGTGCCCGATTTCAACTGAGCAAAGATTTGCTGGTCGGAACATTTTACCCCTCTTCACCCCCTTAGGAGTAGATTTTGGAAAAATCCCCGCTTAGTGGGTGGCTGCAAGTAACACAGGGTGAGTTCACCAACTGTCACATTTTCCAGAACGCAATGGTGATGCATTGTACATGAGAGGCAGACGTTTTGCCACATATGATGACCTACTAAGATAACGGCATCACAGAAAAATGTCACTCATAAAAGTCGTCCTTCTGCGATTAATATAAGTTGATGAAAATAATTCCTACAGGTGACGCAACTTCTGTTAATTAATTGTAAACCTTCAAGCGCAACACATTTGTAGGAACACTACACGTTTGAGACAGAATACCAAACTTGTGTTTAGTGGTTATAGCTGCAAAAGGTGGCTACTTAGATTAAATGTTGTTAAACAAAATGTGTGTTTGGTTTTTTGTGTTTTTATCTCAAATTGTTTATTCTATGCTTTTATTTTAGAGTACATTGAGATATTAAGCAATAAATTGTAATAAAAAATGGAAAAATGGGGGTGGTGTTAAACTTTTGACCAGTTGTGTAGGAGTATATGCAGAAAGTGTGAAGTTGGGGGCTTGGAGTGAGCAGGGTAAGACTGAAAAGAGATAATTTATAGTTAGTGATTGAGACAAATCTTCAGTGCCCTAAGTTGCAACTCACTTTTACTGAAAGATACTGCAGCCAGGTTAAATAAACCAGAGAATGAAGTTCTCCTGGTTCACAAAGGAAACTCGCAGAAGTCAAATTTTGCATCATCACATGCTGTTTAATACAGAGTTGAAATGATTTACTTGTAGGCACCATTGCCTGGATTCCAGGCAGAGAACCCATTTTGCAATACAGTTTTCTGAGGCCCTCCTGTTGGACGGTCCAACATGTTGTTAAGGCATTGATTCTTACCAACCAGTGAGTCAGTGCCCCCCAAATGTGCCCTTATTGCAAGTAAAATGAAGAGCCATTAAGAATGTTTTGTGATTGGTTAAGTGATTAATAAGAAGCAGTGTACTATAAATATAAATGTATCACAATATGGGGATAATCTCGTAATAGACTTCTTAGGTTTTATTGTTTTAACATTTAACCACTTGCTTGACGTGGTTGCATCAGATGCCACCGTGTCAGAGATGCCTACCAGTGGTTGCTTTCAGGTAGACTTCCAGCACCTGTCGGGATCAGACCTTTAGGTCGGCCCCTTTGAATACTGTGGGAACCACCCCGAGCCTCCTAGCCGGGTTAAAAAAAAAAAGTATTGTCTACCCATGGCTGCAAGAAGATTGACAAGGGACGAATTGTACAGGCTATTCGACCGGGTCAGAGCATCTTCAAAACAGCAAGTCTTGTGCGGTGTTCCTGATGGGCAGGTGTACCTACCAAAATTGCTCAGAGGAAGGACAATGGTGAACAGGCTACAGGGTCATGGGCGCCAAAAGCTCTTTGATGTGCCTGGGGAGCGAAGGCTAGCCCATCTGCTCCAATCTCACAGAAGAGCTAATGTTGCACAACTTGTAGAAAAGTGTAAGGGTGGCTATGATATAAAGGTGTCAGAACACACAGTGAATATGTAAAGGGTCAATACAAAGAGTTAGCAGGGGATTTGTTTATTAATAGAACTCTGTATAGGACACGTGGGCACTCACTGAGGCTGAAGGAGAGAAAATTCCGTACAAAACGTAGGAAAGGGTTCTTCACCGTAAGGGCAATAAGGATTTGGAACTCCCTGCCGGAGAAGATAATAATGGCGGACTCTATAAATGCATTCAAAACCGGATTGGACAGTTTTCTAGCTGAAAAAAGTATCCAAGGCTATAGCATTTAGTATAATGACATTATGTATATCGGAGTGACACGAAATATAGTTGTCAATGGGTACGAAACCATTAATTCGACTGGTGTATTATAATGTGCACTGCTTAATATAGAATACAGGTTGAACCCAATGGGCATTTTGCCTCTTTTCAACCTTATTAACTATGTTACTACAGTATGTTACTTTTTTTACTGTTTCAGTAATAGTGCTACGGTACAAAAAGTACAGTCCATCAAAAAATGATTTGCTGAGATGGGCGTGTCAGAACGTGACTGGTTAGAGCCCTGACCTCCACCCAAGATTTTCAACAAGCACCTTTGGGCATTATGTTCACTTTCTTTTGACCATGTAGTGTTTCAGTAATTATTATGTTGTCCCTTCATTTCAGTTAAGGAGTGTTTTGTGTAAATAATACATGTAAACCAATCTTTTAAAATTGGGACCTGACTCGCTGACATTATAAATTTTCCTCACCCACTTTTTACATATGAATTATAGAAAGCTTTAATAACCTCTCCGTATTGCAGTTGATGGGATATGGTCATTAGGTCGACACTCATTTTGTCGACCACTGTTTGTCGACATTCATTAGGTCGACAGGGTCACTGGGTCGACATGATCATTGGGTCGACATGTTACTAGATTGACAGTTCAAAAGGTCGACATGAGTTTTTCACATTGTTTTTTTCTTCAGTTTTTGAACTTTTTCATACTTTACGATCCACGTGGACTACAATTGGGATTGGTTACTTTCCGAGCAAAGCGAGCCATGCGAGGGGACACAGTGCACTAATTGGGGTTCCCCGACACTTTACAAAGAAAACAACACCAAAAAAAGTTTAAAAAAAAAATTACAAAAAAAGTATGTCGACCTTTTGACCTTGTCGACCTTTTGACCCTGTCGACCTAGTGACCCTGTCGACCAATAGTGGTCGACCTAATGACCGTCGACCTAAGTTGTGTCAACTCAACGACCCATACCCGCAGTTGACCTAACTATAGACGTTACAGTAATGTTGGCTTTGCCTATACTTGCACTGTGCATCAACATGATATTGTTTTAGGGCAAAATATGGCTGATTGATTTTAACCCATTTGGTGAAGTAACGGACTCTCTGCTGTTTACCTGGGAAGAATTGATGAGAGGAGATGAAGAGACTTTACATCAGGTAAGGAATGGTCCTCACCATTTACATTATTTGCAGAATGATACAGTCAGGTGCCAATGCAGGATTTACTAGGGAGGGTTTCATACATACGTACGTACGCACACACACACGCGCTCATTTATACTTTCAGCATATCCATACTCTGTGCTGGTGCCCACTGAGTAGGGATGACCATTGATGATACTTTTACAATCAATGGTGTATAACCAGATGTTTATACACCATCGATGGTAGCTGTTTGCCCAAGAGTTTCCCTCTTCCCTCTGCAGTTTCCAGTCCTGCTGTTGCTGCACAGGGCTGCTAGACTGTCAGCCATCAGCCCTGCACTTCCCCCGCCGCTTACACTGGGTGTAAGAGGCGGAAATATGATGTCCTGCCTCTTTCACCGGCTTTGCTGTCATTCACAGCTGTTTATCAGAGCTCTCTGTAGCGGCACCTCTGCTGTCGTGATTTGTACTGAGACGGATGCACATCTGTCTCCTTCTCTAACTAAAAAAAAAAAAACTAGCCTATCAAGGGGGTTTCTAGGTACTCAGGCGTGCTGCCACTGACTATTAAATTGCTACAATGATTTCAGTGGTAAGTTTGTAATGCAAAATAACTGACATCCTAGGTTTGTTACATTAATCTTGTGCATCTTTTGCTAGAAGAAATGCCTTCTACTAGATTGTTTCTGAATGTCTAAAATGGTCAGAAGAACCGTTATGGTTTCTTGTAAGATGCAATGTTTTTAATACATATACCTGCATTCCAGCAGGCTTTCAGACATGAATATAAACTACAGTTTACTAAACACAGATGTTAAACCCACAAAACAATAACGCATTAAGTAATATGCATACTGGTTATCTGTGGGAATTTTAACAAATATGTTTTCAGCAGAGCCCCCATGTAAGTGTTATCATGTGCCTGCAAGTATAAACTCCCCTTTCCTTGCGTCCGTCTTTCCTCCCCCCCCCCCCCCCCTTCAGTCATACATATCTGTACGTCAGACTAGAGGGCAAATCTAGGACAGGATTGGAATATTAGAGAAAAACAGGGATTAGTGGGCAGGATGCAGTAATATATTTTTTATTTTGAAAATACTTTTTATTAGTTTTAGCAAATATAACGACAGTTAACAAAAATAAGAATAAGAACATGGTGCAATATAAAAGTACATGAGAAGGCAATATCAAGAAACATAAAAACAAACTGAAGATGAATAAGTTATAAATTAACAATCCAGAGAAGCACACCATCTCAAGAGTATAGGAATCTAAACAATCCTGAGCCTGCTAAAGATCAAAAAATAGAGAGAGAGCGGTATCCGGACAGTCAATAAACCTTCCAATTAATTATAATATGCACCAGAATAGTAACACAAAAGGGGAATTATGGTGAAGCAGAGAAGGGGAAAAAGATATGGGGGGAAGGAAAAAAGGTGGTAGGAGGGCATCTGCCCGTCAAAGTTACTCGCAATAATAAATCCAAGTAATAATTATATAAAATTATTGAACTAGATAGTTGTCAATGCTGGTTCAGCATGAAAATGTAACATCCATGGCATCCATGTTTTAATAAAATGATCTGGGGTGTCATGAAGGGCAGCAGTAATGCACTCTAGTTTGTAAGTGAGCCATGCTGCGTTAACAGTGGCAGTTATGGTAGGTGGCGTTGTTGATTTCCAATTTGCTGCAATTTGGCATTTGGCCGTATTCAATATATGCTTAATTAACTTTTGCAATTGGCGCTTAGTATCAGGGATAGGACGGGAGAGTAACGAGTATATGGCCGAGTAAGGGACGATTATATCCGTCACATCCAGTATCAGTCTGTGGATCTTTTATCAATATTGTTGGATAAGCGGGCATGACCACCAAACATGCAGCAGGGTCCCCCATTGGCCACAGCCTCCAACATCTGTCAGAGCAAGTAGAATAGATACTCTTGCATAATGTAACACCTGATAAATAGTGGACAATAACCCCTTAGTCAAGTGCTGATATTGACATAATGATTCCAGATTAGTTTTAACTACAGTACAAGCTCATTTGTTTAGAGTGTTATAAAAGTGTCGTATTTACAAGAACTGATAGAAAACCGTGTGGGGAAGTGAAAAGCGAGACTGTATATCGGCAAATGTAGGGAATGAGTGGAGGGGAGCAATATCCAGTAGGAAGAGAATGTTATGTGAGGTCCAATGTTTAAATGCAAGGTGATCGATACCAGGAGGAAACGCTGCGTTGTTCCACAAAGGAACTAGATAAGGATGATGAGAACGAAGGTGATAGAATTGAGTACAAAGGTACCAATTGATAAAGAAAAGCGTATAGTCGGTAACAACAAGTTAATTGAAGGGCGAGAGCGTGGAGAGCACCATAATAGGTTAGAAGGTGAGTACATCTTTAGGGTATATGCCTCAAGGAGTATCCACATTCTCCGCTCAGGAGGAGTATGCCAGAGAACACAGGAAGCTAAGTGTGTAGCATGATAGTACTTAACAAGATCCGGCATACCAAGACCTACCGACGCACGCTGCTTCTGCAGTATTCTCATCTTGACTGTTTTTTTTGTCCTGCCCAGACAAAGCTGGAGATTTCCCTTTGGAGATTTTTAATATCTTGGTTGGAATGTGGATTGGAAGGGTTTGCCAGAGATATAGTAAACGGGGCAGTAAATTCATCTTGAAAGCAGCAATTCGACCAAACCAAGAGGTTTATAGTTTGTTCCAATTAGCCAGGTCAGTTTTTATAGAAGAAAACAACCTCGGAAAATTAGCGGCGTACAATCCAGAGTAGGACTTAAATAGATTCCTTAATATTTAAGCTTAGTAGGTTTCCATTTAAATGGGTAGCAAGACTGTAAAAGGCGAAGGTCTTGTGGAGGTACATGTAAATCCAAAATATCTTTTATCAGTATAAAGGTTCTAATTAGACAATTGACTATATGTATGAACATCCTCAAATAAATGGCGCAAGAAAATATATGGGTCAGTCAGAGTTAAAATAATGTCGTCGGCGTATAACGCAATTTTATGCTCATGGTTCCCCACCAAAATGCCCGAGATGTTATGGTTCAGTCTAATTTTTGCTGTCAATGGCTCTATAACCAGGGCCAATAGGAGAGGAGAGAGTGGGCATCCCTGACTGGTGCCATTTCTAATAGGAAGAGGGAGGGAGGAGAGACCATTGACCAGGATAGTAGCAGAAGGATTTTGATAGTGAGGTAACGGCATTATAAAAAGTGCCATTCAATCCAATATTTTTAAGGGTCTGGTGGATAAAGGGCCAGGCCACTCTATCGAAGGCTTTCTCTGCAGGATGCAGTAATATATTGATTTTTGTTTTACTGTTTGGTTAGAACTACATTGGCGTAAAGGTGTGTACACACGGTGAGATCCTTGCTATGCCCGATTTTGAGTATGCGATTTCCTTTGAACTCGCCCAGATAGCACAGATTTTGACTACCTGTACTTGAGATTTTGTCTGTGTACGATTTTGACTAAGTGCCACTTTTGACTATACTTTGTACTAGATAGTCAAGATTGACTTGCCTGCACAGTCTCTCTAGCCTTGCGATACCGACCCCACGGGAGTGCGCATTGGGATCGAATCGATATCGCAAGCTGCCTAACACCTTGAGATGTGCACTAATTTTCTCTAACGTCCTAGAGGATGCTGGGATCCATATTAGTACCACAGGGTATAGACGGGTCCATCAGGAGCCATGGGCACTTTAAAACGTTAATAGTGTGGGCTGGCTTCTCCCTCTATGCCCCTCCTACCAGACTCCATTTAGAAAATGTGCCCGGAGGAGCCGGTCACAGCTAGGGGAGCTCCTAGAGCTTCTTTGTTTTTTTTTGTGTGGTTTTTTTTTTTTGGGGGGGGGGTTTAAGAGTAATTAGGCACAGGGAGGCTGCTGGCAACAGCCTCCCTGCTTAGTGGGACTTAGGGGGGGAGTAGTGTCCAACCCTCTGAAGTTAATGACCACTATCTCCGCTGACAGGACACTGAGCTCCTGAGGGTGATGATCGTTAGCCTCCGAGGTGACCGCTCACTCCCGCAGCATGCCGCCACCCCCTAACAGAGCCAGAAGATTGAGGTGGTGTGTCACCGGTGATCCGACAAGGGGGAGCCGGTGTGTATGGCAGCTACAGGGTTGGAGCGCAGTACTAACACTGTGCTCCGGAAGGCTCAGCGGTACAGGTGCGGCGCTGTGAGGGGCGCCCTGGGCCAGCGCAATACCCTTACAACTGGTCACTCACGCTATCAGGGGCTTCGGTAACGCTGCTATGGCCATTACCTCAGGCCAGTATAAATATTCAAAGTGCGGGAAGACGCACCATGTTTGGGAGCGGAGCTTCTCCTCAGAGCGGACCCAGCAGCTCACCAGCGCCATTTTCTCCCTACAGATCCACACACTCAGATGCTGACAGGGAGTGCTGACCCTTCCCGACTCCAGCTATCCTGTGCAGTACAAGGGGGTTGTTGAAGGGGGGGAGATTGTCCATTAACTGTGTAGTTCTATTAAGGGTACACAGTCAGCGCCAGGCAATTCTATAACTGCCTACTGAGGCGCTGTATGTGCTGGCTCCAAGCTCTGTGTTTCTCTGAAGGTACTTGGGGGAAACTGTGTCTGACACTTTCCTGTGTGTGTATGCAACTTTCTCACATAACCATGTCCAGGGACACTGTTTATGGGCCCTCATTCCGAGTTGTTCGCTCGGTAATTTTCTTCGCATCGCAGCGATTTTCCGCTAATTGCGCATGCGCAATGTTCGCACTGCGACTGCGCCAAGTAAATTTGCAAAGAAGTTTGGTATTTTACTCACGGCATTACAAGGTTTTTTCTTCGTTCTGGTGTTCGGAGTGTGATTGACAGGAAGTGGGTGTTTCTGGGCGGAAACTGGCCGTTTTATGGGAGTGTGTGAAAAAACGCTGCCGTTTCTGGGAAAAACGCGGGAGTGGCTGAAGAAACGGGGGAGTGTCTGGACGAACGCTGGGTGTGTTTGTGACGTCAAACCAGGAACGACAAGCACTGAACTGATCGCACTGGAAGAGTAAGTCTCGAGCTACTCAGAAACTGCACAGAAAAATCTTTTCGCAAAATTGCGAATACTTCGTTCGCAATTCTGCTAAGCTAAGATACACTCCCAGAGGGCGGCGGCTTAGCGTGTGTACTGCTGCGAAAAGCGGCTAGCGAGCGAACAACTCGGAATGAGGGCCATTGTGCGGCAGAATATGTATCTTTTCCAGAGGAATCCATTCCATGTATACACAAATGTAATATTTTGTCTCAGCCTTCCGAATCCGAGCCCCAGTGGGTAGCTTCTATTGAGGGAATGATATCCCAGATTTCTACTAGGATTGCGCATTATGAGACGGAATCACAGATTTTAAAACAATCTGTGGAGGTTTTGTCTGGTTCTGTCCCCACTATCTCAAAATCCCGTGGTGTATCCAAGAAACATGCGCTTGCTCAGATTATGCAAGTCGACACGGACACCGACTCTGACACGGCAGAGGGTGATGCGGATATGCGGGGGGGGGGTCAGGCTTCCCTGTCAAGAGGGGTGCAACTCATGATTGAGGCTATCAGGGATGTGTTACACATTACTGACAAACCATCTGAACAGGTAGAGGAGGCTTACTTTACGGACAATAAGAAAACCTCCCAGGCCTTCCCTGCGTCTAAGGAATTAAACGCATTATATGAAAAATCCTGGGAAAATCCAGAGAGAAAAATTTTAGATCCCAAAGAGGGTTCTTGTGGTTTTTCCTTTCCCTGAGGATGATAGGAAAAAGTGGGAAAACCCACCTATAGTAGACGCTTCTGTATCTAGACTGTCTAAAAAGGTGGTTTTACCTGTCCCTGGGTCTACCGCTTTGAAAGAACAGGCAGACTGCAAGATTGAAACTACGCTCAAATCCATATACACTGCTTCAGGAGTGGCATTAAGGCCCACTATTGCCTGTGCATGGATTTCTAAAGCCATAGTAAAGTGGTCAGGCACATTACTAGAGGACTTAGATTCTATGGATAGAAGTGACATTGAATTGTTTTTACGTAACATACAGGATTCGGCGGGTTTCATGGTGGAGGTCATGAAGGACCTGGGTAATCTGACTGCAAGGAAATCGTCCATGGCTGTCTCAGCTACGCCAATGGTCTGCAGACGCGGAATCCAGGAGAAGTGTGGAGAACCTACCCTTCACAGGTCAGGCTCTATTTGGGGAAGCATTGGATGCGTGGATTTCCACGGCAACCACTGGTAAGTCAACCTTTCTTCCCTTTCAGACGGCGAAGAAACCTTTTTCTACATCCTCTATGCAGTCCTTTCGGTCTGCAAAAGCTAAAAAGTCCAAGACTCCTACCACTTTCTTCAGAGGCGGGCGAGCAAAATCCAAAAAACAGGCATCTGCAGGTTCCCAAGACCAGAAACCTGCCTCTGTGTCCTCAAAATCCTCAGCATGACGGTGGACCTCCCTGCCTGGAGAACGGGCAAGTGGGAGCGAGGCTCAGACGTTTCAGTCACGTCTGGGTGTCGTCCGGTCTGGATCCCTGGGTACAGGATATTGGGGGTCATTCTGAGTTGTTCGCTCGTTGCCGATTTTCGCAATAGAGCGATTAAGGCAAAAATGCGCATGGTACGCAGTGCGCATGCGCTAAGTATTTTAGCACAAAACTTAGTAGATTTACTCACGTCCGAACGAAGAATTTTCATCGTTGAAGTGATCGGAGTGTGATTGACAGGAACTGGGTGTTTCTGGGCGGAAACTGACCGTTTTCTGGGAGTGTGCGGAAAAATGCAGGCGTGTCAGGGAAAAACGCGGGAGTGTCTGGAGAAACGGGGGAGTGGCTGGCCGAACACAGGGCAAGTTTGTGACGTCAAACCAGGAGCGAAACGGCCTGAGCTGATCGCAATCTGTGAGTAGGTCTGGAGCTACTCAGAAACTGCTAAGAATTTCCTATTCGCAATTCTGCTAATCTTTCGTTCGCTATTCTGCTAAGCTAAGATACACTCCCAGAGGGCGGCGGCCTAGCGTGTGCAATGCTGCTAAAATCTGCTAGCGAGCGAACAACTCGGAATGACCCCCATTGTGTCCCAGGGTTACAGACTGGAGTTTCAAGAGCTCCCATCCCACAGGTTCTTCAAATCAGGCTTGCCAGCTTTGCTGACAGAAAGGGCTATCCTTCAGGAAGCCACTCAAAAATTGGAAAGGTCAGATGTAATTGTTCCAGTTCCACCTCATCTGGTAAACCAAGGTTACTATTCAAACCTATTTGTGGTACCGAAACTGTATGGTTCGGTCAGGCCAATTTTGAACCTGAAGTCGCTAAACCCTTATCTGAGGGATTTCAAGTTCAAAATGGAGTCTCTGAGAGCAGTGATCTTAGGGCTAGAGGAGGGAGAGTTTCTGGTGTCCTTAGACATCAAGGATGCGTACCTCCACATTCCGATTTGGCCGCCACACCAGGCTTATCTCAGATTTGCGCTGTTGGACTGTCACTGTCAGTTCCAGGCACTGCCGTTCGACCTCTCCACAGCACCGAGGGTATTCACCAAGGTAATGGCAGAGATGATGATTCTCCTCCGCAGACAGGGGGGTGAATATAATTCCTTATCTGGACGATCTGCTGATACAGGCATCTTCCAGGGAGAGGTTGTTGCAGTCCATTGCTCTCACGACTCGACTGCTCAGGGAACATGGATGGATCCTGAATCTTCCCAAGTCACATTTGGAGCCGACAAGGAGATGGTCTTTCCTGGGGAGGATCCTCGACACGGAAGTGCAGAGGGTATTTCTACCGGTGGAGAAAGTGTTGGTGATCCAAACTATGGTCCGGGATGTCTTGAAGCCTTCCCGGGTATCGGTACATCAGTGCATTCGCCTTCTGGGGAAGATGGTTGCCTCCTACGAGGCTCTTCAGTACGGAAGATTTCATGCACGGTCCTTCCAACTGGATTTCCTGGACAAGTGGTCGGGGTCTCATCAGCACATGCACCATAGGATACGTCTGTCGCCAAAAGCCAGGATTTCACTCCTGTAGTGGCTACAATTGCCTCACCTTCTAGAGGGCCGCAGGTTCGGGATTCAGAACTGGATCCTTCTAACCACGGATGCAAGTCTCAGAGGTTGGGGCGCAGTCACCCAAGGGGAAACCTTCCAAGGAAGGTGGTCAAGTCTGGAATCCATTCTCCCAGTCAACATTCTGGAACTAAGGGCCACGTACAGCGGTCTTCTACAAGCGGCACATCTTCTACAACAGGGATTCTCAAACTCTGTCCGCGGGACCCCACACAGTGCATGTTTTGCAGGTAACCCAGCAGGTGCACAGGTGTATTAATTACTCACTGACACATTTTAAAAGGTCCACAGGTGGAGCTAATTATTTCACTTGCAATTCTGTGAGGAGACCTGCAAAACATGCACTGTGTGGGGTCCTGAGTACCGAGTTTGAGAACCTGTGTTCTACAAGATTGGGCCATTTAGGTGCAGTCGGACAATGTAACGACGGTGGCCTACATAAACCGACAGGGCGGAACGAAGAGCAGAGCTGCAATGTCAGAGGTAAAAAGAATCCTCCTCTGGGCAGAAAGGCACGCGTTTGCGCTGTCAGCAATCTTCATTCCGGGAGTGGACAACTGGGAAGCGGACTTCCTCAGCAGACACGATCTCCATCCGGGAGAGTAGGGCCTCCATACGGAGGTGACAAATCTTTGGGGTGTACCTCAAATAGATATGATGGCCTCCCGTCTCAACAAGAAGCTTCGGAGGTACTGTTACAGGTCAAGAGACCCACAAGCAGTGGCGGTGGACGCCCTGGTAACTCCATGGGTGTTCCAGTCAGTGTACGTGTTTCCTCCACTTCCACTCATTCCAAGGATTCTTAAACTCGTAAAGAGAACAAGAGTTCAGGCAATCCTCATTGCTCTGGACTGGCCAAGAAGGGCTTGGTACGCGGATCTTCTGTAACTACTGCTGAAAGACCCGAGGCCTCTTCCTCTTCGAGGGGACCTTTTGCAACAGGGGCCCTTCGTTTATCAAGAGTTACCAGGGCTACGTTTGACGGCATGGAGGTTGAACGCCAGATATTAGCTCGGAAGGGCATTCCGAACAAGGTTATTCCTACCCTAATACAGACTAGGAAAGGAGTAACGTCTAAACATTACTATCGCATTTGGAAAAAGTATGTATCTTGGTATGAATCCAAGAGGTTTCCTATGGTGGAGTTTCAACTGGGACACTTTTTCCTCTTCCTGCAAGCAGGTGTGGATATAGGCCTGAGGTTGGGGTCCAGATTTCGGCCTTATCCATTTTCTTCCAGAAACAACTAGCTATCGTCCGTGAGGTTCAGACTTTCTTGAAAGAGGTTCTGCACATCTATCCTCCCTTTGTGCCGCCTACGGCACCCTGGGATCTTAATGTGGTGTTACAGTTCCTCTAATTTTATTGGTTCGAGCCTCTACAGAAGGTTGAGGTCAAGTTTCTCACATGGAAGGCTATCACCTTGTTGGCCTTAGCTTCTGCTAGACGTGTGTCGGAGTTGGGGGCTTTATCTTGTAAAAGCCCCTACTTAATCTTCCATGAAGATAGAGCTGAGCTCCGGACATGTCAGCAGTTCCTTCCAAAGGTTGTGTCGGCTTTTCATATCAACCAACCTATTGTGGTGCCGGTTGCTACTGACTGCTCAATTTCGTCAAAGTCCTTGGATGTTGTAAGGGCTCTGAAAATCTATGTGAAGAGGACTGCTCATCACAGAAAATTGGTTTCTGTTTGTCCTGTATGATCCCAAGAAAATTGGGTGTTCTGCATCTAAGCAGACTATTTCTCACTGGATCAGGGTCACTATCCAGCATGCGTATTCTACGCCAGGATTGCTGTGTCCCAAATCTGTTCAGGCCCACTCTACTCGTAAGGTGGGTTTTTCCTGGGCGGATGCCCGGGGTGTCTCGGCTTTACAGCTTTGCCGAGTGGCTACTTGGTCTGGGTTGAACACGTTCTACAAGTTCGATACTTTAGCCACTGAGGACCTAAGTTTGGTCAATCGGTTCTGTAGGAGCCTCCGCGCTCTCCTTCCCGTTCTGGGAGCTTTGGTACATCCCCATGCTACTAATATGGACCCCAGCATCCTTTAGGACGTAAGAGAAAATAGGATTTTAATTACCTACCGGCAAATCCGGCGCTAGGCACGAAGCGCCCAGCGCTTCGTGTTCCTGCTGTTGTTACTTGGTTCAGTACTGCTTTGTTCTTGGTTAAGTACTGTTTTGTTACTTGGTTAAGTATTCTTGTTCAGCAGTTGCTGAGTTTTCAAGCTGGTTAGCTTGGTTTGTCTTGTATGTGTGAGCTGGTGTGAATCTCGCCACTATCTGTGTATAGTCCTTCTCTCGAAGTTGTCCTTCTCCTCGGGCACAGTTTCTAGACTGAGTCTGGTAGGAGGGGCATAGAGGGAGGAGCCAGCCCACACTATTAAAGTTTTAAAGTGCTCATGGCTCCTGGTGGACCCGTGTATACCCCATGGTACTAATATGGACCCCAGCATCCTCTATGGACTACGAGAAAAGGATTTACCGGTAGGTAATTGAAATCCTATTTTCCTTAAGATTTTGACTATATAGTCAAAATGTTACAGATTTATCTCACCGTGTGTACTCTCCTTTAGACACACAATACATTTGAAATCTTTGTTTTCTTCGTAACAATTTGTATTTCATAAATGTATGTGACAAAACGATAATAATGGTTCATATTGCAGGATAGCCCAACTTTCCGCTATACATCTAGTGAAGTCACAGTCCAGCCTAGCCCTTATTTGAGTTACCGTTTGCCAAAGGATTTTGTAGATCTTTCTACAGGTGAAGATGCACATAAACTTATCGATTTTCTTAAATTGGTGAGTAATAATTTGATTCTCCTCTGTAACAGCTACAAAAATAGGCGCCATTTGTCGTTCATGAATATGTTTGATTTTATTGTTTTATTTTTTAAAGGACATTCAAATAAAAATAAAAAAAATAGTGTTTGGTTTTCAGATGATTGGCTACAGGAAGGTTGTGCAATGGTGTCTGAACGTGAGATTTATACATGTCTGTTTTTGTTTTTTTACCTCAAAACATGGATTATTTTATTACCAAAAGAGTAATCTAAAGTCATGAAAATGAGGTTACTTATATACAAATAGTAATACTGCCAGAAAATGGAATACAGAGTGCAGAATCACATTAACCACTTAACTGGCATGGTCAGATCACATGTGACCGCACCGCCCCAACTGTGTCCCCCAGATTTTGACGAGGAGATCTGTTCTGCAGATGTGCATAATATAATATTTAAATATAAAAAATACTTTTTAGACTATATTAAATTTAAAATATTTTTAAAAAACCATGTTATGAATGGTTTTGAAGGGAAAAATCATCAACTAAGTGGTTAATATAGGTGTAGCATAATATTTTGAAGGAGAAGATGCTGGAGAATAACTTAACAGAAACAAAGTGGGGTGAGATCAACATGGGGCTTATTTCCGACATGGTTGCTATCTGTTTAGAGTTTGTATGTTCTTCTAATTCTTGTGTGGGGTTTTCTGTGTTCTCCAATTTCGTCTTACACTCCAAAAACTTACTGTAGGTTAATCGGCTTCTGACAAAATTATCTATGTACCAAGCCTTGGAGAGAAATAATGTGGACGGTAATAAAGTACCAACCAATCCGCTCCCAACTGCCATGTTACAGGCAGTGTTTGAAAAATGACAGGGGCTGATTGGTTGGTACTTTATCTCCATAGACTTTATATCTCTCCAAGGCTTAGTATATAGACCCCATAGGTGGCACACTACACTCTTAGAGGTGGATGTGAATGATGAATTATTCACTGTTAAACTCTGCATATTATGTGACGCTATGTAAATAACTACTAATAAAAATAATAAAACAGAAGTGAATGGGATGAAAGTATGTAGGGAATTCTGTGTATGCTTTCTGAGTGAAATGAAGTATAGAAACAACTGTGCTGACCAGATTTATTTCTTATGCATATCTAACCATTTAATACAGGCTGCATTCTCTGACTATCTCATCTATACACTTTATGCCTTGGGCATTGTGCCATGTAAATTGTGAAGGTCTCCCTGACATTTATACTGTTGGTAGTGTTAAGTTTATGAGATCACATAAAACCAAATGAATCTCATGTCGGTGATATATGATTATTTCCGTCCCTGAAAGGCAGTGGTATTTATTGTTGAGATTTCAGTTATTCCTCTACCCATATGTTAGTGGCTTATTTATGTAGCAGCCCGAGGACCAAAATATATATTAAAGTCTTATGTGATACAGAGTATATCATGCCACTTTTCACAATCAGATTCAAATCTGCAAAAACAAGGAGATGTACTTTCATTTATATACCCATAGGTTACCTCTTAGTTCTGATTTTTGGCCTCCATTTCTCTGAATGCTGTGTATTCTGCCACTATTTGGTTTGCCCTTCCTATGAAATACGTCAACACTGCAGTACTCTGCAGCATGACCTGCACAAATGGCTGCACATTGGCGGTCATGACCTGTCATTTCATGCAGTCATTCAAACTCACAGACCATCAAGCTAAACCACTTCAGCTTTTGCCTTAGAAAAATGGGTCAGCTGTATAGATCACTTCAATCTGTCCTGGATTCTGCTTTAAGCTGGCAGTACATTTCATTTCTTCTAAAATGTAAACCGTTTTCTCTTAATGCTTTACTATAAATTAACTACAGTATGTCATTACAAATACATTGTATGTTTTTTTTCTCTTTCCCTGTGACAGAAACGGAATCAAGAAGAGGAGGATTCAGATGATTAGGTTAATCTTTAATCAGCTGTCATTGTCAAGTCACATCTCCCTCTGGTGTCTTGTATACGTGACTTTGCTGTTTGGAGATATGTGATCGTTTAGCAGTTCATGAATACAAACTACACTTCACGGAAAGCAAATTAACTTTAATACTAAAATAGTTTGCATTCAATTTCTTGTTCCCTACAGTGCTGGATTTAAAAAAAGAATGAAAATGCTTCGGTGCTTTTTCCAGTACATATGTTTTGTTGTTTTACATGACTGAAGTGAGTGGGAGTGAGCTGGGCAAAGTTTGCCTTCATACTGGGTGTTGCCTCAGAATTAGCAGTATGCAGTTGTACATTATACAGTATGGGAAGCTGATTATCTCATGGTTTATCACTTAACATTGATCAGTAGTTTATCCATGTCAGCGTTTTGAAATACATCTTTGTATAACTTACTGTTCTCTTCTTAATCATGAATAAAAAAAATAAAAAAAACTTTTAGTCTTTGTGGTATCTGTGATTTCAGTTCATTGCCAAAATAGTATACTTGAAAAAGGACATAGTGCATGGATTGCATTTGATGAGGTTAATCAGGTACTTCACCATGTTCCATTATAATTGGGCTGCTGGGACACTGTTCCTTTGGCGTCTATTTCAGAAATTGTGTTCTGCCATGGCAATGGTAAGAAAAATTAGCTCATGTTCAAACAAAACATATATTCTCTATATTTATGTATTTTTCTCTTACAGTCATTGGGGTATAGTCAATTGAAGTCGGATCCATGCCGACATTCATTTGTCGGAATGGGTCCGACCTGGGCTATTCAAAGCAATCTCAACTTGACTTTAAAAAAAGTTGATTTGAGATGCAGGAGCTGAGATGCGGATAAAGGGGGAGAGCAGCGCCGGAGGAGACGAGGGGGAGAGACGGGAGCGCAGAGCTACAGCAGCGGGCAGCGTAGCCGGAGGATGTCACAGCTGCTGCTCACTGCAGCGTCCACCCGGCTCTAGCAAGTGAGGTCCCGCTTGCTGGAGCCGGGTGGACGCTGCTGTGAGCAGCGGCTGTGACATCCTCTGGCTACGCTGCTGTAGCGCTGCTCTCCCCCGTCTGCCCCCACAGTCTCCTCCGGCACTGCTGTCCCCCTGTGCTCGTGGCTCTCCCGTCTCCTCCGGCGCTGCTGTCCCCCATCTGCCCACGGCTCTCCTCCCCTCCGGAGCTGCTGTTCCCCTGTGACGCGGCTCTCCGGTCTCCGGCGCTGCTCTCCCCCTGTGTCCGCGGCTCTCCCATCTCCTCCTTGTTTCCTCTGGCGCTGCTGTTCCCCTGTGACGCGGCACTCCTGTCTCCTCCGGTGCTGCTGTTCCCCTGTGATGCGGCTCTCCCATCTCCTGCTTGTCTCCTCCGGCGCTGCTGTCCCCCGTCTGCCCACGGCTCTCCCCCCCTCTCCTTCTCTAAGGTCCCTCATCTCAGTCCGACATTTTTTTATGTCCGACTGAGATGGTCGGAAACGGGGCCAAATCCTGTCGAATTTGGCCCCGTTTCCCTCAAAAGTACGTGAATCGGCAGCTATAACGCCGATTCATGTACTATTCGACAAGTCGAATTCCCTGACTTGTTGAATAAAAATGCTGGGGATTGAATAGGTCAAATCACGATTCGACCTTAAAAAGTCGAAAACTGCCATCTTTTCGACAGACAGCAGCTTTCGATCCTAATTGAATATACCCCATTGTTGTTTATGAGGTACTTTGGCTACCGTGTGTAGGGAGATTTGAAACTAGGCTGGCTTGCAGTGGCAGGAATGATGGTTGAGCTGTTCTCTCTGCAGATCTGCTGTCTGCAGTAGTTCTCCAGAAGCTGCAGAAAGTGTGGTGCTACCATGGGTTATCTGATTTAGGAGTACACTTACTGGAATGCTTGATAATATACATTTCTCTGGCTGGGTCCACAGGATTATCCACAGGATAACATTGGGATATTGTCGAGCGACAGCGAAAATGGCACCAACACTGTCACGAGCTTTCTGGCCTCCCAGGATGCATTGGGGCCTCCACTATATAGTCCCGCCCACTGACTCAGTCAGATCAGTTTTTTGCTTGGTGCGGCAGGAAGCCGCATGGTCACAGGGCTGCTGTGAAAGCAGCCTCAAGTTTTCATTACTTTATTTGTATAGACTTACTATATTTTTAGAGCAACTTCTCTTAACAGCGTCTTAAACGCATATTAGAAAGAGTCGCTCCAACAACTCCCCACCGGGTCGCAACAACGCTTACCTCCGCGGTACAGTGCTGTCTCGACGGGCGTCTGTGTCGGATGTTCTAGCAGGTCCAGCAGACGTTACCAGGCTGTGGCCGGAGCATGGGGAGACGGTGAGTCTATGGACTTCCTCTTACTAGAGGGGTCAGGACACAGCTACACTGATTTGGTGGAGACTACAAACAGTGTGTTGATGCGCCGAACATCCCGGTGTGACAGCGCTACGCTCTGGGGATCATAGGCGCCAGGACTAGGTGAGGCTGCGATCCTGGGAGTTTAAGTCAACAGGGGGTTTCAGACGTTCTCCTGGCCGTCCCTCCTCCGAGTTCATGGCCAGTTCCCGTGTGTCTCTCGTTTCATAAACTGAATGACCTCACTTCCGGCTCAGACGCTACCACGAGGGTACTCGGTCGCAGCTTAGACGCTGCGGTTGTGTACACTGGATATAAACCCGCCCAGACCGAGTCGCAGGCCTTTAGCGTCTGCATGCACGTGGAGTCGCTCAGCGTCCGTGTCCGTTGGTGAGCGTCCGTGTCCGATATCAGTTACCAAGAGCGGCAGTGTACACCAGTAGCGTCTGAATCCACTCAGCGTCTTACGAGCGTCTTTGCTTGGATATGGAAGTGTGGTGAGTCTCCCTGTATCCCGCTCTCTGGAGGCAGGGTATACAGTACTAAAAATTCCTTTCTACTCCTTAGTATGCATTGTTAATTTTTAGTACCTATTGCATATGAGACCTGTATATTACTGTGTTTTCTGCATGTTATGTTGAAAAAAGAACCAGTTAAACAGAAGTACAATTTTCCTACTTATGTTTAAGTTATTATGGAGGTTGTATTCTCATATGACAATGGCTAATGCTTTAACATGTGACTAACTGCTAGTATGTGTGCTGACTTTTCTGTGTAATGTCAGTCCTGTTCTGACCCTCAAATCAGGTGCACTGTGGTCAGATTGATCTCACCTCTATATACTGATTTATAGGGTGTTTTTCAGTCACAAAATTGTGTAGTCAATATCAGATAAAATGTCTGTGAGCGGCAAAAGTGATGAGGAGAATTTGTCAAGCACTCCCATAGCCCTAACATGCTTATCTTGTAAGTCAGGGGTAATTTATATGAATCAATTGGTCACTTATGAGGGTTTGTGTGCAAACTGTTTCGCTTTTCAGCGAAGTAAAAAACAGGAGTTAGTTCAGCCTCCAGTAGAGCCACCATGGAATATGTTCGCAAAGACTCTGTCTTCAATAGCGGACAGGTTAGCTCCGGTAGCACCACCTCAAGGGTTAGGTTACACTATGAACCCATACATCCAGCTCCCTTCCTATGGTTTGGTTCCAGTAGCTTCTGCAAGCAACCAAGGGGCAGGTAAGACTAAGACAGATACGTCTGTATGGCAGACTACACAAGATGATACATTGGATGATGATGCGGAAACAATAGAGTCAACTCCGTATGATGATCAGTCGCAGAGCTTTAGTTCAGATGATGTAGCTGAACTCATTAATGCAGTGAAGGCTGTGCTTTCTCTGGAAGAACCAGCCAAGACAGCGTTAAAAGCACAAGCACCTGTATTCAAACGAACAAAGTCAGTGAAGGCTGAATTTCCAGCGTCCGATGAGTTGACGGAAATGATGGATGAGTCTTGGGCAGCGCCCAGTAAAAAGTATAAGATTCCTAAGAGATGGGATTCTTATTATCCATTTCCTGCTGGAGATTGTTCGAAGAGATAAGTTCCTCCAAAAGTAGATGCACATGTTCTGCGACTCGTGCATAAATCTGCTTTACCACTGTCATCTACCTCTTTGAATGATGTCACAGACAGAAGGGTAGAGAGCCTATTGAAAAATATTTCTCTGACGTCCTAGTGGATGCTGGGAACTCCGTAAGGACCATGGGGAATAGCGGGCTCCGAAGGAGGCTGGGCACTCTAGAAAGATCTTAGACTACCTGGTGTGCACTGGCTCCTCCCACTATGACCCTCCTCCAAGCCTCAGTTAGATTTCGTGCCCGGCCGAGGTTGGATGCACACTAGGGGCTCTCCTGAGCTCTTAGAAAGTAATAGTCTTAGATTTTTTTATTTTCAGTGAGACCTGCTGGCAACAGGCTCACTGCAGCGAGGGACTAAGGGGAGAAGAAGCGAACTCGCCTGCTTGCAGCCGGATTGGGCTTCTTAGGCTACTGGACACCATTAGCTCCAGAGGGATCGACCGCAGGCCCAGCCTTGATGTTCGGTCCCGGAGCCGCGCCGCCGTCCCCCTTACAGAGCCAGAAGCAAGAAGATGGTCCGGAAAATCGGCGGCATGAAGACTCAGTCTTCACCAAGGTAGCGCACAGCACTGCAGCTGTGCGCCATTGCTCCTCTCACACACTTCACACTCCGGTCACTGAGGGTGCAGGGCGCTGGGGGGGGCGCCCTGAGGCAGCAATAAAAACACCTTGGCTGGCTAAAATACCTCAATATATAACCCCAGGGGCTATATATGAGGTAAATACCCCTGCCAGAAGTCCATAAAAAGCGGGAGAATAGGCCGCGAAAAAGGGGCGGAGCCTATCTCCTCAGCACACTGGCGCCATTTTTTTCCTCACAGCTCCGCTGGAAGGAAGCTCCCTGGCTCTTCCCTGCAATCTACAGTACCAGTAAGAGGGAAAAGAGAGGGGGGGCATTAAATTTGGCAGTATATATATTATATTTTATTGAAAAGCAGCTATTTGGGACATAACTCAGTTAGTCCCTGTATATATATAGCGCTCTGGTGTGTGCTGGCATACTCTTACTCTGTCCCCCCAAAGGGCTTTTTGTGGGTCCTGTCCTCTGTTTGATCATTCCCTGTGTGTGTGGGGTGTGTCGGTACGGCTGTGTCGACATGTTTGATGAGGATAATGATGTGGAGGCGGAGCAGATGCCTTTAGCAGGGATGTCACCCCCTGGGGGGCAGACACCTGAGTGGATGAGCTTATGGAAAGAAATGAGTGCACGTATAGACTCTTTACATAAGAAATTTGACGACATGCCAACTGTGGGACAGCCGAGTCTTCAGCTCGTGCCTGTCCAGGTGTCTCAAGGGGCATCAGGGGCTCTAAAACGCCCGCTATCTCAGGTGGCAAACGTAGATGTCGACACTGATACTGACACCAGTGTCGACGAGGATGAGTCGAATCTAATGCCCGTCAGGGCCATTCACTGCATGATTGAAGCAATGAAAGAGGTGCTAAACATTTCTGATTTACATCCAGGTACCACAAAAAAGGGTATTATGTTTGGGGAGAAAAAACTACCCGTAGTTTTTCCCCCTTCAGATGAATTAAATGAGGTGTGTGAAGAAGCGTGGCTTTCCCCTGATAAAAAATTAGTAATTCCTAAGAAGCTACTAATGGCGTTCCCTTTCCCGCCAGAGGATAGGTTACGCTGGGAAACACCCCCTAGGGTGGATAAAGCGCTCACACGTTTGTCTAAAAAGGTGGCACTACCGTCACAGGATACGGCCGCCCTTAAGGAGCCTGCTGATAGAAAGCAGGAGGCGATCCTGAAGTCTGTTTACACACACTCGGGCATTATACTTAGACCAGCTATTGCGTCAGCATGGATGTGCAGTGCTGCCGCTGCGTGGTCAGATAAACTGTCAGAAAATATTGACACACTAGACAGAGACACGATTCTGCTAACAATTGACCATATCAAAGATTCAGTCTTGTATATGAGAGATGCACAGAGGGAAATCTGCCGGCTGGCATCTAAAGTAAGTGCATTGTCCATTTCTGCTAGGAGATGCTTATGGACTCGCCAGTGGACAGGAGATGCAGATTCCAAAAGGCACATGGAAGTTTTGCCTTATAAGGGGGAGGAATTATTTGGGGATGGTCTCTCCGACCTAGTTTCCACAGCATCGTCTGGGAAGTCAGCATTTCTACCCCATGTCCCCTCACAGCCTAAGAAGGCGCCATTTTATCAGGTTCAGTCCTTTCGGACACAGAAAAGCAAGCGTGGAAAAGGAGGTTCTTTTCTGTCTAGGGGCAGAGGTAGGGGAAAAAGGCTGTAACAAACAGCAGGTTCCCAGGAGCAAAAGTCCTCCCCCGCTTCTTCTTCTAAGTCCGCCGCATGACGGTGGGGCTCCACAGGCGGAGCCAGGTACGGTGGGGGCCCGCCTCAAAAATTTCAGCGATCAGTGGGCTCGCTCACAAGTGGATCCCTGGATCCTTCAAGTAGTATCTCAGGGGTACAAGCTGGAATTCGAGGCGGCTCCACCCCACCGGTTCCTAAAATCTGCCTTGCCGATTGCTCCCTCAGACAGGGAGGCGGTGCTAGCGGCAATTCACAAGCTGTATTCCCAGCAGGTGATAATCAAGGTACCCCTACTTCAACGAGGTCGGGGTTACTATTCCACACTATTTGTGGTACCGAAACCAGACGGTTCGGTGAGACCCATTTTAAATTTGAAATCCTTGAACAAGTACATAAAAAAATTCAAGTTCAAGATGGAATCGCTCAGGGCGGTTATTGCAAGCCTGGACGAGGGGGATTACATGGTTTCCCTGGACATCAAGGATGCTTACCTGCATGTCCCCATTTACCATCCTCACCAGGAGTACCTCAGATTTGTGGTACAGGACTGCCATTACCAATTCCAGACGCTGCCTTTTGGACTCTCCACGGCACCAAGGGTATTTACCAAGGTTATGGCGGAAATGATGATACTCCTTCGAAGAAAGGGAGTTTTAATTATCCCGTACTTGGACGATCTCCTAATAAAGGCACGGTCCAAGGAACAGTTGTTGGTGGGAGTAGCACTATCTCAGGAAGTGCTGCGCCAGCACGGCTGGATTCTGAATATTCCAAAGTCACAGCTGGTACCGACGACACGTCTAATGTTCCTGGGGATGATTCTGGACACAGCCCAGAAAAAAGTGTTTCTCCCGGAGGAGAAAGCCAGGGAGTTGTCTTCTCTAGTCAGAGACCTCCTGAAACCAAAACAGGTATCGGTGCATCACTGCACGCGGGTCCTGGGAAAGATGGTAGCTTCTTACGAAGCAATTCCATTCGGCAGGTTCCATGCCAGAATTTTTCAGTGGGATCTGTTGGACAAGTGGTCCGGATCGCATCTTCAGATGCATCGCTTGATAACCCTGTCTCCAAGATCCAGGGTGTCTCTTCTATGGTGGCTGCAGAGTGCTAATCTTCTGGAGGGCCGCAGATTCGGCATACAGGACTGGGTCCTGGTGACCACGGATGCCAGCCTGCGAGGCTGGGGGGCAGTCACACAAAGGGAAGAAACTTCCAAGGACTATGGTCAAGTCAGGAGACTTCTCTTCACATAAATATTCTGGAGCTAAGGGCCATCTACAATGCCCTAAGTCAAGCAAAATCCCTGCTCCTACACCAGCCGGTGTTGATCCAGTCAGACAACATCACGGCAGTCGCCCATGTGAATCGACAGGGCGGCACAAGAAGCAGGATGGCAATGGCAGAAGCCACAAGAATTCTCCGATGGGCGGAAAATCATGTACTAGCACTGTCAGCAGTGTTCATTCCGGGTGTAGACAACTGGGAAGCAGACTTTCTCAGCAGGCACGACCTCCACCCGGGAGAGTGGGGACTTCATCCAGAAGTCTTCCAAATGATTGCAAATCAGTGGGGTCGTCCACAGGTGGACATGATGGCGTCCCGTCTAAACAAAAAACTAGAGAGGTATTGCGCCAGGTCAAGAGACCCTCAGGCGATAGCGGTGGATGCTCTGGTAACACCGTGGGTGTACCAGTCAGTTTATGTGTTCCCTCCTCTGCCGCTCATACCAAAGGTATTGAGAATAATAAGAAAGCGAGGAGTAAACACAATTCTCGTGGTTCCGGATTGGCCAAGAAGAGCGTGGTACCCAGAACTTCAAGAGATGATCTCAGAGGACCCGTGGCCTCTGCCACTCAGACAAGACCTGCTACAGCAGGGGCCCTGTCTTTTCCAAGACTTACCGCGGCTGCGTTTAACGGCATGGCGGTTGAACACCGGATCCTGAAGGAAAAGGGCATTCCGGAGGAAGTCATTCCTACGCTGATTAAAGCCAGGAAAGAAGTTACAGCAAATCATTATCACCGCATATGGCGGAAATATGTTGCTTGGTGTGAGGCCGAAAAGGCCCCAACAGAGGAATTTCAACTAGGTCGATTTCTGCATTTCCTGCAAGCAGGAGTGAATATGGGCCTAAAACTGGGCTCCATTAAGGTACAGATCTCGGCTCTGTCGATTTTCTTTCAGAAAGAACTAGCTTCAGTACCTGAAGTTCAGACATTTGTAAAGGGAGTGCTGCATATTCAGCCCCCGTTTGTGCCTCCTGTGGCACTTTGGGATCTCAACGTGGTGTTGAGTTTCTTAAAATCACATTGGTTTGAACCACTAAAAACCGTGGATCTGAAATATCTCACGTGGAAGGTGGTTATGTTATTGGCCTTGGCTTCTGCCAGGCGAGTATCAGAATTGGCGGCTTTGTCTTGTAAAAGCCCTTATCTGATTTTCCATATGGATAGGGCAGAATTGAGGACTCGTCCCCAGTTTCTACCTAAGGTGGTGTCAGCGTTTCACCTGAATCAGCCTATTGTGGTGCCTGCGGCTACTAGGCACTTGGAGGACTCCAAGTTGTTAGACGTGGTCAGGGCCCTGAAAATTTATGTTTCCAGAACGGCTGGAGTCAGAAAATCTGACTCGTTGTTTATCCTATATGCGCCCAACAAGCTGGGTGCTCCTGCTTCTAAGCAGACTATTGCTCGTTGGATTTGTAGTACAATTCAGCTTGCGCATTCTGTGGCATGCCTGCCACAGCCAAAATCTGTCAATGCCCATTCCACAAGGAAGGTGGGCTCATCTTGGGCGGCTCCCCGAGGGGTCTCGGCTTTACAACTTTGCCGAGCTGCTACTTGGTCAGGGGCAAACACATTTGCAAAATTCTATAAATTTGATACCCTGGCTGAGGAGGACCTGGAGTTCTCTCATTCGGTGTTGCAGAGTCATCCGCACTCTCCCGCCCGTTTGGGAGCTTTGGTATAATCCCCATGGTCCTTACGGAGTTCCCAGCATCCACTAGGACGTCAGAGAAAATAAGAATTTACTCACCGGTAATTCTATTTCTCGTAGTCCGTAGTGAATGCTGGGCGCCCATCCCAAGTGCGGTTTATCTGCAATACTTGTAAATAGTTATTGTTAACTAAATCGGGTTATTGTTGAGCCATCTGTTGAGAGGCTCTGTTGTTTCATACTGTTAACTGGGTTTCATATCACGAGTTGTACGGTGTGATTGGTGTGGCTGGTATGAGTCTTACCCGGGATTCAAAATCCTTCCTTATTGTGTACGCTCGTCCGGGCACAGTTTCCTAACTGAGGCTTGGAGGAGGGTCATAGTGGGAGGAGCCAGTGCACACCAGGTAGTCTAAGATCTTTCTAGAGTGCCCAGCCTCCTTCGGAGCCCGCTATTCCCCATGGTCCTTACGGAGTTCCCAGCATCCACTACGGACTACGAGAAATAGAATTACCGGTGAGTAAATTCTTATTTTTTTCTCTTGTAGGTGCAGTGGTAAGACCTGCTATGGCTTCGGCCTGGGTAGCAAAGGCAATGGGTGAATGGATAGAGGAACTAGAGAATGACATCCCCTCTCCTACTAGGGAGCAAGAGGATCGTCTTTGCCGTTTAAGACAATCTGCCCAGTATTTAGAAGAAGCAGCTATTGATGTTGGCACTGTTGCTTCTAAAGCTTCAGCCCTGGCAGTAGTCGCTCGCAGAGCAGTTTGGCTACGGACCTGGAAGGCAGATGCGGAGTCCAAGAAAGAATTGGAAGCATTGCCTTTCGTGGGTAATATATTATTTGGAAAACCCTTATCGGATATCCTAGAGTCAGAGGCTGAATCAAAAAAGGTCAGATTTCCGGCTACCTATAACCCTAAGTCCAAGGGTTTAAAATTTTGCTCATTTCGCTGGCAAAGCGAAAGCTAAAGAGGAGCCTAAACAACCCCAGTTTAAATCCAGGCGTAGGAAGCAGTGGGCTAGCAAAAAGCCAGCTTCCAAACCTGAACAGAAACCCTCAGCCTGAAGAGACTGGCCTCCTCCTGGAGGATTCCAGGGTTGGGGGCCAACTCCTGCAATTTGCACACATATGGCAACAGTCAACAACAGATGCCTGGGTGCAGAAGGTAGTATCTCAGGGGTATGGGTTCCCATTCAGGAGGCAGCAGCCTCAAAGATTTTTTTGCACCAGCCCGTCTCGTATAGAGTCAAAGGCCAATGCCCTGCAAGAAGCACCTCCATCACAAAAGGGACAGGGGTATTACTCCAATCTGTTTCTAATCCAGAAACCAAATGGGTCATATCGACCAATTCTAAATCTGAAGATGTTGAACAACTACATATGGATCCCGAAGTTCCACATGGAGACGTTACGCTCCATAATGTTGACTATGGAATCGGGGGACTATATGGTATCTCTGGATGTACGGGATGCTTACCTGCATGTACCTATAGCACTATCACATCAGTGTTACCTCAGGATTGCCATCCACAAGGAACACTTCCAGTTCCAAGCTCTGCCCTTCGGGCTAGCTACAGCACCCAGGGTGTTTACCAAGATCATGGTGGTTATGGCAGCTTGTCTGCGCAAGCAAGGGATAAGAATATTCCCATACCTAGACGACCTATTAATCTTAGCACAGTCGCAAGATTTACAGTTGAGCCATCTCCAACAGACGATAGTTTGTTTACAGAGACACGGGTGGCTCATAAATTGGGAGAAGTCGTCCCTGAATCCGTCACAGCGGATGGTTCATTTGGGAGCCATATTGTATTCAGACCTACAGAGAGTTCTCTTACCAGAGAAAAAAATAGTCAAGATGCAGGTCATGGCTCAGGAAGCATTGCAAGCCCAGACAATGTCAGTCCATGCAGCAATGCGACTGTTGGGTCTGATGGTATCAACGTTCGACATGGTGGAATATGCGCAATTCCACTCCAGACCGTTGCAGCATCTCATTTTGACTAAATGGAACGGAAATCATCAAACGATAAAGCAGATGATAAAGATTCCAGTAAATGTAAAAAGGTCTCTAGCATGGTGGCTACAGACAGACCATTTAAACAAGGGGAGACCCTTTTGGATAAAAGAGTGGCAAGTCCTGACGACAGATGCCAGCCTGCAAGGCTGGGATGCGGTACTCGGAAGCCTATGGTTCCAGGGAAAATGGACCGCCAGGGAAAGTCGCCTGCCGATAAATCTGTTAGAAATAAGAGAGATTTACTTGGCCCTAGTTCAGGCAAAGGGCAATCTACAAGGAAGACCAGTCCAGATCCGCTCAGACAATGCGACGGCAGTAGCATACCTCAATCATCAAGGAGGAACTCACAGCAAGAGTCTGATGGAGGAAGTAACTCCCATTCTAAAATGGGCGGAACTCCATCTCCCGGCATTGTCAGCAGTATTTGTCCCGGGTGTACTAAATTGGGAAGCGTATTTTCTCAGTCGGCACACCATTCAGGAAACCGAATGGGCACTACACCCAGAAGTGTTTCAGACACTGGTGAACAGATGGGGTCTACCGGAGATAGACCTTATGGCGTCTCGTCTAAACAACAAAGTTCCGAGGTACGGATCAAGAACAAGGGACCCAGGAGCGGTCCTGGTAGACGCACGGTCAGTAGAATGGAGGTTTCAGCTGGCATATCTGTTCCCTCCAATATCTCTGTTACCCAGAGTAGTGAGAAAGATAAAACGGGCAAAAGGAGCAATCATTCTAGTAGCTCCAGCTTGGCCAAGAAGGCATTGGTACACAGATCTGTTGAGAATGTCCGTGGAAGCACCAATATTGCTACCTCAACGTCCGGATCTGTTAATGCAGGGTCCTTGTTGTCACAGTCATCTGGATCGCCTGTCTTTGACGGTGTGGCTGTTGAAACCTCTATCTTAGAGGCTAAAGGATTGTCAAAGCAAGTAATCCAAACCATGCTTAGAGCAAGAAAGCCTTCTTCGGCCCGTGTGTATCATAGAATATGGCAAGCCTATATTCATTGGTATTCTGGAAAAAATTACAATCCGAGATCCTTTAAAGTAGCTAAAATTTTGGATTTCCTGCAGGCAGGATTGGATAAGGGGTTGAAGGTTGCTTCCTTGAGGGTGCAAGTCTCAGCATTGACTGTATGGTTTCAGCAGAAGATTGCTGACCTACAGGATGTACGTACGTTTTTCCAAGGAGTAGTACATATTCAACCTCCATTTGTTCCTCCTGCAGCTCCCTGGGATTTGAATTTAGTTCTTAAATTTCTCCAGGGTCCTTTGTTTGAACCACTTGAGAGAGCGTATCTTAAGTGGTTAACGGTTAAAGTTCTTTTTTTACTGGCAATGGCGTCAGCCAGAAGAGTGTCAGATTTGGGAGCATTATCATGTAAGTCTCCTTTCCTAAGTTTTTTTCCAGACAGAGCAGTTCTCAGAACGAGATCTAGCTATCTTCCAAAGGTGGTATCAAAATTTCACCTGAATAAAGAGATTATAGTCCCCGCTTTTCAGATATCGGGACTATCTGCGGGAGAAGCGTCGCTGGACGTGGTCCGGGCTTTAAAAATCTACATAGATCGTACTAGTGCCATCAGGAAAACAGATTCCCTCTTCATCCTCTACGGATTCAATAGAAGAGGATGGCCTGCTAGTAAACAGACGCTGGCGAGATGGCTCCGAATGGTAATATCAGAAGCTTATTCTCATGCAGATCTCCCTATTCCGGCTAATGTCTCTGCACACTCTACACGTAAGGTAGGTCCTTCTTGGGCAGCACAGCAGGGTGCTTCAGCAGAACAGATATGTAGGGCAGCCACATGGTCTTCCATAAACACATTCATTAGACATTATGCCTTGGATACTTTTGCCTCTCATGACGCAGACTTCGGGCGAAAGGTCCTCCTGTGCAATCAGGAGCGTCCCCACCACTAAAATGGCTTTGGGAATTCCAATGTTATCCTGTGGATAATCCTGTGGACCCAGCCAGAGAAATGAACGTTATGGTAAGAACTTAGCGTTGATAACGTGATTTCTCTTATGTCCACAGGTATCCACAGGGATCCCACCCTGACGCATCTGATTTGAGGATCTAGACAATCACTAAACCTCTTCCTTCTTGTATGGAAGGGTGTGCATGTGTGTTCTTATCGCCTGTACAAGTCTCTACCTAATGTTCCTGCCTAAAATCGCTGTGGAAAGAACTGATCTGACTGAGTCAGTGGGCGGGACTATATAGTGGAGGCCCCAATGCATCCTGGGAGGCCAGAAAGCTCGTGACCGTGTTGGTGCCATTTTCGCTGTCGCTCGACAATATCCCAATGTTATCCTGTGGATACCTGTGGACATAAGAGAAATCACGTTATCAACGGTAAGTTCTTACCATAACGTTTATTTTCATCTGTTGAAAATTAACCACACTATCACCTGACTTATGTAGAGACTGTGCTTCCCCTAAAGCCAGTCCTCTGTGCAGGGAATTATTTGTAGTGTTTACCACAGCGCACACGCTGTACACTGCCACTACTTCATATAGTCACAGCACTGTAACTATTAACACTGAGATTTTCAAATGTTACACTTCTGTTTTATTGATGCTACAGCAAAGAGGGCAGACCGGGATTCACATTTGTGGAGGTCTGAATTCATCAGGTGTATACCACTGGCACAGAGGAAGGGGATACTAGGGGGGACATTGATAGGACTGTAGGAGTGGAAAATTAAATTAGTTTAAAGCAGAATAGATGTGAATATGGAGGTTCTCATTACAATCCTATGTTTCAGAAGTGCTCCTGGTATGAAACATTCTCTTTTTGCATTGGGTTTCTTGTCACAGGTGAATACATAAACTTCAGCCACATTGTTCTGTGTATGCTTGTCTGGCATATAAACAGATCAGTTTCGGTGCTTTTCTCTCCAGTATGAAAATGTGGCTCCATGCAATGACTGTAACTGAATATAAATATTTAGTAAATGCCTCAAAACCATAAGCATAATCATCAAACAAATGACATAAATAGGAGCTAATTTTAATTATTTTCTAACAATATTTAGCAAATTGGAAGTAAACATATAGATATAACACCACAACATTTGGTGCCAAGCTGTGGAAGATAATATCAAGAATACAAATGACAGCACTGAATTGCCTTGCCTTAGAGACAAATTCTCTTTTTCTGTGTTATTCATGTAATTTGTCTTTAAGGCACAGACCATTCAGCACTATTTTTCTTTTTATTCTTGTCAGCATACACATCTTTAATGTTAAATCTATAGAAGAAAGTATTCTTTGTGTATTGTTTTCTATTGCAGTAATGCATATATACACTGAAGTGCCAAAAGTCATGAAATATCAAATGGCCAGACCTGCATCAGTAGTAACATCTTGGGAGTCAGTTTAAACACTTGCTAGGCTGCTCGTGGCAAGGCGACGTCACTTATCAGAGATCAAATGGGTATGATAGTGGGTGCCTGATGGATGGAACACTAGAGATGAGCGCCTGAAATTTTTCGGGTTTTGTGTTTTGGTTTTGGGTTCGGTTCCGCGGCCGTGTTTTGGGTTCGACCGCGTTTTGGCAAAACCTCACCGAATTTTTTTTGTCGGATTCGGGTGTGTTTTGGATTCGGGTGTTTTTTTAAAAAAACACTAAAAAACAGCTTAAATCATAGAATTTGGGGGTCATTTTGATCCCATATTATTATTAACCTCAAAAACCATAATTTCCACTCATTTTCAGTCTATTCTGAATACCTCACACCTCACAATATTATTTTTAGTCCTAAAATTTGCACCAAGGTCGCTGGATGACTAAGCTAAGCGACACTAGTGGCCGACACAAACACCTGGCCCATCTAGGAGTGGCACTGCAGTGTCACGCAGGATGTCCCTTCCAAAAAACCCTCCCCAATCAGCACATGACGCAAAGAAAAAAAGAGGCGCAATGAGGTAGCTGACTGTGTGAGTAAGATTAGCGACCCTAGTGGCCGACACAAACACCGGGCCCATTTAGGAGTGGCACTGCAGTGTCACGCAGGATGTCCCTTCCAAAAAACCCTCCCCAAACAGCACATGACGCAAAGAAAAATAAAAGAAAAAAGAGGTGCAAGATGGAATTGTCCTTGGGCCCTCCCACCCACCCTTATGTTGTATAAACAAAACAGGACATGCACACTTTAACCAACCCATCATTTCAGTGACAGGGTCTGCCACACGACTGTGACTGATATGACGGGTTGGTTTGGACCCCCCCCAAAAAAGAAGCAATTAATCTCTCCTTGCACAAACTGGCTCTACAGAGGCAAGATGTCCACCTCATCATCACCCTCCGATATATCACCGTGTACATCCCCCTCCTCACAGATTATCAATTCGTCCCCACTGGAATCCACCATCTCAGCTCCCTGTGTACTTTGTGGAGGCAATTGCTGCTGGTCAATGTCTCCGCGGAGGAATTGATTATAATTCATTTTAATGAACATCATCTTCTCCACATTTTCTGGATGTAACCTCGTACGCCGATTGCTGACAAGGTGAGCGGCGGCACTAAACACTCTTTCGGAGTACACACTTGTGGGAGGGCAACTTAGGTAGAATAAAGCCAGTTTGTGCAATGGCCTCCAAATTGCCTCTTTTTCCTGCCAGTATAAGTATGGACTGTGTGACGTGCCTACTTGGATGCGGTCACTCATATAATCCTCCACCATTCTTTCAATGGTGAGAGAATCATATGCAGTGACAGTAGACGACATGTCCGTAATCGTTGTCAGGTCCTTCAGTCCGGACCAGATGTCAGCATCAGCAGTCGCTCCAGACTGCCCTGCATCACCGCCAGCGGGTGGGCTCGGAATTCTGAGCCTTTTCCTCGCACCCCCAGTTGCGGGAGAATGTGAAGGAGGAGATGTTGACAGGTCGCGTTCCGCTTGACTTGACAATTTTCTCACCAGCAGGTCTTTCAACCCCAGCAGACTTGTGTCTGCCGGAAAGAGAGATCCAAGGTAGGCTTTAAATCTAGGATCGAGCACGGTGGCCAAAATGTAGTGCTCTGATTTCAACAGATTGACCACCCGTGAATCCTTGTTAAGCGAATTAAGGGCTCCATCCACAAGTCCCACATGCCTAGCGGAATCGCTCTGTGTTAGCTCCTCCTTCAATGTCTCCAGCTTCTTCTGCAAAAGCCTGATGAGGGGAATGACCTGACTCAGGCTGGCAGTGTCTGAACTGACTTCACGTGTGGCAAGTTCAAAGGGCATCAGAACCTTGCACAACGTTGAAATCATTCTCCACTGCGCTTGAGACAGGTGCATTCCACCTCCTATATCGTGCTCAATTGTATAGGCTTGAATGGCCTTTTGCTGCTCCTCCAACCTCTGAAGCATATAGAGGGTTGAATTCCACCTCGTTACCACTTCTTGCTTCAGATGATGGCAGGGCAGGTTCAGTAGTTTTTGGTGGTGCTCCAGTCTTCTGTACGTGGTGCCTGTACGCCGAAAGTGTCCCGCAATTTTTCTGGCCACCGACAGCATCTCTTGCACGCCCCTGTCGTTTTTTAAATAATTCTGCACCACCAAATTCAAGGTATGTGCAAAACATGGGACGTGCTGGAATTTGCCCATATTTAATGCACACACAATATTGCTGGCGTTGTCCGATGCCACAAATCCACAGGAGAGTCCAATTGGGGTAAGCCATTCCGCGATGATCTTCCTCAGTTGCCGTAAGAGGTTTTCAGCTGTGTGCGTATTCTGGAAACCGGTGATACAAAGCGTAGCCTGCCTAGGAAAGAGTTGGCGTTTGCGAGATGCTGCTACTGGTGCCGCCGCTGCTGTTCTTGCGGCGGGAGTCCATACATCTACCCAGTGGGCTGTCACAGTCATATAGTCCTGACCCTGCCCTGCTCCACTTGTCCACATGTCCGTGGTTAAGTGGACATTGGGTACAACTGCATTTTTTAGGACACTGGTGAGTCTTTTTCTGACGTCCGTGTACATTCTCGGTATCGCCTGCCTAGAGAAGTGGAACCTAGATGGTATTTGGTAACGGGGGCACACTGCCTCAATAAATTGTCTAGTTCCCTGTGAACTAACGGCGGATACCGGACGCACGTCTAACACCAACATAGTTGTCAAGGCCTCAGTTATCCGCTTTGCAGCAGGATGACTGCTGTGATATTTCATCTTCCTCGCAAAGGACTGTTGAACAGTCAATTGCTTACTGGAAGTAGTACAAGTGGGCTTACGACTTCCCCTCTGGGATGACCATCGACTCCCAGCAGCAACAACAGCAGCGCCAGCAGCAGTAGGCGTTACACGCAAGGATGCATCGGAGGAATCCCAGGCAGGAGAGGAATCGTCAGAATTGCCAGTGACATGGCCTGCAGGACTATTGGCATTCCTGGGGAAGGAGGAAATTGACACTGAGGGAGTTGGTGGGGTGGTTTGCGTGAGCTTGGTTACAAGAGGAAGGGATTTACTGGTCAGTGGACTGCTTCCGCTGTCACCCAAAGTTTTTGAACTTGTCACTGTCTTATTATGAATGCGCTGCAGGTGACGTATAAGGGAGGATGTTCCGAGGTGGTTAACGTCCTTACCCCTACTTATTACAGCTTGACAAAGGGAACACACGGCTTGACACCTGTTGTCCGCATTTCTGTTGAAATACCTCCACACCGAAGAGCTGATTTTTTTGGTATTTTCACCTGGCATGTCAACGGCCATATTCCTCCCACCGACAACAGGTGTCTCCCCGGGTGCCTGACTTAAACAAACCACCTCACCATCAGAATCCTCCTGGTCAATTTCCTCCCCAGCGCCAGCAACACCCATATCCTCCTCATCCTGGTGTACTTCAACACTGACATCTTCAATCTGACTATCAGGAACTGGACTGCGGGTGCTCCTTCCAGCACTTGCAGGGGGGCGTGCAAATGGTGGAAGGCGCATGCTCTTCACGTCCAGTGTTGGGAAGGTCAGGCATCGCAACCGACACAATTGGACTCTCCTTGTGGATTTGGGATTTCGAAGAATGCACAGTTCTTTGCTGTGCTTTTGCCAGCTTGAGTCTTTTCATTTTTCTAGCGAGAGGCTGAGTGCTTCCATCCTCATGTGAAGCTGAACCACTAGCCATGAACATAGGCCAGGGCCTCAGCCGTTCCTTGCCACTCCGTGTGGTAAATGGCATATTGGCAAGTTTACGCTTCTCCTCCGACAATTTTATTTTAGGTTTTGGAGTCCTTTTTTTACTGATATTTGGTGTTTTGGATTTGACATGCTCTGTACTATGACATTGGGCATCGGCCTTGGCAGACGACGTTGCTGGCATTTCATCGTCTCGGCCATGACTAGTGGCAGCAGCTTCAGCACGAGGTGGAAGTGGATCTTGATCTTTCCCTAATTTTGGAACCTCAACATTTTTGTTCTCCATATTTTAATAGGCACAACTAAAAGGCACCTCAGGTAAACAATGGAGATGGATGGATACTAGTATACAATTATGGACGGACTGCCGAGTGCCGACACAGAGGTAGCCACAGCCGTGAACTACCGTACTGTACTGTGTCTGCTGCTAATATAGACTGGTTGATAAAGAGATGTCGTAGTATGTATGTATGAAGAAGAAAGAAAAAAAAACCACGGTTAGGTGGTATACAATTATGGACGGACTGCCGAGTGCCGACACAGAGGTAGCCACAGCCGTGAACTACCGTACTGTACTGTGTCTGCTGCTGATATAGACTGGTTGATAAAGAGATGTCGTAGTATGTATGTATGAAGAAGAAAGAAAAAAAAACCACGGGTAGGTGGTATACAATTATGGACGGACTGCCGAGTGCCGACACAGAGGTAGCCACAGCCGTGAACTACCGTACTGTACTGTGTCTGCTGCTAATATAGACTGGTTGATAAAGAGATGTCGTAGTATGTATGTATAAAGAAGAAAGAAAAAAAAAACCACGGTTAGGTGGTATACAATTATGGACGGACTGCCGAGTGCCGACACAGAGGTAGCCACAGCCGTGAACTACCGTACTGTACTGTGTCTGCTGCTAATATAGACTGGTTGATAAAGAGATGTAGTAGTATGTATGTATAAAGAAGAAAGAAAAAAAAACCACGGGTAGGTGGTATACAATTATGGACGGACTGCCGAGTGCCGACACAGAGGTAGCCACAGCCGTGAACTACCGTACTGTACTGTGTCTGCTGCTAATATAGACTGGTTGATAAAGAGATGTCGTAGTATGTATGTATAAAGAAGAAAGAAAAAAAAACCACGGTTAGGTGGTATACAATTATGGACGGACTGCCGAGTGCCGACACAGAGGTAGCCACAGCCGTGAACTACCGTACTGTACTGTGTCTGCTGCTAATATAGACTGGTTGATAAAGAGATGTCGTAGTATGTATGTATGAAGAAGAAAGAAAAAAAAACCACGGTTAGGTGGTATACAATTATGGACGGACTGCCGAGTGCCGACACAGAGGTAGCCACAGCCGTGAACTACCGTACTGTACTGTGTCTGCTGCTAATATAGACTGGTTGATAAAGAGATGTCGTAGTATGTATGTATAAAGAAGAAAGAAAAAAAAAACCACGGTTAGGTGGTATACAATTATGGACGGAGTGCCGACACAGAGGTAGCCACAGCCGTGAACTACCGTACTGTACTGTGTCTGCTGCTAATATAGACTGGTTGATAAAGAGATGTCGTAGTATGTATAAAGAAGAAAGAAAAAAAAACCACGGTTAGGTGGTATACAATTATGGACGGACTGCCGAGTGCCGACACAGAGGTAGCCACAGCCGTGAACTACCGTACTGTACTGTGTCTGCTGCTAATATAGACTGGTTGATAAAGAGATGTAGTAGTATGTATGTATAAAGAAGAAAGAAAAAAAAAACACGGGTAGGTGGTATACAATTATGGATGGACTGCCGAGTGCCGACACAGAGGTAGCTACAGCCGTGAACTACCGTACTGTGTCTGCTGCGACTGGATGATAAATAATGATATAAAAAATATATATATATCACTACTGCAGCCGGACAGGTATATATATTATATAATGACGGACCTGCTGGACACTGTCTGTCAGCAGAATAAGTTTTTTATAGAATAAAAAAAAAAACACCACACAAGTGAAGTCACACGACGAGTGTTTAACTTTTTCAGGCAATCACAATATAGTATACTACTAACTATACTGGTGGTCAGTGTGGTCAGGTCACTGGTCAGTCACACTGGCAGTGGCACTCCTGCAGCAAAAGTGTGCACTGTTTAATTTTAATATAATATGTACTCCTGGCTCCTGCTATAACCTATAACTGGCACTGCAGTGCTCCCCAGTCTCCCCCACAATTATAAGCTGTGTGAGCTGAGCACAGTCAGATATATAATATATACATAGATGATGCAGCACACTGGGCTGAGCAGTGCACACAGATATGGTATGTGACTGTCTTGTACTCCTGGCTCCTGCTATAACCTATAACTGGCACTGCAGTGCTCCCCAGTCTCCCCCACAATTATAAGCTGTGTGAGCTGAGCACAGTCAGATATATAATATATACATAGATGATGCAGGCATGCAGCACACTGGGCTGAGCAGTGCACACAGATATGGTATGTGACTGAGTCACTGTGTGTACCGTTTTTTTCAGGCAGAGAACGGATATATTAAATAAAACAACTGCACTGCTGGTGGTCACTGTGGTCAGTCACTAAACTCTGCACTCTCTTCTACAGTATCAGCCTCAGGTCAATCTCTCTCTCTCTCTCCTAATCTAAATGGAGAGGACGCCAGCCACGTCCTCTCCCTATCAATCTCAATGCACGTGTGAAAATGGCGGCGACGCGCGGCTCGAGTCCTTATATAGAATCCGAGTCTCGCGAGAATCCGACAGCATCATGATGACGTTCGGGCGCGCTCGGGTTAACCGAGCAAGGCGGGAAGATCCGAGTCGCTCGGACCCGTGAAAAAAAACATGAAGTTCGTGCGGGTTCGGATTCAGAGAAACCGAACCCGCTCATCTCTATGGAACACACCATTTCCGAACTCCCCCTCTCTTAGCTTTGCCAACTTAGGTGTATCAGCTGCCCTGGGAAGCTCAAAAACGTAGGCATCGGCATTATTATGGAGAGCCCCAGGTCTAGGTTCCGCGTTACCCTGGCATTTACCTCCTTATTTGTGTGCATCCAGTGCAGCATAGTGTGGTCCGTGACCAGGGTGAATTCCCTACCAAATAGATAGTACCAAAGGGCCGCTACTACCCACTTGATGGTCAAACATTCCTACTCCACCGTAGCATATTTCTTCTCTGGTGTCGTAGGGTTAGCAGGGGAACTCTGGTGAGTTTTCCGCTCCCACATTCCTTGGAAGCTAAATAACGCTGCACTAACCAGCTGGATAGGTGTCTGGTAAATCCTGCAATGGGGATACGGTCATTAGGTTGACCACTATTGGTCGACATGAACAAGATCGACATGGAAAAAGATCGACATGAGTTTTACACATCTTATTTCATTTTGTGAACTTTTTCATACTTTACAATCCACATGGACTACGATTGGGAATAGTAACCTGTGACGTGCGCAGCGGTAGCAGAGCGAGGCACATTGCCCGAAGCTCGCGAGCCATGCGAGGGGATACGGTGCACTAATTGGGGTTTCCCGTCACTTTATGAAGAAAACGACACAAACCCCCCCCACAAAACTCATGTCGACCTTTTTCCATGTCGACCAATAGTGGTCGCCCTAATGACCCATACCCCTGCAATGCATGTGGATGCAATTTGAGCCAGTGTCGCTTGTCTGTTACCACGGACAATACTGGCCAGACTCCGCTAGTCACTATCACTAAGTGCTGTCCATGGTGGGTGGTAATGCTTGCCGAGAGGTATTCCTGGAACACACATGACACCATAGATCGAGGAATGTTGAATGTCTACACAGCTTCAGAAAAGGGAAATATTTTCCAGGAGAAAGGGGAATGGTATGTGGCAAAGGGGGTACTTTGTGACGTTCTGATGGTTCCCTAAGAAGGATCCAACATGGGTGTGATTGCTCTGCGATGTGTCGAGGGGAAAAAAGGGCTCTGGGATGCGAGGGCGCGGCTTCCGAAGCTGAATAGTAGCCCGAAGATAGCTAGTGCTTGTGGGCTCAGCTAGTGTCGGAAAGCCTTGGAGTATTTCAAATGTTGTGTCGCAATGTATCTGTGGTGAAATAAAGGAGCAATCTGACTAAGCAGACTGGAATGAGGAGTTATTTGTAAGGACAATATACAGCACTGTACAAAAGTTTTAGGCAGGTGTGGAAAAAATGCTGCAAAGTAAAAATGCTATAAAATATAAAAGTGTTAACAGTTTGCATTTTGTTAATTGCTAAGAAAATAAAGTGAATGGACAGAAGAGAAATCTAAATCAAATCAAATCAATATTTGGTGTGATCACCCTTTGCCTTCAAAGCAGCATCAATTCTTCTAGGTACACTTGCACATAGTTTTTGAAGGAACTCAGCAGGGAGCTTGTTCCAAACATCTTGGAAAACTAGCCAGAGAACTTATGTGGCTGTAGGCTTGCTCAATTCTTTCGGTCTCTTCATGTAATCCCAGACAGACTTGATGATCAGATCAGGGCGTTGTGAAGCCATATCATCACTTCCAGGACTCCTTGTTCCTCTTTACGCTAAAGATAGTTCTTAATGACATTGGCTGTATGTTTGGGGTCATCCTGCTGCAGAATACATTTCAAGTCAATCAGAAGCCTTCCTGATGGTACTGCATGATGGATATGTACCTGCCTGTATTTCTCAGCATTCAGAACACCATTAATCCTGACCAAATCCCCAGCCCCATTTGCTGAAATGCAGACCTAAACTGGCAAGGAACCTCCACCATGCTTCACTGTTGCCTGCAGACACTCAGTATTTTACCACTCTCCTGCCCTTTGGCGAACAAACTACCTTTTGTTACAGCCAAATATTTCAGTTTTTGACTCATCAGTCCCAGAACACTTGCAATTTTTCTGTACCCCTGTTCCTATGTTTTCGATGCTTGACCTTGTTTCCACATCTAAGGGATAGTTTTTTTACTGCAATTTATAAATATATATTGACCAGTTTCACAAAAAAAGGTCATAGACACTGTCAGGACCACTTAGCTTAGCTCTCAGTATGGACAGGGTGGTTCTCCAGTGGATCTCTGGGCTGCAGTGTGGTGCCATTCCAGGCACCTTGCAAGCCAAATACAGTTGCCGTGTTGCAGTGCCGTTTCTTGCGTCGGATGAGCCGTGCAACCGCATGGGACGCCCGCCGCGGCACTTCTTGAGCACTTTGAATCCCCCCACCCCTCTCCTCCCGAGTGCCCAGCTCCACCCGAGCGGGGTTTCGCGGAATGACGCGTTTGCGTCGTGACGTCACCACGCAATCGCGTCATTCCGTGAAACCCCGCCCCCCCCGAGCTGGGCACTCGGGAGAAGGGGGAACCAAGCCGGCCGGCGCCGCGCAGACGAGGGAGAGGTGGCTGAAGAGCGGGAAGAACCGCTTCAAATGTAAGTCAGCCCCTCTCCCTCTCTCTCCCCCACCACCACCTGCCGTACTGTGTAAAATGGGGACACCTGTCTGCCGGAATGTGTAAAATGGGGACACTTTCCTGCCGTAATATGTAAAGTGGGGACTCTTGCCTGCCGGAATGTGTAAAATGGGGACTCTTGCCTTGCGTATTGTGTAAAATGGGGACACCTGTCTGCCGGAATGTGTAAAATGGGGACTCTTGCCTTGCGTATTGTGTAAAATGGGGACTCTTGCCTGCCGTAATGTGTAAAATGGGGACACTTGCCTGCCGTAATGTGTAAAATGGGGGCACGTGCCTGCCGCAATGTGTAAAATGGGGGCACATGCCTGCCGCAATGTGTAAAATGGTGACACTTGCCTGCCGTACTGTGTAAAATGGGGGCACATGCCTGCCGCAATATGTAAAATGGGGACATTTGCCTGTTGTACTGTGTAAAATGGGGGCACGTGCCTGCCGCAATGTGTAAAATGGGGACACTTTCCTGCCGCAATGTGTAAAATGGGGGCACGTGCCTGCCGCAATGTGTAAAATGGGGTCGCGTGCCTGCTGTAATGTGTAAAATGAGGACTTTTTTTTTTTTTTTTTAATCCTGTGGTGGCCGTGATGATGAGATCAGATGAAGCCACGCCCATTTTAACGAGGCCACACCCCTTTGGCGCACGCATGCTTTTTCCTCTATATATCTATGGGGGGGGGGTTGCATTTTTTCTTATGTGAATGGGGGGGCGCATTTTTAAATCTCGCACTGGCTAGAAACGGCCCTGCCGTGTTGTTTATGCGTCCCTACTTTGGTGTCGGCACCATTTGCAAAACTCTTGTTATACTTCTGGTGACACAATTTCTATAAGTGATGTATACATCATCCCACTTGGGTTGTTTCTTTCAGTGGTACAGTACTTTAGCGATAATTGAATTAAAATAATTAAATGTCTTAATGTGTGCAATTGGCATTCATCACTTAAGTGTCTGGTGTTCTATGTTCTGCTATTTAGCATAGCTAGAGGGCATTCTTTACACTCCAGGATGAAGAGCCGGGCTGAGAGCCAAGAGCAGCTTAGGGCAGTGTGAGCAGTGTTCATTGTACAAACACATAAGTCATTATTTTTTCTCATATGCTTTTGGGTGGTGATCTGGCAGAAGGTCAGCCATAGCTCAAATAATCTCTGTATTATGTGTCTGTGTCCTGTAAACACACCACAGAATTCACCCTAACAATACAAAACATCTACACAGGGCTATCTGTTTGGAAAATGCAAATTAAGACATCATTGTATAGTATACAGTATCGGTTCAAATTGTATTGGTGTCTATAAATCAATGAGGGGAGAATAAATATATATAAATATATATATATATATATATATATATATATATATATATACACACACAGAATAATGAAAATCTTACGTTAGGATAGACAATAATGAATTATTGCAATAACATGATGCAATGTTTTTCATTATATTACCTTTCATTAGTATAACTAAAAAGGCATTTGGTTTCCCCCAGCACCATGAATGATAACAGTAACCAGATATAAATCCCACATAATAATAGAATTCAGAGATCTTCGTTACACATATTTGCGCAAATGTGTGGTTAAGCCCCAAAGCCGCATCAAGGTGTCTCTGTATATTTGGGGTCCCTAGCGCTATATCTAGGTGCAGGGTGTGGCACCCCAAAACACCAGCATAAGCCAGAAAGCCCAGCAAAGCATACCAGTGAAAAAAAACAAAAACCCTCCCTTTCGAGCACCTGAATGATATCACTAAGCTAATTGAGCATCTACCAATATATATGTTTGTTGTGAGAGGCAGAGAGGTTCCTGCATTAGGAGGAGATGCAGGCCCTGATATGCCACATGGAGCATTATGGGGTTGCTCCAAGGTAGGTAGCTCTTAGCTTAGACATATTGTAGTGAGGAGCCATTATCATGTGGCTCCTTGCTGGTTAATATTAGACCCAGATTGGGGTAATGGAGGTGTGAGGTGTGGTGCCTCTGGACTGGCTGAGCTGGATGGCTTTAGTGTGGCATACCTTTACATTCTATTAACACTTTTCACTTATTAATTTTTTAACACTATTTCTCTATTTTAATTACATTTCATGTTTGTATCACCCTCTCTATAGCTTCGGCTTCCTAAATACTAATTTATTAACGCTATAGTTTTTTCACTGGTATGCTATGCTGGGCTTTCTGGCTTATGCTGGTGTTTTGGGGTGCCACACCCTGCACCTAGATATAGCGCTAGGGACCCCAAATATACAGAGATGCCTTGATACGGCTTTGGGGCTTAACCACACATTTGCGCAAATATGTGTAACGAAGATCTCTGAATTCTATTATTATGTGAGATTTATATCTGGTTACTGTTATCATTCAGGGTGCTGGGGGAAACCAAATGCCTTTTTTTTCTTGCTCAGAAATACCCCTCCCTTTCGAGCACCTGAATGATATCACTAAGCTAACTGAGCATCTACCAATATATATATTAGTATAACTAAGTCAATATCGCTGACTACTGTAGATTGGCATCCATGCATGCCTAATCTAGTCAGATCGCTCACTTCACTGCTGGTTGAAGTGAACGGTCCCCCATCGCTCAGCACACATCACGCTGTGTCCTGAGCACCTGAGATGCGTGCTGAGCGTTCTGTGCTAGACGGCTCAGCACTCATCTATGGGACACATCTCTCCGTGTGTAACCCGCTCTAGATTTGGGTGTGCTTAAACAGAAATATAAATTGCAGTGTAAAAATAAAGCAGGCAGTATTTACCCTGCACAGAAACAATATAACCAACCCAAATTCTCTGCACATGTCATATCTGCACCCCCCCCCCCCCCCCCTTGCACTGCACATGACTTTGCCCATTAGAGCGCAATTTTGCTGCTGCGATCAGGTCTGAATTAGGCCCTAAATGTATTCTTATTGGTAGCTGTGGGCTATAGCATTCTGCTATTTGCTTCAATATGTTTGTACCTGAGGCTGTTTTTACCCCTACCATCCTCTGTGTCTGACAGTCACACAAAATACCATTTTCATTATTGGAGTATGATACAATAATGTTTTTAATTCCATTTTTATTTACTGATATTACTTGATCTGTAACAACTTGGCTAATCTCTGCTAGCCTTTCCATACAGGCTTATTAAATGTTCATCTTGTACCACTACAGCTCCAGACAGTAGGTCCAGCTGATATGCAATTTGCATCTCAACTAGAGTTCCATGTGTGCTACACATGCAAACTCTCTATTTGACCAGACCAATACCACCCAAACATGACTGCCATCAGGGGGGAATGCTGGGACTAGAGTCCCGGGCCCGGACAGAGAGGGGGGCCTACAGCACCAGGATGCCCAACAACAGCACGGTGGACTTCTAAAAAAACAAGCCTTCCCTGTGCATCAGTTTTCTGGGATTTATCCCTGCAAGACTGCGGCGCTCCACCTACATGTGATGTCACGACATGACATCACATAGCGATAGAGTGGCGGAATACTGCACCTTATAGCTCCAAGTGAGCACGACTGCATTGCAGAGGAGAGAAAAGAAAGGCCAGCCAAGGAAGAAGATAAGCCAAAGAAGGGAGGCTGCAATTTGTCATTTGTGGGCCAGAAGGGAGGCTGCAATTTGTCATTTGTGGGCCCCACAATTTCTGATGGCAGCCCTGCACCCAAATAATACTCCTTTACAAAATGTGTCAGGCAATCTTATTACTTTAGCTATAGTGTATTATACATGGAATTTAAACATTCAAATCATTCTGACGTTCTTACTTTGTTATCTTGAACCAAAGACCACATACAAAGTACAAAATTGTTTACTCCATAAACAGTACCTTTAATGCAGATTCAAGTTAATCCTTTTTAGTGCTCTTGCTGTATGTGCAGATATACAGTATATGGAAGAATGCAAGAAAATAATGTCATAGAGACAAGTGTGATGACTTTTTCTCTTCTCTCTGTACATGTGTCTGAGAGTGTGACAGAAGAAAGCATAAACATGGCTGATCCAGAAAACATGGAGACAAACATATGGGTCAGCGGCATAGCCAGAGCGTTGTGGGCCCCATAGCAACATGTTGAAGGGACCCCTGCCCCAGTGCTTTTAGAGAAACGTCCGTAGCAGCAGTTAATTTTTCTCTGTAGCAGTTGTTAATATTATGCCCCATAATAGTGCCCTAGTTTATTTTATGAACCATAGAAGTACCAGATATGTTTTTTTTATTACATGTACACTAAAAAGGTCTACAGTCAATAGGTCCTCTACTAATGGTAGACATGCATTAGGTCGACAGGGTCAAAAAGGTCGACATGGAAATGGTTGACACAAAAAAGGTAGACACAATTTTTCTTTTTTTGGGTGCTTTGTTACTTTTCTGCCACAAATAAGCCCCATTAGTGTACCACGTCCCCTCCGTCTGCTTCAGGTTGCTATTCCTGATCCTACTCCAAGTTAATGGTAAAGTATGAGTACGTTGAAAAAAAAAATTCTAAAAAAACCCCACAAAAACTTGTGTTGACCAATGTCATTTTAACGTTTTGACCCTGTCGAACTTATGAACTGTCTACCTTTTACATGTCGACCTTTTAACCCTGACCCTGTCGACCTAATGCATGTCTCCCATTAGTGGTAGAGCTTTTTAGAGTAGCTCTATAGATACTGAAGAGCCCTACAACCTTATTCAGAGATGGATGCAGCTATTTGATCTGCACAAGCGCACTTGCCATAGTGCACGTACATGACCCATCACCATGGGATTGCATCCTAGAAGGTGTGTCTGTCCAGGCCGTTTTTGGGGTTGACAACACGCAGCGGCTCCAGGAAAAAAATGGCACCAGACCACCTACCAGCGCTCACAATTAAATTGCGAATGCATCGCGGGGTGACATGCTACATATACCGGACGGCCCCCAGCATGTGAGAAGATGGACGCAGACAAACAGAAATAAAGAGAAACACCTGCGCACTCAGGACCAGCTACATTGGGTAAATATCAACAAATGTGTCACCTTACACATCCAAAGGTCAATACAAACAGAAAATATTTTTTTTTATATAACCCTTTGTTGCGTTCTCACATCAGTATATGCAATCTCCTGTATAGTTCTTGTGCTTAATAAATCCTTCACAGTTGTTTCCAGAAAACATCTTCTGTAGCGTTATTTGTCTCATTAAATAAAAAAATGTGTGTCAGTCTATCTGGAAATATCCATTAGATGTAGATAACATTCCCATTCAGTGGTCAAATTCTGCAGCAAGATCTGCATCCATCTCTGAATAACCCCCCTAGTTCACATTATGTTGCACTGTAGGGCTGACCAGTGGTGCAAGCATGCAGGTACGCTCGGGTACGGAGTACCATTAAGAATATGGCAGTGGGTACTCCGTACCACCTGCCACACACTTTGCACCCGTGACAGCCATTACCTCAATTATAATGCACCACAAAGTAACAAGACCATGGTGCTTGGCAGCATGACAGCGCCTCCCAGTTTGTCAGGGTTACTGGGAGTGCAACGGTGATGTCATGACGCCACATCACACTTCCTCCTCTGGTGGCTGTGGCTGGCGTGAAGAGAGGAGCCTGATTGCACTTTCCTGCAGCGTCTCTTACTGGGAGCGTTCATTTCTAATATAATGTGGACACTACTATATATGTCTATTATTATGGGGGTATTACTACATATTTCTATTGTAATGTGGACACTACTATATATTTCTATTATACCAGGGGCACTACTACATTACTGTATATATTCCTGTTATAATGGAGGCATTAGTATATATTGTTATTACGTTGGGGGCATTACTATATATATTTATTATACTGGGGGCATTACTATATATTTCTATTATACTGGAGGTAGTACTATATATTTTTAGCCTTGCCTCCAGAGTGCAAAGAAAAGGGGCTTTATAGTGTCATGTAGCCACTCCCACTTGTAGCATGTGGCTACACCCCCTCACAACACATGACCATGCCCATTTTTCGGCACTCAGTACCACTAAGAAAATATTACTACTTGCACCACTGGGGCTGACATTACCCCCAATTCCCATTATAACATACAGGTGCCGATTCAACGGTGTCCTGCTTCTGCTTCTGGGCATCTATAGCAATGGGCGTCTATTGGAGCTGTCCAGTTGTTGCTCCAATCAAATGCTCATTGCCAGTTAAGTGCGTAACAGCTCCGGGTTTAAACGTGCAAAGTGGCTAAACCTGTCTAAAGCACTTAAATGGGCGTCCAAAGTCCGTCTTTGGGCGCCCAAACTACAAACTTTTTAACACCTTTTTTTCTCGCACCTTCTGAGGCTGCGAGAAAAAATGTGACTACTGTGGCTAATGGGCGTCTATCGGATAAACAATTGAATAGCTCCGATAGACTTCCATTCATTTGGACGGCCAACAGATGGCATGCGCCACAATTGAATCGGCCCACAGTGTCCCTGGTTCATATTATGTCACGTTACGGTGACTCCACTTCATATTATGCCACAGTGCAATGTCTCCACTTCATATTATGATACAGTATAGTGCCCTCAGTTTATATTGTGCCACACCAGCTGCGTTTTAAGAGAGGAGGAGGCCCGGGTGCAGCCTCCTCCGTTCGGGCCCCCTCCTCTCTGCCGGCAGCGGGGAGAGTCTGAGCACTAGAGTGCTCAGACTCTACTGCGCATGCGCAGATCCCGGGAAAATGGTGTGGTGGCCATTTTCCCTGAGATTTCTCTACTGCGCATGCGCAGAACTCTGTGAAAATGTCCGCTGGCCAATTTTCACGGAGTTTTAACACCGCCATGGACATAGCCACGGGACTCCGGAAGGGTGAGTATTCACAAAATGGGTGCAGTGGGGGCCCCCTCTGGACTCGCGCCGCACACACTGCACCCATTATAGAAACGCCAGTGTGCCACACTGTATTGCCTCCACTTCATATTGTGCCGCATTAATGTGCTCCAGTTAATTTTATACCACGTTACAATGAGCAGGTCCAGGGACATAACTAGTATGCACTGTCGGTGGCCCGGAAGGGGAGGGGAAACACTGGGCCTAATTCTGAGTTGATCGCAGCAGCAGTTGGGCAAAACCATGTGCACTGCAGGGGGGACAGATACAACATGTTCAGAGAGAGTTAGATTTGGGTGTGGTGTATTCAAACTGAAATCTAAATTGCAGTGTTAAAATAAAGCAGCCAGTATTTACCCTGCACAGAAACAAAATAACCCACCCAAGTCTAACTCACTCTGCAAATGTTATATCTGCCCCCCTGCAGTGCACATGGTTTTGCCCAATTGCTAACAAACTTGCTGCTGCGATCAACTCAGAATTACCCCCACTATGCGATATCGCTCATGGAGCTTATCGCATAGTGAGTACACACCAGAACACAAACTGCGATAACTTATGGAAAAAACTCTGCAGTTTTCTCCTGACTGGCAGTGGCTAGGTCATGAGGGATTTGTGTTTACATGTACTAGTAATATCATTTAAATCTTTTTGCAACCTTTTGTATACAGATGTGTCGTCATACATCATTGCTGCAGTTACACCAAACAGCATCTCTCTGTGCTAGTGCTGGGTGTCTTTTTTGCAAAAAATGTGTATTAGTCGCAAAACTTTGCTGCTAGGATGCACCTGGAGACTGTGCTGATCAACTTGATATGCAATACTTGTATATTTGTGTGCAACTGAGTCTCTGAATGTGTATACGAAGTGGTACGATTCAATTGCTGCAGCTTTCTTCCATGCAAAGTTCCGTTGTGCTTCATACACAGACTCAGGTGTCTATGTACTAAGCCTTGGGGGTATATGTAATAGGGTCCTAGTTAGCCGGAGGTTCAGGATGTTAACCGAGAATGGGCGTATTTTAAAGCGCCAATCATTTACAAAGCAAATGCAACCTGGTTCCTTGTAAATGCTTTAAAAATAGGGCTATTCTCCACAAACATTCCGCACCTCCAGCAAACTTGGACCTTATTACATATACCCCTTGGAGAGAAATAAAGTACCAACCAACCAGCTCCTGTCACTTTTCAAACACAGCCTGTAACATGGCAGTTAGGAGCTGATTACCTCCATCGACTTTATCTCTCTCCAAGGCTTAGTACATATGTAATAAGACGGTAGGTGTGGTGGGGAAGGTTGTGTTGTGCCAGTAGTACCAGGTTTCCCCGACAATGTCGATGTCAGCTTACTCCAAATCTCACCTACTGGCAGAAGGACTTAGAATCCTCCCGAAAACCCCCCCATACATTTGGACAGTTACTGAATATTTATTTAACTGGCAAAGTAACGGGTCACCGCTGTGGATTTAAGGTTTTTTTATGTCCAGCAAGGTAAAGGTAAATGGTAAGTAGCAGATCAATTTACATATGAGCATTTACACTGTGCTTAATATAACATGCAATCAGGCTTGGACTGGCCCACATGGGTACAGGGGAAACCACTGATGTGCGCCACTGCCTGGGGACCCACCTCCTGCTCTAAGGATCAGGTTCCAGACTGTGCACTTGAATTATACATTATACATCTGTTACCTTATACTGGACTATGGTGTATTTTCTACAGTCCATTGCTGTTATTACTCTGTTATTAATCTGGTACATTATCATGCATGCAGTGGTGCCGAGAGAGGGTACAAATTACCCGGGCCCAGGCCCCCTCCCCCTTACCTAGCAGCAGCTTGTTTCCTCAGCCCAGCACATGCTGCTGTGTACTGGGCTGCAGTGTGGCCATGGAGGTGCTTAAAATACTATTTTTTTTCAGTATTTCTTTTCTAAGGGTACATGACCACACCTTCTGTGATTAGACCACACCCCTTGAAAAATACCTGGGCCCACCCCGGCTCTCAACTGCCCTGCATGCATGCAGCAGCTGAATTTACTGTATATATTTATGAAGGGGCCCAGACGTTGCACTCTCTAATGGTTAGCCAAACCAATGAGGTGGTAGGCCACACCCCCTCTGCAGACTGACCACACCCCTAAACATGGGCCTCTACCACTGCATTCCCCCGGTGGGCCCTACATGCTCCAGTCCGACACTGCATGCAATTCACAACCATATGAATGAAATACACATTTCTCTTACGTCCTAGAGGATGCTGGGGTCCATATTAGTGCTATGGGGTATAGTCGGGTCCACCAGGAGCCATTGGCACTTTAAGAGTTTAATAGTGTGGGCTCGCTCCTCCCTATATGCCCCTCCTACCAAACTCAGTTTAGAAAATGTGCCCGGAGGAGCCGGTCACAGCTAGGGGAGCTCTACAGAGCTTTCGTAGAAAAAGTTTATTTTAGAGTTTATTTTTTTACAGGAGGCTGTTGGCAACATCCTGCCTGCAACGAGGGACTGAGGGGGGGAGCAGTGTCCGCCCTGCGGGGTCTGAGCCACTGTCTTCGCTGACTGGACATTGAGCTCCAGAGGGGAGAGATCGCGCCCCGCCACAGGGGAACGCCCACCCCAGCAGCACGCCGCCACCCCCTTGCAGAGCTGAAGTGTGGCGAGTGAGTCACTGTCCCCCCTTACAAGTGGGGGGTCAGTGTGAAGATGGCGGCTTAAGGGTAGGAACGCAGTTAATACGGACGGCTCAGCGGTACTTAGGTGCTGCGCTGTGAGGGGCGCCCTGAGCCAGCACCTGACCCCACACTGACCAAATCAAGCCTGTCAGGGTCTGCGGATCTCAGACAGCACAAAATCCTCAGGCCAGTATAATCTCAGAAGAGCGGGAAGACAGCGCCATTAAGGGGGCGGAGCTTCTCCTCAGAGCGGACCCAGCAGCATTCAGCGCCATTTTCCTGCCTGCAGCTCACTGCCAGTGGAAGAAAAGTCCATCCAGCGCACTTCCAGCTATCTGTACGGTACCAGGGGTTTGTAGAAGGGAGGGGAGGCTCTGTATAGGCTGTGTCACCTATTAAGGGACACAGTCAGTGCTGGTTTGGGGTCTCCCTATACCTATAATAGTGCTATGTGTGGGGATGGCTCCAATCTCTGTGTCTCTGCCATTCTTGGGGGGAAACTCTGTCTGCCCAGTACTCTGTGTGTTTGTGGGGTGTTTGGTGTGTGTGACAACATGTCTAGAGACTCTGTTTCATATTCTGCAGAGGATTTATCTTCCCAGGAAGATCCCATCCCATGTAATCAGGATTGCACTGTTGTAGCGCAGATCCCAGCTAGAGAGCCGGAATGGTTAGCCTGTCTTTAGGGGACTATTTTTCAGATTTCAGATAGGGTTGCTAGAACTGAGCATGCCACTCAGGTACTGCAATCCTCTATGGTTGTATGGTCTGATACTGCTTCCTCGGGGTCCCCTGCGGTACATTCTCACAAACGTGCACTTGCCAAACTTATGCGGGATGACACGGACACTGATTCTGACACTGCAGTCGGTGACGGGGATGTGTCGAGAGGGGCGGCATCACTTGCTAAGGGGGTGCAGTTGATGATTGAGGCCGTGAGGAATGTGTTACACATTACTGAAACAACTCCTGAGCAGGTTGAGGAGGCCTTTCTCACAGACAGTAAAAAGCCCCCCTCACTTTCCCAGCATCTAAGGAATTAAATGCTATCTTTGAAAAAGCCTGGGAAAATCCGGAGAAAAAATTCCAGATCCCTAAGAGGGTCTTGGTTGATTTTCCCTTCCCAGAGGAAGATAGAAAAAAGTGGGAGTCTCCGCCGATAGTCGACGCCTCTGTCTCTAGGCTGTCCAAACAGGTGGTAATACCAGTCCCGGGATCTACCGCGTTGAAGGACCCGGCAGATCGCAAGGTGGATGCTACGCTAAAATCCATTTACACGGCTTCAAGGGCTATACTGCGGCCAACTATAGCCAGTGCTTGGATTTCTAAGGCTATTGCCAGGTGGTCAATCACTCTGCAGGAAGAATCGACTACGATGGATAAAGGCGACGTAGATTTATTTTTACGTAATATTCAGGATTCTGCAGGGTTCCTGGTAGACTCCATGAAGGACCTGGGTTCCGTGGCTGCGGGGATCTTCTCCATGTCCGTCTCGGCTCGCAGGGGTCTCTGGCTGTGCCAATGGTCTGCAGACACGGAATCCAGGAAGAGCGTGGAGGGCCTACCGTATACAGGTCAGGCTGTCTTTGGGGAGGCACTGGATCAGTGGCGTGCAGTGAGGTCAGTGGCTGGTGAGGCATGCCCGCTAAAGCCGCCCCTATGGCTGCCGCCAGCGGATTTAGCCTTCATGGGGCCCTAAGCAAGACACCAATTTAGGGCCCCCTTCCTCATAGAATCCATAGCACACTGTCATCCGCCCCTGGCTGTGCCTGCTGTGCTTTTGTCTCCTTGTCTCCTACAGCAGTAGGAGGCAAATTCCGGAGCCTCCTCTCAAGCAGCATGGGGACAGACTCTGCTCGACTCCATCCTCCGCCAGCAGCAGCAGGTCTCCCAGCAGCCTAGTGACACACTCCCTGTACTCAAAGTGGGGGTAACACTACAAAGGAAAAGAATTACCACTACTGAGGGGGGATGGTGTGCTGCCCAGGCAATGCATACCTCCTAACTGTCCTGATTTCAGCGGGACAATCCCGCTATTCGGACACTGTCCCGCTGTCCCTCCCGCGGGTCTCAATGTCCCACTGGTGGGGGGAGGGGCTGTTTGGGGAACCAGTGATCACCGCTGCTCTGCTTTGCAGAGCAGCCGGTGATCACTGAATAGATGCCGTGCGCATGACAGTGCAGGGAGGAGAGAAAGGGGCTGCCCAGCTGCTCAAGAGGCGCTGGGCACGCCCCCAAAACAGTTTAAAAAAACAGGGATCGTAGCGAGATGCCCTGCCCCCTAACCCGAGGCCCCGCCCCTTTTTCGGCAAGTTGGAAGGTATGGGCAATGTACAGAATTCTAGTTGGCCCTGAGCACTGTGAGGAATTAGCTCAGTTTAGTATACACTGTCACACAGCTAAATCCACACACTGCAAAATAAACAAACAAACACACATACAGCAAAACACACACACACACACACACACACACACACACACACACACACCATAGTTGCCGACTTCTGGGCTGCTCTCTCCGGGAGAGAGCAGCCCGTCGGCTCAGCAGGGGAGGCGGGCAGTGAGGTGACGTGACAGGGGGGCGGGCCAGAGGCGGAACGGAGGTGGGCCAGAGGTGGAACGGGGCGTGGCTTCTGGACCGCATCATTTAAGCCACGCCCCCTGCTGTGTAATGCCGCGATTACCGGCATTATACAGCAGGGGGCGTGGTTACGATTATGCGATTCAACAAGAATCGCGTCATCGCCTGCCCGGACCGCCCACTTTACTCGTTAAGTGGGCGGCGGGCAGGGGGTGACCCGCGGATATCGGGAGACTTGCCTGCTCTTCCGGGGGTCCGGGAGGGTCACCCGTTTTTCGGGAGCCTCCCGGCCATTCCGGGAGGGTAGGCAAGTATGACACACACACACACACACACACACACACACACACACACACACACACACACATATTCTCTATCTCTCGTATTTACAGTTTTTTTTGTCAACCCCCCCCCCCCCCCACATACTTGGCCCTCCTGGCTGGCAATGCTCTTCTGTGCAGCTGCTGATGGCTCCATCCGCAATCCACAGTGACCGGCTGCTCCTGAGGATCGAGGCTCTCCCTCCTCCCTCCCTCTTCTCGCAGCATGTTGCAGTGGTGGGCCCGGCCAGCAGGGAGACACAGAGCTGGCCAGAGAGGAGTGCTCACTGTGTGACGGCCCGCAGCAGCGCGGACGCGGTGCACAACTCAAAGAAGGGTGATGAATGATCTCATCACCCTTCTCTCTTCCTGTCGCCGGGGACCGCATTCAGGCTACCTCCTTGGTTAGGGTTGAGGGTAAGCGGAGGGTCTGCCCAGACAAATGGAATCAGTAAAGCTGCTGCAGGCCGGTGATCGCGACACCGTAAGTAGGCTGGACCCTGGGGAGAGATTAGAATCTGCTGCCCAATGATATTTGCCACAGTGACAGGGGCGTGCTTTCATATGGGATGAAAGCACGCCCCTGTCACTGAGGCACTTATACCAGTGCCGCTTGTGCTGCTTTTTTTAATGGGCTTTTACAGCCCTCTGCATGGCCCCGCCCCCCGCTTCCTGCACTTTATCATTAGCCGCAGGAGGCACCGCTCTTGGTGCCTCCAATACACATTTAAACCTGTTCTACAGTGTCAAAATTATTACAATAATATAAAGCAGATACTTATAACACAGAATATGTGTCATAAGTATCTTTTTTATATTATTGTAATCATTAATGACAGGGGAGGCCCTGCCTCCCCTGACTGCACGTCCCTGCACTGGATGCATGGATTGCCACGGCTACCGCGGGTTAGTCTCCTTTTCTCCCCTCAGCTGCACCGGCTACGAAGAAGCCTTGTGCACCAGCCACGTCACAGCCCTGGAGTCTCTGAGAGCTGTCATCTCAGGTCTGACGGAGGGGGAGTTCCTGGTGTCCCTGTACATCAAGGATGCGTACCTCCACATTCCCATTTGGTCACCGCATCAGGCATACCTCAGGTTTGCACTGTTGGATAGGGAGGCCAATCCCGGGCCGTTTTTTCAATCCCGGGATTCGGGATTGAAAAACGGTCAATCCCGGGATTGCAGTAGGGACCAGTGAAGGTTGTAGGGAGCAGCGCTGGAGGGAGGGTGTAGGTAGTGGTGCAGGAGGTAGGGAGGGTGCAGGTAGCAGTGCGGGAGGTAGGGAGGGGGTAGGTAGCAGTGCGGGAGGGTGGGTGTAGGTAGTGGTGCGGGAGGGAGGATGTAGGTAGCGGCGCGGAAGGGTTGGTAGCGGCGCGAGAGGAAGGGTGGGTGTAAGTAATGACACTTACTATTAGGCGGGCGGCCGCGGCAGCCATGGACTTACTGAACGCGGGAGCATTTCAAATGAAGCGCCAGCCGCCAGCCAACCAGAGCTGGTGGACCGGCAGCCAATCAGGGAAGCGGTCGCAGCAGTGGCTCATGATTGGCTGCTGCTGCTACGGCAGCTTCCCTGATTGGCTGCCGAGCCGCCAGCTCTGATTGGCTGGCGGCCGGCGCTACATTTGAAGTGCTGCCGCGTTCAGCTTGTCCATGGCTGCTGCGGCCGCCCGCCTAATAGTAAGTGTCATTACTTACACCAACCCTCCCGCACATGCGCACTGTAATCCCTTGAATCCCGGGATTGGAAGCTCCAATCCCGGGATTCAAATCCCGGAATTTTTGGGCCCAAATCCCGGGATCCCACCGATCCCGGGATTGGCCTCCCTACTGTTGGATGATCACTATCAGTTTCAGGCGCTGCCGTTTGGCCTCTCCACAGCACCAAGGGTCTTCACTAAGGTGATGGCGGAAATTCTGGTTCTCCTACGCAAGCAAGGGGTGAACATAATTCCGTATCTGGACGATCTCCTGATCAAGGCATCATCCAGGGAGAAGTTGTTGCGATCCATTGCTCTCACAACACATCTTCTCAAGGAGCACGGTTGGATCCTGAACCTTCCAAAGTCTCATCTGGAGCCGACAAGGAGGCTGTCTTTCCTGGGGATGATCCTCGACACGGAAGTGCAGAAGGCGTTTCTGCCAGTGGAGAAATCATTGGTGATTCAATCAATGGTCCGGGATGTCTTAAAGCCTTCCAGGGTATCGGTTCATCAGTGCATTCGCCTTCTGGGTAAGATGGTTGCCTCCTACGAGGCTCTACAGTACGGAAGGTTTCATGCTCGATCCTTTCAGCTGGATCTCTTGGACCAGTGGTCGGAATGTCGCCTACACATGCACCAGATGATACGTCTGTCACCGAAAGCCAGGATTTCGCTCCTCTGGTGGCTACAACTACCACACCTTCTGGAAGGCCGAATGTTCGGAGTCCAGGACTGGATCCTTCTAACCACAGATGCAAGTCTAATAGGTTGGGGAGCAGTCGCTCAGGGGGAAACCTTCCAAGGAAGGTGGTCGGATCAAGAATCCCTTCTCCCGATAAACATTCTGGAACTAAGAGCCGTGTACAACGGCCTTCTGCAAGCAGCACACCTGCTACAGAATCGGGCTGTTCAGGTGCATTCGGACAACGTGACCACAGTGGCCTACATAAACCGACAAGGCGGAACGAAGAGCAAAGCTGCCATGTCAGAGGTGTCAAAAATCCTCCTCTGGGCAGAAAGGCACGCGGTGGCGATGTCAGCAATCTTCATTCCGGTAGTAGACAACTGGGAAGCAGACTTCCTCAGCAGACACGATCTCCATCCGGAAGAGTGGGGCCTCCATCCGGAGGTGTTCGAGGAGGTAACTGGTTAGTGGGGGGTTCCTCACATAGACATGATGGCCTCCCACCTCAACAAGAAGCTGCAGAGGTACTGTTCCAGGTCGAGAGACCCACAGGCAGTGGCGGTGGACCCACTGGTAACACCGTGGGTGTTCACGTCAGTGTATGTGTTCCCTCCACTTCCTCGGATTCCAAAAGTTCTTCAACTTGTAAAAGGAACAAAGGTTCTGGCAATCCTCATTGCTCCGGACTTGCCAAGGAGGGCTTGGTACACGGATCTGCTGGATCTTCTGCTGGAAGATCCAAGGCCTTTACCTATTCGGGAGGATCTGCTGCTGCAGGGGCCGTTCGCTTATCAAGACTTACCTCGGCTACGTTTGACGGCATGGAGGTTGAACACCAGATCTTAGCTCGGAAGGGTATCCCGAGTGAGGTCATTCCTACCCTGATACAGGCTAGGAAGAGGGTAACGTCTAAACATTACCATCGCATTTGGAAAAAATATGTTTCTTGGTGTGAGGCCAAGAAATTTCCTGCGGTGGAGTTTCAACTTGAAAGTTTTCTCCTTTTCCTGCAAGCAGGTGTGGATATGGGACTGAGATTGGGCTTCATCAAGGTCCAGATCTCTGCTTTGTCCATATTCTTCCAAAAACAATTGGTTGTCCTCCCTGAGGTTCAGACCTTTTTGAAAGGGGTTCTGCACACCCAGCCTCCCTTTGTGGCGCCGACGGCACCCTGGGATCTTGATGTGGTGTTGCAGTTCCTGCAATCAGCTTGGTTTGAGCTTCTACAGAAGGCTGATATCAAGTTTATCACGTGGAAGGCGGTCACTTTGTTGGCCTTGGCTTCTGCACGAAGTGTGTCGGAATTGGGGGCTTTATCTTGTAAAAGTCCCTATCTGATCTTCCATGAAGACAGGGCTGAACTTAGGACTTGTCCACAGTTCCTGCCTAAGGTTGTATCAGCTTTCCATGTCAACCAACCTATTGTGGTGCCAGTGGCTACTGACTCCTCAATTGCTTCAAAGGCCTTGGATGTTGTGAGGGCTTTGAAGATTTATGTGAAGAGGACGGCTCGTCATAGAAAGAGTGACTCTCTGTTTGTCCTCTATGATCCCAAGAAAATTGGGTGTCCTGCTTCTAAGCAGTCGATTTCACGCTGGATCAGGTTCACCATCCTGCATGCTTATTCCATGGCAGGATTGCCATGTCCATGATCTGTAATGGCCAACTCTACTCGTAAAGTGGGCTCTTCCTGGACGGCTGCCCGGGGTGTCTCGGCTGTACAACTTTGCCGAGCAGCTACTTGGTCTGGGTCGAACACGTTTGCCAAGTTTTACAAGTTTGATGCTTTGGCCTCTGATGACCTCATGTTTGGTCAAGCAGTTTTTCAGGAGCCTCCGCGCTCTCCCTCCCGTTCTGGGAGCTTTGGTACATCCCCATGGTACTAATATGGACCCCAGCATCCTCTAGGACGCAAGATAAAATAGGATTTTGGTTACCTACCGGTAAATCCTTTTCTCGTAGTCCGTAGAGGATGCTGGGCGTCTGGCCAGCACTGCGCTTTCCTGCATTGGTTTTATAGTTTAGTACTGCCTGGTTCCTAGGTAAGTTCTGCGTTAGTTATTGTTTCAGCTGTTTCTGAGTTTTTCCGGCATGTTAGCCGGATTTGCCCGTTCTGTGAGCTGGTATGAATCTCGCCACTATCTGTGTAATTCCTTCTCTCGAAGTATGTCAACTCCTCGGGCACAGTTTCTAGACTGAGTCTGGTAGGAGGGGCATAGAGGGAGGAGCCAGCCCACACTATTAAACTCTTAAAGTGCCAATTGCTCCTGGTGGACCCGTCTATACCCCATGGTACTAATATGGACCCCAGCATTCTCTACGGACTACGAGAAAAGGATTTACCGGTAGGTAACCAAAATCCTATTTTTACCAGATTCATGAATACTTGTTAAATCTAATTCAGTTTCCGTTATAATTATTCCTGCAATACTTTCAAGTGTCCGCAAGGGGGTGACAGAATGTGCACCTTTTTAACTGACGGGTCCTCTGTAATGTCCCTTACATCTGGAGGGGCAGACTATGCAATTGTGAACTAAGGAGTTGGCTGTTATGTCCTTAATGTCTGCAGTGATAATTAATGCAGTAGCTTTAAAAGCAATAATGGATCACAGTACATGCAAGTTGGTGCAGAAAGCAATAGAACAGTAAGGCAGCACAGAAGTTAGGTTTTAAGCGACTATGCAGGTAAAAGCAAAGCAGTTCAAGCAACTGGCCTTATGTAGCAAGGTCCATTTCCTCAATGATGTCAGAAGCACAATGATGTTATTCAGGTACTCAGTTAATGGTGGTCATTCCGAGTTGTTCGCCCGCTAGCAGATTTTAGCAGCATGCACACGCTAGGCCGCCGCCCTCTGGGAGTGTATCTTAGCTTAGCAGAATTGCGAACGAAAGATTAGCAGAATTGCGAATAGAAATTTCTTAGCAGTTTCTGAGTAGCTCGAGACTTACTCCTACATTGCGATCAGCTCAGCCCGTTTCGTTCCTTGTTTGATGTCACAAACACGCCCTGCATTCGGTCAGCCACTCCCCCGTTTCTCCAGACACTCCCGCGTTTTATCCTGGCACGCCTGCGTTTTTCCGCACACTCCCAGAAAACGGACAGTTTCCGCCCAGAAACACCCACTTCCTGTCAATCACACTCCGATCACTTCAACGATAAAAATTCTTAGTTCGGACGTGAGTAAATCTACTAAGTTTTGTGCTAATATACTTAGCGCATGCGCATTTTTGCCTTAATCGCTCCGTTGCGAAAATCGGCAACGAGCGAACTCGGAATGACCCCCAATGACAGAGGCGAATGAGCGTTTATGAAAGTAGAGTGTGACAATGGCAGAGCATTAGCAAACAGTAGTGAACTGTCTATTGTATTCCAGTAATGAACCTGACTGGTAAACTGACTGTGACTGTGGCGGACAGTCATCCTTAAGGCTGTTTGGTACAATACTGACTAGCAGGGTATCCAGATTATAGATCTACACTAAAAAGGTCTACAGTCAATAGGTCTACCACTAATGGTAAACTTGCATTAGGTCGACGGGGTCAAAAGATTGACATGTAAATTGCAGACCGTTCAAAAGTTTGACGGTCAAAAGGTCGATATGACAATGGTCGACACACATATAGTATACACAAGGGTTTTTTTGTGTGTTTTTTTTTTTCATTTTATTTAACTTTTTCACACTTTATCATCCACATGGACTACAATTGGGAATAGAAACCTGTGCTGAGCACAGCGAAGTGAGGGGGGCGTGGTACACTAATGGTGCTTGTTTGTGGCAGAAAAGTGACGAAACACCCAAAAAAAACCAAAAAATTGTGTCTACCTTTTTTGTGTCGACCATTTACATATCAACCTTTTGCTCCTGTCGACCTTTTGACCCTGTTGACCTTTTCTGCTGTCCTCCTATTCCATACCCTCCAACATGATCCATTCCATTAGGTACAAAATGCTCTGTTCCTGGACTACTTGTCACGAACCGGTCTCTCACCTTTGCGGGTTCTGGGGTTCATCCGTTGCCAGTGCGGTTGCTCGCGGTGCTGTGCGCCCGTGTGGGGACACGGCGTGATCAATGGCACAGGTAAAGCAGAGTCTGGGAACTGTGAGTGCGGGGACCAAATGGCCTAAGGCACTGCGGTGTGTCTGCTGTATAGGAGGTGGCCATGTTGGAGACCAAATAGCTAATACAGAGCACTTGTGAAAACACCTGTGGGCAGGTGTAAGCCAATCCCGTGCTTGTGCTGCCTTTAAGTAGGCTGGGATTATGTTACTCTGGGCCAGTGCTTTGTTGTATCAACGCTGTGCTCTAGCTCTGAGCTCTCTCCGTGCATTCCTGTGTGATTCCCGTGGTCCAGATATCGCCTCCGTTCCCAGAGGTCCGTCTGCAGCCTTCACTGCTGAAAGATCCACCGGCTCTCCGCTGTGCTGTCAGTTAATTGCACTCCTATTGGAAATAGTTGGATTCCCAGTGTCCTGCATGAGGTTACCTTGTCAGTCTGCCTATCATTCAAAGTCTGGAGGATTCCGTTTCTCTCAGCTGTTCGTTTGTTCAACTCTGCATTTAACCCATTCATCACCTTGTCTTCTACTACAGTTTCACAGTGATCTCCGGAACCCGCAAGTAACCCAATTCAGTACTTTTATTTGCTATGTTGTCATTACAAGGATAATTCATCACAGTCTCTCAGTTAACTCTCAAAACTCCATTGCCAATTCTTACAGTTAATTCTCCATGTCTGCATTAACCAGTTAAACACAATCTGCAGTCCAGCATCAAAGCTTGTTTATATTTGCTATGTTGTCATAACAAGGATAATTCTTCACAGTCTCTCAGTTAACTCTCAAAACTCCATTGCAAATCCTTACAGTTATCTCTTCATGTCTGCATTATCCAGTTAATCACATTCTGCAGTTCAGCATCAAAGCTTGTTTATATTTGCTATGTTGTCATAACAAGGATAATTCTTCACAGTCTCTCAGTTAACTCTCAACTCCATTGCAAATCCTTACAGTTATCTCTTCATGTCTGCATTATCCAGTTAATCACATTCTGCAGTTCAGCATCAAAGCTTGTTTATATTTGCTATGTTGTCATAACAAGGATAATTCTTCACAGTCTCTCAGTTAACTCTCAAAACTCCATTGCAAATCCTTACAGTTATCTCTTCATGTCTGCATTATCCAGTTAATCACATTCTGCAGTTCAGCATCAAAGCTTGTTTATATTTGCTATGTTGTCATAACAAGGATAATTCTTCACAGTCTCTCAGTTAACTCTCAAAACTCCATTGCAAATCCTTACAGTTATCTCTTCATGTCTGCATTATCCAGTTAATCACATTCTGCAGTTCAGCATCAAAGCTTGTTTATATTTGGACAATCCAACATTTATTCATCAGCTTGTTTTGCATATGTTTCCATGAACATTTCTTTTATTTATTTTTGAGTTTTCTCTTGCATATTATTCCTGCAATACTTCAGTATAATATGATGATTAACAACTTGTCAGTTAACCCTTTACTGAATTGTTATTTTGAATAAATATATGAATCAGAACTTTCTTCGTCCTCCCTGCTTTCTTCATAGCCCAGCACCTACACCTGTGGTTGGTTCCGGGTTAACGGATTCACAAAAACACCCGGACCTGACACTACTCTGCCAGTGGCAGTTACAGAGGTGGGGCTGCAGCACAGTCCAAAATTCAAATAGGGGAGCCACACCAACTGCCATTGAGTCCTGGCTGGTGATGTTTGGCAGTGTTTGGGGTGGCAGTTGGTGTGGCTCCCCTAGTTGAATTTTGGACCGTGCTGCAGCCCACCTCTGTAACTGCTACTGGCGAAGATGTCTATGAACAGAGCATTTTGTACCTAATGGAATGGGTTATGTTGGAGGGTATGTTATTCTGTGTCAAGCTTTTGACCCTGTCGACCTAATGCATGTCTACCATTAGTGGTAGAGCTATTAATTGTACACCTTTTTAGTGTTGATCTAATAATTCACACCCAGCTTGCAGATATAAGTCTCCCTCACAAGTCTCTCCCACACAAATAGTTGTCTGCTGCAGTAGCTGACTAGGCAATATCACGCCAGGTGAGGGGTTAATAGTGACAGGTTGGACTGACTTTGCTCCTCCCTGGCAAGTCTGCTCTCTCTCACTGCGGTTGTCCCCTCATAAATACAATCTTACTGCCTTTTCTACAATACACTTTGGGGGTCATTCCGAGGTGATCGTAGCTGTGCTAAATTTAGCACAGCTACGATCATGAACTCAGACATGCGGGGGGAAGGCCAGCACAGGGCTAGTCCGCCCCGCATGTCAGTGCCGCCCCCCCCGCAGAAGTGCAAAGGCATCGCACAGCGGCGATGCCTTTGCACTTCAAGAGTAGCTCCCGGCCAGCTTTAGCGCGCTGGCCGGAAGCTACTCTTCGTCCTCCTGGCCTGCAGTGGCTGCGTGTGACATCACGCAGCCGCTGCGGGCCACTCACCGCACAGTCTAGCCACGCCTGCGTTGGCCGGACTGCTCCCACGAAACGGCGGCCAAAAGTCGCCATTTCGCCCCCTCCTGCCCATCAACCTCTTCTGCCTGTCAATCAGGCAGAGGCGATCGTAGCACAGCAAAGGGCGGCCAGGCGCCGGCGCACGTGCAGTTCTGACCCGATCCCTACGCTGCGAAAAACTGCAGCGTGCGATTGGGTCAGAATTACCCCCTTTGTGCGAGTATGAGTCTTTTACTGGCGGGAAATGTCTGGCTGGTTCACGTTTCTATCTCAGTTGGCAGCCTCTACCAGTCCCCATTGCTTTCCCTTGGGCCGGGACAACACTGCACCTCAAAGTCCTGTGCCTGCCCCTCCTTCTGTTTATGGCCTCGGCCGCTTCACCTCACTCACTCTGCTCCAGTGCTGGCCTCCCTGCTGCCTCCAACGGTTGCTGCGGCTCCCGCTTTTGCCTGGTCAGATATCTCTGGCAGCATTGCAGTCTCCTGTTACAGCCTCCCGACTGCACTGTGGGTTGTCCATGACTCCTCTCATGGCTCACTGGCAGCATGACACTGCTCTCTCAGCACTCTCCTCACAGCCACACACACCATGTTCTAGCAGCCCGGCTCACTCCAGCCTCCATTCGTCTCCTCATGGCTCTCCTGGGCTGTCACCCTGCCTGTTTTCCACACTCTAGGCTCCTCCCAGGTGCCGGAGAGACAACCACTCATGCTGCTCCTTGAGCTCCTACTTTCCTGTGGTTGCTGCTGGGATGTCCTAGGCCCTAGTGCCCAATGTGTTAGTCCGCTGATGTCATCTGCAGAGAAGGGGGGAGGTTTATTAACCTCTGCATTGCCAGCATCTCTGGATAGCCGGGCAGCAGTGAGTTTCAATCAGAGGGTGGAGGCTGATAGTAATGGGTGCTTAAGGCCCTCAAGTGGGGTACCACACAGAGGGGGTCATTCCGAGTTGTTCGCTCGCTAGCAGATTTTAGCAGCATTGCACACGCTAGGCCGCCGCCCTCTGGGAGTGTATCTTAGCATAGCAGAATTGCGAACAAAAGATTAGCAGAACTGCGAATAGAAAATTCTTAGCAGTTTCTGAGTAGCTCCAGACTTACTCCTACACTGCGATCAGCTCAGCCCATTTCGTTCCTGGTTTGACGTCACAAACACGCCCTGCGTTCTGTCAGCTACTCCCCCGTTTCTCCAGACACTCCCGCGTTTTATCCTGGCACGCCTGCGTTTTTCCGCACACTCCCAGAAAACGGTCAGTTTCCACCCATAAACACCCACTTCCTGTCAATCACACTCCGATCACTTCAACGATGGAAATTCTTCGTTCGGACGTGAGTAAATCTACTAAGTTTTGAGCTAAAATACTTACGCATGCGCCTTGCGTACCATGCGCATGCGCATTTTCGCCTTAATCGCTCCGTTGCGAAAATTGGCAACGAGCGTACAACTCGGAATTACCCCCATAGACCACTATGTCACACACAGATATACATGTGTCATATATCAAAATTAATGGGGGTGGGGGGGCTAGACTGCACACCCTAAGTAGACACAGTGAGAGATGCTACCATGCTGAGAGTTGTAGTTTGTTCTTTTTTTTTTCTGTGTGTGGCATATCATAGTTATCAGCAGAGTCTCCTGGTGCGCCCTAGTCTTGTCTTAGACACAAAAAAATGCCTTGTGCTAGCAGAGTTGCACAGGATCTGACACCTCACTTCTGCCAGGCATCTCACGCTGCATGGCGTATTGCAGCTAGATGTATGAGGACACATCTGTAGGTGTTTTAATGTTGAAGATGAAAAGAAGTTAAGCATAAGATAAAGAGAATGAAAACAAGGTAAGTAAAATAGTGATGAGGATGATGATGATGATGATGATGATGATGATGATGATTACCTAGAATTTTGTGGTGTTAGTTTTGGAACATAAATTAAATACAGGGAATACATACCATTTGCCGGCGGGCAGGATCCTGGCTGTTCATATCCCAACGGCGGTATCCCGCCCGCCAGAATGCCGGCAGAGGGACGAACGCAACGAGTCCCCTTACGGGCTCGCTGTGCTCACACTGCGGGCTTGGTGGCTCGCTATGCTCGGCACAGGATCTATTCCCACTCTATGGGTGTTATGGACAAGTGGGAATAGATCCTGTGCCGAGCGCACTGTTTTGCAGGGATTCTGGCGGGTGGCACTGCCGGATGGCGGGATTCCGGCGTGGGTATCTTGACCGCCAAGATCCCGACAGCCGGCAAATTGAACAGAATCCAAATACAGTATTCTGCCTTTTTACGCTGGAGGAATTTTTTTTTTCTTTATTTCAATTAGCTTTCTGCCCTCATCTTTTAAAAATGATCAGGCTCAATAAATTATCTGCTTACAAAAAATAAGAACATGCTCTGAGAGGTACATTTACAAATGTAACCGGGCAGGTACAAAGATTTCACAACGTATGTAAATCTAGCATGTATGGAATACAAAAATTAACTTGACAAAAGTAAACCATATAATTCTAAACTAGACCATCAAAAGAACAGTTTATTCTGAAGTCAAAAAAAACAAAATAAAGAGAGCACTAGCAAACTATAATAAAAAAGAATTTATTTTTGTTATCATAAAAATTGGGATCTCTTTTATAGACCTTTATAGCTGATTTCTACGTGAGTATGCAACAATTGTTACCTTCAAAAACACAATATTATACATAAAACAATTATTACATTCACATTAATACAAACATTGACATTTCTCTTGATAATCTTATAAACACTGTAGCACGTTTTATCTGCCAGGCATTCAGGTGCAGGACTTAAAGTAGTTCTTTTGCAGAACTTTTCATGCAAAGCAATTGCTTATAAAACATGGCCAAATTAGTTTATAATATGTAGAGATTACCACATCCTCTCTGGTTTATGTGCAGTTCGTTTAGCTCCCTGCTCTGGTGCTCCCAACCTTTCAGTGAGCCTTATCCAGAGATGTAAAGGTATTCCCAGTTTCTCTAGCATCCATAAGGGATATTGGGAACAGATTATTACGATAGGGTATAGACGGGTCCAAAGGAGCCAGTGCAGGGGTGTGCTGGCTCCTCCCCTCTATGCCCCCTCCCACAGGCAGTTTAGAAAAAAGTGCCCTCAGGAAAGGATGCACACTCTGCAAGCTCCAGAGTTTTTCTTCGATTTCTTTTAAACTTTTGCTTATTTCGGTATGCAAATAAGCATACCTGCACCGTGGGAGTTAGGGGGGGGGGGGGGGATGACCGGCCTCATGAGGTGCAGAGCCACTTCTCCGCTGAAGGACCACTGCCCTGAGAGCGGAGCACTGCGCCTTAGCTGTCGCAGCCGCAGCATGCCGCACACCCCTAACAGAGCCTGAAGGTGATCGTCGGTGGTGAGTACAACTACAAACTACTGCCCCCGCAGCCCTCGCGGTGGCTTGGGGGCGAGGGGCTGCGGGGGCGCCACTGATTTAGCGCAGATTGACATGTCAATCTGCGGTCTCCTTCCCTCAGCTGCTGTAAGGAGGGACACGGAGGGCACAGCGCGCGCCTCTCACGTGTCCCTCCTGGGTCTTCAGCGGGTCTAATAAAGGAAGTGCCGTTCGTGAGCTCTGATTGGCTCACGAACCGGCACTTCCTTTACCAGACCCGCCGGAGACCCAGGAGGGACACAGGAGAGGCGCGCGCTGTGCCATCCGTGTCCCTCTAACACAAAGGAGCGGGGGGGGGGGGGAGAGCGGGGGAGCGCGGCACTGGGGGAGCATATGTGGCAGTCACTGAGGGGGCATATGTGGCACTGGGGGCACGTGAGTACCTGGCACTGTGGGGGAATATCTGGCACTGGGGGGTATATTTGGCACTGGGGGCATATGTGGCACTGGGGGCACGTGAGTACCTGGCACTGTGGGGGAATATCTGGCACTGGGGGCATATGTGGCACTGGGGGGGGTATATTTGGCACTGGGGGCATATGTGGCACTGGGGGCACGTGAGTACCTGGCACTGTGGGGGAATACCTGGCACTGGGGGCATATGTGGCACTGGGAGCACGGCCCTAGCAACAAGCACTACCCCCTAGCAACGAGCATGACACCCAGTGCATGAAACCCCTGGCAACGAGCATGACACCCTGAGCATGAAAATCCCTGGCACCGTGCATGGAACCAAGAGCATGAAACCCCTGGCAACGAGCAGGTAATTTAAAAGCAATTAGAAGCCTTACTGTAGGACTTAATGTGTAATGGGCATTACGGTGTGTTGCATAATGTGTCAGGCATTACGGTGTGTTGTATACTATATCACAGGCATTGTGGTATGTGGTATAATGTCTCAGGATCATTGCGGTGTGTGTCATAATGTGTCACAGACATTGTATGTGCTATAATGTATCAGAAGCATTGCAGTGTGTAGCATAATGTCATAATGTGTCATAATGTGTCACAGGCATTACGGCGTGTGGCATAATGTGTCGGGGGCATTACGGTGTGTGCATATTGTGTCATGTGCATTATTGTGTGTGGCATAATGTCTAAGGGCCATTGCAGTATGTGGCATAATGTATACTGGGCATTACTATAAGGAGGAAAAATGACAAATAATGTAAGGGGCATGAATCAGGATTATTTTTCTTTCCTGTGGTGGCCAACATCTGGGCATGCAGATTGCAAAACTGGGGTATAAGGTAGTCTTTTCCGGCAAAGCCACGCCCCTTTATGCGGAGCCCCGCCCATTTCAACGAAGTCACGCCCCCTTTTCTTCGGGGGGCGCGCGCATGTTTCTCCCTTTACTAGTGGCAATTATGGGGGATATGGGGGGGGGGGGTGCCGAAGAATTTTTTGGCTTGGGGGAGAAAAATTTCTAGTTACGCCACTAGGGTGGTCCCCCGGTTCATTGTGCGGCAGAGGCGCAGGTGAGGCGTACTGGTCCCTCCAGGGGGGGACTCGTGGGTGCCCCTGCATGAGACTGGCTGTAGGTTTTGTACCAAGCATTTATGTGAGGTTACAAAGGGTGTTGGAGACATAGCCAGTATAAACTTTATTACTAGCTCCGGCACCATTGCGGGGGGCGGAGCTACATCAGAGCAGGCTCAGCTGCATTTTGGCACCTTCCTCTGCATAAGCAGCAGCAGCTTCATACAGCTCCTCCAAACGTTCACATGCTGGATCACTGGTACCGGGTGTAGAGGGGGAGTGCCGCTATTAGTGCACAGTTTACATTTCTCTGGGGAATTCTCTGTGCAGACAGTATCACTGTTATAATATAGATAAAAACGCTGACAGACTCACTGGGGCTGTACAGTGTTGGGTGCACTGGTGTCCTCTCTTCTGTGTCTCCTCCCACATGCAAAGACCGGTCATTGCTGGTTGCTGGATGACACATGCAATTCATACGTGGGCTACTCAAATTCAAGAGGGTCTTTCGAGTGATATGTCCTTGGTTACTACTGTAACTTTCCTAAAACACATTCAGGACATGGCAAGAGTCCTCTGTGACTCCTTTAAAGAGATTGGCAATATTAATGCTAGGACCACTGCTATGGCTGCATCTGCATGCAGAACCATATGGTTGCGTCAGTGGATTGCAGATGCTGACTCCAAACGTAATGTGGAATCTCTTCCCTTCACAGGTGAATGGCTCTTTGGAGGTGAATTGGATGCATGGATCTCCAAAGCTACTGCTGGGAAATCCACGTTTCTCCCTTCAGGGGCTCCGCCTGGTCGGCGTACCTATCCGGGACCGTCTACTCAGTCCTTTCGGTCCTCCAGATTTCGATCTAGGGCCAGGGGTGCTTCCAACACAGCTAGAGGCTCCAGAGGTAAGCCTAAGAAACCAGCCATTGCCGTCTCTCAGGAACAGAGCTCCAGTTCAGCTTCCACAAAGACTTCAGCATGATGGTGCCTACCTACCCCTAGGGGATCTCGTGGTGGAAGCTCGGTTATGTTACTACAGCCACATCTGGGATGGTTCCTGCCAAGATGCCTGGGTAAGGGACCTTATCTTTCAGGGTTACAAGCTGGAGTTCGACGGTGCTCCTCCCCAACGATTTTTCAAATCAAGCTTGCCAGCTTTGGAGAATATGCATGCTACGCTACTACTGGCCATCGACAAGTTGGTCCAGTCCCAGGTCATTGTTCCAGTACCCCTGCTACAGCAAGGACAAGATTACTACTCCAGTCTGTTCACAGTGCCAAAACCAGACGGGTCTGTGAGACCCATTTTGAATCTGAAGTCCTTGAATACTTACCTGAAGGTTTTCAAATTCAAGATGGAATCTTTGAGAGTGGTGATCGCAGGCCTGGAACAACAGGAATTCCTGGTGTCCCTGGATATCAAGGACGCCTACCTCCATGTTCCAATTTGGCCTCCTCATCAGGCCTATCTGCAGTTCGCCCTCCTGAACGATCACTACCAGTTTCAGGCATTGCCCTTCAGACTGTCTACAGCTCCGAGGGTGTTCACGAAGGTGATGGCGGAAATTATGTTTCAGCTCAGAGTCCAGGGGGTCAACATTGTCCCTTACCTGGACAATCTCCTGATAAAAGCAAGTTCCAGGGAGCTTCTACTGCTCCATATAGATCGCACTATACAACTTCTGTCCACCGGTGGATCCTCAATCTACAGAAGTCCCAACTGGAACCGTCTCAACGGCTCCTGTTTCTGGTATGCTACTGGATACTGTAGCTCAGTGAGTGATCCTCCCAGAGGACAACGTGAGAACACTTCAAGAGATGGTTCGCAGGGTTCTCTGACCTACTCGAGTTTCCATTCATCTTTGTATAAAATTGTTGGGAAAAATGGTGGCCTCGTACGAGGTGATACAGTTCAAAAGGTTCCATGCCAGACCCTTCCAATTGGAGATCCCGAACAAGTGGTCCGGTTCACATCTTCAGATGCCCCGGATGATTCAGCTGTCACCTCAGGCCAGGATTTCACTCCTGTGGTGGCTACAGTCTTCCAACCTGCTGGAAGGTCGACGCTTCGGGATTCAGGATTGGATCCTCCTCACGATGGATGCGAGCCTGAGAGGATGGGGAACTGTCACCGAGGTGGCACAGTTCCAGGGCAGGTGGTCTGCCCAAGAGGCCCTACTTCTGATCAACATACTGGAACTTTGGGCTGTATACAATGCTCTGATTCAGACCTCCCCTCTACTCAGGGATCAGGTGATCCAGGTTCAGTCGGACAACGCCTCGGCTTTGGCATACATCAATCGACAAAGAGGGACAAAAAGCAAGGCCTGCATGCGAGAAGGGTCAAAAATACTTCTCTGGGCGGAAAGAAATGCAAGAGCACTGTCCGCAATTTTCATTCCAGGAGTGGACAACTGGGAAGCGGACTTCCTGAGTCACCACGATCTCCACTCGGGGGAGTGGGGATTACACCCTCGGGGGTTTCAACAAATTGGCAACAGGTGGGGATGCCCGCAGATCGACATGATGGTGTCTCGCCTCTACAAGAAGCTTCGCTGCTACTGCTCGTGAACCAGAGACCCTCAGGCAGGTGCAGTGGATGCTCTGACGTTGCCTTGGCCTTACGAGCTGGTCTACCTATTTCCTCTGATTCCGTTGATCCCAAGGGTGCTCAAGCGGATTAGACATCACGGAGTACAAGCAATCTTGATTGCACCGGATTGGCCCTGGAGAGCGTGGTACGCGGCTCTTCTGGACATGTCCATAGACGACCCTTGGTCTCTGCCGCTAAAAAAGGATCTTCTTCAGCAAGGACCGTTCATCTACCCGGACTTACGGCAGCTTCGTTTGACGGCCTGGAAGTTGAGCCGCACATCCTAGCTCACAAAGGGCTTTCCAAAAATGTCATTGCCACTATGGTGCAAGCCACAAAACCTGTGATGTCAAAACACTATCATCATATCTGGCGGAGATTTTTTTTTTTGGTGCGAGGAACGCACATATCCATCTGTAGAATTCCACTTGGGACGATTCCTTCATTTCCTACAGACTGGAGTGGATAAAAGCTTACGTCTTGGATCCATTAAGATCCGGATTTCAGCTCTTTTCGTTTTCTTCCAGAAGAAGTTGGCTAGCCTTCCTGAAGTTCAGACCTTCTTGCAAGGGATGCTTCACATACAACCTCCATTTGTGCCACCTACGGAACCTTGGGATTTGGATGTGATGTTACGCTTTCTACAGTCCTCCTGGTTTGAACCTCTGATGATGGTAGAAGACAAGTACCTCACGTGGAAGACAGTGATGTTATTGGCCCTGGCTTCTGGTAGACGTGTCTCAGAATTGGGGGCCTTATCGTGTAAAAGTCCCTACTTGGTCTTTTACGAGGACAGAGCAGAGCTCCAGACTAGACAGCAGTTCATGCCGAAGGTTGTCTCTGCATTTCATCTGAATCAACCTATTGTGGTTCCATCCAGTTCTGATGCTTCTGCTCCTCAGGAGGTATTGGATGCTGTACGTGCCTTGAAGATCTATGTCAAGCATACAGCTCGGATCAGAAAGACGTATTCCTTCTTTGTGCTGTATGATGCGCAGAAAAAGGGTTGACCTGCTTCGAAGCAGTCCATTGCTCGTTGAATTCGGCTTACTATCCAACAAGCCTATGTGTCAGCAGCCTTGCCGGTTCCTAAGTCTCTAAAGGCCCACTCCTAGATTAGTGGGCTCCTCCTGGGCAGTTGCCGAGCTGCTACCTGGTCAGGGAAGAACACCTTTGTGAAGTTCTACAAGTTTGATTCCCTGGCCAAAGAGGATACCCAGTTTAGGCAGGCGGTGCTGCAGATGTCTCCGCACGTTCCCACCCGTTCTGTAAGATATGGGAAATCCCCATAGTACTAATCTGTCACCAAAATCCCTTATGGATTCTAGAGAAAATGGGATTTTAATACCTACCGTAAATCCTTTTCTCGTAGTCCATAAGGGATATTGGGCGCCCGCCTCTGTGCGGTGACTTTCTGCAGTTTCTCTGTTATGTGTTTCCTGTTCAGCTGTTGCTGTTTTCTGTTGTCAGCCATTGCTGGCCCAGTTATGTTAGGGTGTGCTGGTGTGTAAATCTCACCACACTTATTGTTATGGTCCTTCTCTCAAGGATGTCCTTTCTCCTTTGGGCACTGTTTTACCTATAACTGCCTGTGAGAGGGGGCATAGAGGGTAAAAGCCAGCACACCCAGTTGAAGAAATTTAAAGTGCACTGGCTCCTTTGGACCTATCTATACCCCATCATACTAATCTGTCCCCAATATTCCTTATGGACTACGAGAAAAGGATTTACCGGTAGGTATTAAAATCCTTTTTATGATGCAGGTAATCTCCATGTAATTCACCATCTTTAGGTTTTAGGATACCCTCAGAGATGCGTTTCCCCGCCTAAGAAATATATTAGCGGCTTCCTCAGTCAATTGACTGAGGAAGCCGCAGATATATTTCTTACATAAAACAATTATTACATTCACATTATCGCCGATATATTTTCTTAGTGTCAAAAATTTGGTAAATCTATAGAGCTGTAAATCTATGGAGACATCTTAATGTAAGTAAATATTAATCCTTTGTGCTTGGCGTTACCCGAGCACCCGTAGCAGATACGGTAAAAATTGATGGGACCATTTTTGTAGTTTATTAAATTCTACAAACTGGAGGTGCAATCCAAATTTTGATCCGTTTGGGCGTTCTCGTTCATGCAACGCAAGCAACGCATCGGTGATGATGTCATTATGTCAACCTCCTTTTCATTCCTTTAGGGGAGGTTTATTAAAATTCTAATTATGTAATTTTCCTATTTCCCACCTGAAGAATATAATATGGTAAGATTCACCCTCCTAACATATCAGTAAGAGAAATAGTTACTTAGCGAGTGAGGGCTTTTATATATATATATATATATATATATATATATATATATATATATACACGTTCAAGATGAGCAATACTGGCAGCCAAGCATGTCCACCACAGGCAGTGAAAACCTGTTTTCGTGACATGATGTTATCACCGTACATCTCTGTAAGTTGGCAATAAATTACAGCTGCTGATGTGGCCTTTAGGGATGTAGTTATGTGACCGGCGGTCAGGAGCCCGCCGGTCACATTACCTCCCCCTACATCACATTTCCTGAGAATCCCGATGGTTGGCATGCCGACCAACAGTGACTATTCCCACCCATAGAGTAGGAATAGAACCCGTGACACCCACAAGAGGCTTGTTGCATTCATGCTTTTCCTGCCCCACCAATACCCCCAGGTTCCAGAAACCTACACTAACCCACCCTACTCCCCTTGTATTCACGGCACAAGAGCTGCCATCGGTAGCTCTTGTGCCAGGAGCTAAACAATCGAATACACATCGCTCTCAGGTGGTGGAGACAAGCATGTCAGCAAGGACTGCAAACAGGTTAGTCTTCTGTGGGGCACTGGGCAATTATGTATATTTATTTTGTTCTTGTGGGGGCTAATATGTTTAATTTTTTTCTTTTGTGTGCCAACGTGGGGGGGGGGGGTTCCTGCGGGGGGCCAATGTGTTTGTTTTCCTCACGGAGCTATTGTGTTTTTTTATTTCCTGTCTGGGGTCATTTGTGTTTTATATTTTTCCTGTTGGAGTCAATTGTTTTTAATTTTGTGGAGGCCAATGTGTGTGTTTTCTTTCCTGTGGGAACCATTGTGTTTTATTTTATTATTGTGCCATGTTTTTTGTTTGTGAATGCATTTGAGTTGCACCACGCATGCGTCTCGGTGGTGTTTGTACAGAGTTGCAGTACAGATTCAGATGCCCGCAACATGAAGTGTATTAGAAATGTGTTGGGCATTCCTGGGTGGTAACAGGGGGTAGGCTAATCAGACGCAAATGTAGAGTAGTATGTGCATGTTAATGGAGTGACACGGGCATGATGCTGATCGTAGAGTTATATAGAGAAACAGAAATGATTGCTATACTCAGAGGGCCGGTGCAAGTGTCAGTTGTGCGACTAGTGGTAACGTCTAAAGACATACAAAGCATGATTGCAACATCTGTAGACACTGACAGTGGGCGACTCAGTCCTTGCATATTGGGACGCACACATGTTTACTAGGGAAGGGCTTTATAACAGCATTAGCATAAAGTCACAGACGCAACTGCAGCAAAAGATGCAAGGAAGGCTGCAACTGCATCCAGCTCAGAATCAGGCCCTGTGAGGAAGGATCCCAACCCCTTCAACCAGCCTTGCCCCCATTAGTGCTGCTTCCATAAATTTCCCAGGCTGGTTTTCCATCCTAATCCGCGCCTGCTTACTAGCTTGTGTAAGTGCAGTCAGAATGAACCCAAATTGCTTACTGTGCATATGCAGCTTTACTGGCTTGTGCAGGCACATACTTTTAACTGACTTTGTAGAAGTATTTTGCTTTTGTCAAAAGACTGCTTCCATAGCTCATTGCCCGCTACAGAAGTCTGTGCTAGGATAGCAGTTTTCTCTGGCTGGGTCCACAGGATTACATTGGGATATTGTCGAGCGACAGCGAAAATGGCACCAACACGGTCACGAGCCTTCTGGCCTCCAAGGATATATTGGGGCCTCCACTATATAGTCCCGCCCACTGACTCAGTCAGATCAGTTTTTTGCTTGGTGCGGCAGGAAGCCGCATGGTCACAGGGCTGCTGTGAAAGCAGCCTCAAGTTTTCATTACTTTATTTTTATAGACTTACTATATTTTTAGAGCAACTTCTCTTAACAGCATCTTAAACGCATATTAGAAAGAGTCGCTCCAACAACTCCCCACCGAGTCGCAACAACGCTTACCTCCGCGGTACAGTGCTGTCTCGATGGGCGTCTGTGTCGGATGTTCTAGCAGGTCCAGCAGACGTTACCAGGCTGTGGCCGGAGCATGGGGAGACGGTGAGTCTATGGACTTCCTCTTACTAGAGGGGTCAGGACACAGCTACACTGATTTGGTGGAGACTACAAACAGTGTGTTGATGCGCCGAACATCCCGGTGTGACAGCGCTACGCTCTGGGGATCATAGGCGCCAGGACTAGGTGAGGCCACGATCCTGGGAGTTTAAGTCAACAGGGGGTTTCAGACGCTCTCCTGGCCGTCACTCCTCCGAGTTCATGGCCAGTTATCGCGTGTCTCTCGTTTCATGAACTGAATGACCTCACTTCCGGCTCAGACGCTACCACGAGGGTACTCGGTCGCAGCTTAGACGCTGCGGTTGTGTACACTGGATATAAACCCGCCCAGACCGAGTCGCAGGCCTTTAGCGTCTGCATGCACGTGGAGTCGCTCAGCGTTCGTGTCCGTTGGTGAGCGTCCATGTCCGATATCAAATACCAAGAGCGGCAGTGTACACCAGTAGCGTCTGAATCCACTCAGCGTCTTACGAGCGTCTTTGCTTGGATATGGAAGTGTGGTGAGTCTCCCTGTATCCCGCTCTCTGGAGGCAGGGTATACAGTACTAAAAATTCCTTTCTACTCCTTAGTATGCATTGTTAATTTTTAGTACCTATTGCATATGAGACCTGTATATTACTGTGTTTTCTGCATGTTATGTTGAAAAAAGAACCAGTTAAACAGAAGTACAATTTTCCTACTTATGTTTAAGTTATTATGGAGGTTGTATTCTCATATGACAATGTCTAATGCTTTAACATGTGACTGACTGCTAGTATGCGTGCTGACTTTTCTGTGTAATGTCAGTCCTGTTCTGACCCTCAAATCAGGTGCACTGTGTTCAGATTGATCTCACCTCTATATACTGATTATAGGGTGTTTTTCAGTCACAAAATTGTGTAGTCAATATCAGATAAAATGTCTGTGAGCGGCAAAAGTGATGAGGAGAATTTGTCAAGCACTCCCATAGCCCTAACATGCTTATCTTGTAAGTCAGGGGTAATTGATATGAATCAATTGGTCACTTATGAGGGTTTGTGTGCAAACTGTTTCGCTTTTCAGCAAAGTAAAAAACAGGAGTTAGTTCAGCCTCCAGTAGAACCACCATGGAATATGTTCGCAAAGACTCTGTCTTCAATAGCGGACAGGTTAGCTCCGGTAGCACCACCTCAAGGGTTAGGTTACACTATGAACCCATACATGCAGCTCCCTTCCTATGGTTTGGTTCCAGTAGCTTCTACAAGCAACCAAGGGGCAGGTAAGACTAAGACAGATACGTCTGTATGGCAGACTACACAAGATGATACATCGGATGATGATGCGGAAACAATAGAGTCAACTCCGTATGATGATCAGTCGCAGAGCTTTAGTTCAGATGATGTAGCTGAACTCATTAATGCAGTGAAGGCTGTGCTTTCTCTGGAAGAACCAGCCAAGACAGCGTTAAAAGCAAAAGCACCTGTATTCAAACGAACAAAGTCAGTGAAAGCTGAATTTCCAGCGTCAGAGGAGTTGACGGAAATGATGGATGAGTCTTGGGCAGCGCCCGGTAAAAAGTATAAGATTCCTAGGAGATGGGATTCTTATTATCCATTTCCTGCTGGGGATTGTTCGAAGAGAGAAGTTCCTCCAAAAGTAGATGCACTTGTTCTGCGACTCGTGCATAAATCTGCTTTACCACTGTCATCTACCTCTTTGAATGATGTCACAGACAGAAGGGTAGAGAGCCTATTGAAAAATATTTTTTCTCTTGTAGGTGCAGTGGTAAGACCTGCTATGGCTTCGGCCTGGGTAGCAAAGGCAATGGGCGAATGGATAAAGGAACTAGAGAATGACATCCCCTCTCCTACTAGGGAGCAAGAGGATCGTCTTTGCCGTTTAAGACAATCTGCCCAGTATTTAGAAGAAGCAGCTATTGATGTTGGCACTGTTGCTTCTAAAGCTTCAGCCCTGGCAGTAGTCGCTCGCAGAGCAGTTTGGCTACGGACCTGGAAGGCAGATGCGGAGTCCAAGAAAGAATTGGAAGCATTGCCTTTCGTGGGTAATATATTATTTGGAAAACCCTTATCGGATATCCTAGAGTCAGAGGCTGAATCGAAAAAGGTCAGATTTCCGGCTACCTATAACCCTAAGTCCAAGGGTTTAAAATTTTGCTCATTTCGCTGGCAAAGCAAAGTGAAAGCTAAAGAGGAGCCTAAACAACCCCAGTTTAAATCCAGGGGTAGGAAGCAGTGGGCTAGCAAGAAGCCAGCTTCCAAACCTGAACAGAAACCCTCAGCCTGAAGAGACGGGCCTCCGCCTGGAGGATTCCAGGGTTGGGGGCCGACTCCTGCAATTTGCACACATATGGCAACAGTCAACAACAGATGCCTGGGTGCAGAAGGTAGTATCTCAGGGGTATGGGTTCCCATTCAGGAGGCAGCCTCCTCAAATATTTTTTTGCACCAGCCCGTCTCGTATAGAGTCGAAGGCCAATGCCCTGCAAGAAGCAGTCCAAAAATTACTGCAGTCAGGGGTGATTGTCCCAGTACCTCCATCACAAAGGGGACAGGGGTATTACTCCAATCTGTTTCTAATCCAGAAACCAAATGGGTCATATCGACCAATTCTAAATCTGAAGATGTTGAACAACTAAATATGGATTCCGAAGTTCCACATGGAGACGTTATGCTCCATAATGTTGGCTATGGAACTGGGAGACTATATGGTATCTCTGGATGTACGGGATGCTTAACTATATGTACCTATAGCACTATCACATCAGTGTTACCTCAGGTTTGCCATCCTCAAGGAACACTTCCATTTCCAAGCTCTGCCCTTCGGGCTAGCTACAGCACCCAGGGTGTTTACCAAGATCATGGTGGTTATGGCAGCTTGTCTGCGCAAGCAAGGGATAAGAATATTCCATACCTAGACGACCTATTAATCTTAGCACAATCGCAAGATTTACTGTTGAGCCATCTCCAACAGACGATAGTTTGTTTACAGAGACACGGGTGGCTCATAAATTGGGAGAAGTCGTCCCTGAATCCGTCACAGCGGATGGTTCATTTGGGAGCCATATTGGATTCAGACCTACAGAGAGTTCTCTTACCAGAGAAAAAAATAGTCAAGGTGCAGGTCATGGCTCAGGAAGCGTCGCAAGCCCAGACAATGTCAGTCCATGCAGCATTGCGACTGTTGGGTCTGATGGTATCAACGTTCGACATGGTGGAATATGCGCAATTCCACTCCAGACCGTTGCAGCATCTCATTTTGACCAAATGGAACGGAAATCATCAAAAGATAAAAAAGCAGATGATAAAGATTCCAGTAAATGTAAAAAGGTCTCTAGCATGGTGGCTACAGACAGACCATTTAAACAAGGGGAGACCCTTTTGGATAAAAGAGTGGCAAGTCCTGATGACAGATGCCAGCCTGCAAGGGTGGGGGGCGGTACTCGGAAGCCTATGGTTCCAGGGAAAATGGACCGCAAGGGAAAGTCGCCTGCTGATAAATCTGTTAGAAATAAGAGCCATTTACTTGGCCCTAGTTCAGGCAAAGGACAATCTACAAGGAAGACCAGTCCAGATCCGCTCAGACAATGCGACGGCAGTAGCATACCTCAATCATCAAGGAGGAACTCACAGCAAGAGTCTGATGGAGGAAGTAACTCCCATTCTAAAATGGGCGGAACTCCATCTCCCGGCATTGTCAGCAGTATTTGTCCCGGGTGTACTAAATTGGGAAGCGGATTTTCTCAGTCGGCACACCATTCAGGAAACCGAATGGGCACTACACCCAGAAGTGTTTCAGACACTGGTGAACAGATGGGGTCTACCGGAGATAGACCTTATGGCGTCTCGTCTAAACAACAAAGTTCCGAGGTACGGATCAAGAACAAGGGACCCAGGAGCGGTCCTGGTAGACGCACTGTCAGTAGAATGGAGGTTTCAGCTGGCATTTCTGTTCCCTCCAATATCTCTGTTACCCAGAGTAGTGAGAAAGATAAAACAGGCAAAAGGAGCAATCATTCTAATAGCTCCAGCTTGGCCAAGAAGGCATTGGTACACAGATCTGTTGAGAATGTCCGTGGAAGCACCAATATTGCTCCCTCAACGTCCGGATCTGTTAATGCAGGGTCCTTGTTGTCACAGTCATCTGGATCGCCTGTCTTTGACGGCGTGGCTCTTGAAACCTCTATCTTAGAAGCTAAAGGATTTTACACAAATAACCGACGTGTGTGGTAGAGCCCACAGATCACCGATAAAAGAAAATTCCTTTGTTTGGAGCACTCTTTTCTTAAACAAATATATATGTGTGATGATGGAATGTTGAATCTAAATTAAAACATAACCTTTATGTCATGACTAAGGTTTTTGTGAACCCGGTGCTAGCGAAGTCTGCGCGGGCGACTGGAGGACTACACGAATACCACCACTGACCTGGTTTTGGAAGTGTTGTGGACTCGGGGTCTCTTCCGGTGACTGGGAAGAGGAACCGCGGCAGAGATGGCCGAATCCAGGTTCTCCTCATGCAGGATGAGGTCGGCAGACAGGAAGCACGTGTGGGCGCTGAAGGTCTCCTGAAAGACAGAACTGGAAAGGCGCTGATGAATCAGTGAAGAATAACAGGTACAACTGTGCTAAAGGGCACGGGGTGCTTGGGGACACTGAGGTGCTTGGAGACACTGAGGTGCTTGGAGACACTGAGGTGCTTGGAGACACTGAGGTACTTGGAGACACTGAGGTACTTGGAGACACTGAGGTACGTAGAGGCACTGAGGTGCGTAGAGGCACTGAGGTGCGTAGAGGCACTGAGGTGCGTAGAGGCACTGAGGTGCGTAGAGACACTGAGGTGCGTGAAGACACTGGGGTGCGTAGAGACACTGGAGTGCGTAGAGACACTGGGGTGCTGAGGCACGGAGGCACGGAGGTGCTGGAAGCACGGAGGTACTGAGGCACGGAGGTGCTGAGGCACGGAGATGCTGAGTCACGGAGATGCTGGAAGCACGGAGGCACGGAGGTGCTGGAAGCACGGAGGTACTGAGGCACGGAGGTGCTGAGGCACGGAGATGCTGAGTCACGGAGGTGCTGGAAGCACGGAGGCACGGAGGTGCTGGAAGCACAGAGGTACTGAGGCACGGAGGCACGGAGGTACTGAGGTGCTGAGGCACGGAGATGCTGAGTCACGGAGGTGCTGGAAGCACGGAGGTGTTGGAAGCACAGAGGTACTGAGGCACGGAGGTGCTGAGGCACGGAGATGCTGAGTCACGGAGCTGCTGGAAGCACGGAGGCACGGAGGTGCTGGAAGCACGGAGGTACTGAGGCACGGAGGTGCTGAGTCACGGAGATGCTGAGTCACGGAGCTGCTGGAAGCACGGAGGCACGGAGGTGCTGGAAGCACGGAGGTACTGAGGCACAGAGGTGCTGAGTCACGGAGATGCTGGAAGCACGGAGGCACGGAGGTGTTGGAAGCACGGAAGTACTGAGCTCTGGAGATCCCAACTACAACAGTAGTAAAACTGAAACACGACAGCTGTGGTTTTCAGTGGAGAACATGGAATTCAGTACTGTGCCTTTAAGACGAAACATTGCAGCTGTGCCTTTACATTGAGACTCAGGGAAATGGTGAAATCAAATGGCAACACACAAGTAACCATACAGGAACAAGGGAACAGAGTTTCCACAGGAACTTAGGTACACACAAGGCTGTATGTGACACGAGGAACTGGCCCAGATTCCAACTCAGCCTCCTGATTTATACTTCCTGGTCCTTGATGATTGGTGGGCAGGATTAGGTGATGTCACTGTCATGTGACTACTCTAGCCAAGGCTGTGATGTAGAATGAGGCCTAGCAGGCCAAGAGAACACTGAAGCCTGGACTTCTGCAAAACACAGGATGCTTGCTTTTAGATTACTGAATTCAGCCTCACACAGGAGATCACCACAGGTGGAGCTGATTACCTCTCAGGCAGAGAACTCAGGAAACTCAGTGCTGACAAGCTGTTTAACTCCGTGAGTGAAAAGACACAGGATCCAGGACAGAAAGCAGGGGTAAGTCACCAAATATGAGAATTACAGTCAGGATTGTGACAGTATCCCCCTCTTCGAGGGTGGACTCCGGACACCCATCTAATCTTAGGGGAATTGAGAAATTCATACAGAAGAATTTAGGACCTTCGTTGATGCCTCTTCTTCTTATGGGAACGTTCGGTTTTGACCAAGGACCGCGGGATCTCCTGTAAAGAAAAACCTTCCTTAGAAAACATGGGGACTCCCAAGAAAGGAGTAGCATCATGGACTGGATCAAATTCAGAGTCTGAGTCCAAGTCTAATGGAAGATATGAATCTCCCATAGATACACAGTTTGCAGATGAAAATGAGGTGCACTGGAGATTTAAATTCTCTGGGCTAGGAGAGACTCCAACATGAGCAATTTTAATGGTCGGATTCTTACTGAAGGAGATTCTTAGATTATCCCTGGGAGGACAGCACAAACTTCCTTCTGCATTCCCTTTAGAGCCTGATTTCTTTACCGAGTCAGATTCCATAGGTTTAGGACCAAATTCTTTAACCACAGCATTACTAAAATTCTGTAAGTCATGGAACACAGGATCATTACTCTCAAAAAGCATGTTGGCCCACTCCAAAGCTCTTCCTCTGAATGCCAGGAACAGATATCGAGTAACGTTGGAAGGAGTTACTGCACCTGAAGGATCAGACTCCATCCGAGACAGAAATTGTTCAACCAAAGCGGCATATTGCAGTAAATCTCCATCGAAGTAAATAGGTGGTAAACCATCAGACGAAAGCTTAGAGGCTGAAACTGGAGAAATCTTTGACTGGACGAGTAGGACTGGATTGGATCCGGGGATGCTTGAATTGGCTGGAACCAAAGGAGACTGACCAGGCTGGTCCTGGAGTAACACTGGACCGGCTGGAACCGGAACGAACTGACCAGGCGGAGCCTGGAGTATTGCTGGACCGGCTGGAACCGGAACGGACTGGCCAAGCTGGGCCTGGAGTATTGCTGGACCGGCTGGAACCGGGACGGACTGACCAGGCTGGGCCTGGAGTATTGCTGGACCGGCTGGAACCGGGACGGACTGAGTCCTTTCTTCACGGGGCTGAACCAAGGCAGGAGCCCCCACTTCACGGGGCTGGGCTGAGGCAAGAGCCCCCACTTCACGGGGCTGGGCTGAGGCAAGAGCCCCCACTTCAAGGGGCTGGGCTGAGGCAAGACCCCCCACTTCACGGGGCTGGGCTGAGGCAAGAGCCCTCTCTTCACGGGGCTGGGCTGCGCTCTGAAGGCTCTCTGGCTGGGCAGCGCTCTGAAGGCTCTCTGGTTGGGCAGCGCTCTGAAGGCTCTCTGGCTGGGCAGCGCTCTGAAGGCTCTCTGGCTGGGCAGCGCTCTGAAGGCTCTCTGGCTGGGCAGCGCTCTGAAGGCTCTCTGGCTGGGCAGCACTCTGTAGACCCTCTGGCTGGGCAGCACTCTGTAGACCCTCTGGCTGGGCAGCACTCTGTAGACCCTCTGGCTGGGCAGCACTCTGTAGACCCTCTGGCTGGGCAGCACTCTGTAGACCCTCTGGCTGGGCAGCACTCTGTAGACCCTCTGGCTCTGGACCCTCGGATCCCCTTCCTGGGGCTGTACCCTCGGAACCCCCTCCTGGGGCTGGACCCTCTGAAGAACCCCCTCCTGGGGCTGTGCCCTCTGAAGAACCCCCTCCTGGGGCTGGACGCTCTGAACCCCTCACTGGGGCTGGACGCTCTGAACCCCTCACTGGGGCTGGACGCTCTGAACCCCTCACTGGGGCTGGACGCTCTGAAGAACCCCTTCTGGGGCTGGACACTCTGAAGAACCCCTTCTTGGGGCTGGACACTCTGAAGACGCCCCCCCTGGGGCTGAAGACACGGACGCCCCCCCTGGGGCTGGACACTCTGAAGACGACCCTCCTGGGGCTAGACACTTTGAAGACGCCCCTCCTGGGGCTGGACACTTTAAAGACGCCCCTCCTGGGGCTAGACACTCTGAAGACGCCCCTCCTGGGGCTGGACACTCTGAAGACGCCCCTCCTGGGGCTGGACACTCTGAAGACGCCCCTCCTGGGGCTGGACACTCTGAAGACGCCCCTCCTGGGGCTGGACACTCTGAAGACGCCCCTCCTGGGGCTGGACACTCTGAAGACGCCCCTCCTGGGGCTGGACACTCTGAAGACGCCCCTCCTGGGGCTGAAGACACGGACGCCCCCCCTGGGGCTGGACACTCTGACTCCTCTGTGACTCTAAATGGCTTGAATATTCTTCTCTGGACACCCAACTTGGGATAAGGTCTTTTAATCACCGGACCCCAGTCATAAATTTGAGTCTCTTTCCGAGTAGCCATCTTGATACCCCCGTCAGCAGTAGCAGGATCGGCTACTGTGGATGACTTGTAGACATGAGCACTGTGATACTGCGATTTGTCACCATTCCCTGGCTTGCGAAGAATGCAGTCTTTAACAAAATGACCGGAATTTCCACAGTAAAGACAGAGGTGTAGCTCCCTACGCCGCTGACGTTCAGCTTCAGAGAGCTTGGGCCGTGGATAGCTCTGATGAACAACTTTTCCTTGCACAGAGGAAGAGACTCTATTAACTGGTTGGGACAAAACAGGATCAACAACGTTGGTAGTATTCCTGAGGAGATCAGGCATTACAGAGAGAATACTAGGCAAAAGTTCTTGTAACTGTAATAACATCTGGTAGAATATCTGCAGTTGGTCAGGAGTCTTAGAGCAGAAGGTCAGAGAATCTCTGGAGAAAGAATTCCGCTGCAGACACTGTGCCAATTGATGCTGAGTCGACTCCAGACCTTCCAAGCGTCCTGCAATATTGCTTAGGAGGTCCTGCGTCAGACAAACACTTTCGGCCGGGTCCATGGGGCCAGTTCCTACTGTCATGACTAAGGTTTTTGTGAACCCGGTGCTAGCGAAGTCTGCGCGGGCGACTGGAGGACTACACGAATACCACCACTGACCTGGTTTTGGAAGTGTTGTGGACTCGGGGTCTCTTCCGGTGACTGGGAAGAGGAACCGCGGCAGAGATGGCCGAATCCAGGTTCTCCTCATGCAGGATGAGGTCGGCAGACAGGAAGCACGTGTGGGCGCTGAAGGTCTCCTGAAAGACAGAACTGGAAAGGCGCTGATGAATCAGTGAAGAATAACAGGTACAACTGTGCTAAAGGGCACGGGGTGCTTGGGGACACTGAGGTGCTTGGAGACACTGAGGTGCTTGGAGACACTGAGGTGCTTGGAGACACTGAGGTACTTGGAGACACTGAGGTGCGTAGAGGCACTGAGGTGCGTAGAGGCACTGAGGTGCGTAGAGGCACTGAGGTGCGTAGAGACACTGAGGTGCGTGAAGACACTGGGGTGCGTAGAGACACTGGAGTGCGTAGAGACACTGGGGTGCTGAGGCACGGAGGCACGGAGGTGCTGGAAGCACGGAGGTACTGAGGCACGGAGGTGCTGAGGCACGGAGATGCTGAGTCACGGAGATGCTGGAAGCACGGAGGCACGGAGGTGCTGGAAGCACGGAGGTGCTGAGGCACGGAGATGCTGAGTCACGGAGGTGCTGGAAGCACGGAGGCACGGAGGTGCTGGAAGCACGGAGGTACTGAGGCACGGAGGCACGGAGGTCCTGAGGCACGGAGGTACTGAGGTGCTGAGGCACGGAGATGCTGAGTCACGGAGGTGCTGGAAGCACGGAGGTGTTGGAAGCACGGAGGTACTGAGGCACGGAGGTGCTGAGGCACGGAGATGCTGAGTCACGGAGCTGCTGGAAGCACGGAGGCACGGAGGTGCTGGAAGCACGGAGGTACTGAGGCACGGAGGTGCTGAGTCACGGAGATGCTGAGTCACGGAGCTGCTGGAAGCACGGAGGCACGGAGGTGCTGGAAGCACGGAGGTACTGAGGCACAGAGGTGCTGAGTCACGGAGATGCTGGAAGCACGGAGGCACGGAGGTGTTGGAAGCACGGAAGTACTGAGCTCTGGAGATCCCAACTACAACAGTAGTAAAACTGAAACACGACAGCTGTGGTTTTCAGTGGAGAACATGGAATTCAGTACTGTGCCTTTAAGACGAAACATTGCAGCTGTGCCTTTACATTGAGACTCAGGGAAATGGTGAAATCAAATGGCAACACACAAGTAACCATACAGGAACAAGGGAACAGAGTTTCCACAGGAACTTAGGTACACACAAGGCTGTATGTGACACGAGGAACTGGCCCAGATTCCAACTCAGCCTCCTGATTTATACTTCCTGGTCCTTGATGATTGGTGGGCAGGATTAGGTGATGTCACTGTCATGTGACTACTCTAGCCAAGGCTGTGATGTAGAATGAGGCCTAGCAGGCCAAGAGAACACTGAAGCCTGGACTTCTGCAAAACACAGGATGCTTGCTTTTAGATTACTGAATTCAGCCTCACACAGGAGATCACCACAGGTGGAGCTGATTACCTCTCAGGCAGAGAACTCAGGAAACTCAGTGCTGACAAGCTGTTTAACTCCGTGAGTGAAAAGACACAGGATCCAGGACAGAAAGCAGGGGTAAGTCACCAAATATGAGAATTACAGTCAGGATTGTGACACTTTATTTATCAAATTTTGACTAAAATATATGAGGGGTAATATAACTCAAGTAATATATACACAATTCCCCCAGGAAAATAATATTGGACATAAAATTTGTCCTTGTGGCAAAAATTTAAACAAAATCATATATAGTCATGAAATATTGAGTCTATAATTCCTCTACAACTCAAAAGACAGTAATCTGTCTGTATTCCAGTAAGTAGCATACATGATATATTAACGGTCATCAAATCCTGTGGCTAGGAGAAGATATGCATATACATTTAACATGTTCACCTGAATCCTAGTTTAAATAACACAGTTATGAAAGTTAAATTGGCACACCTCCTCTGTGGCTACCCAACCTGCTGGCTAGGCATATCATGAAGAATATACAATATATACAATCAAGGATTGACATGGCATAATTTTCCTTTTTGCAGAACAATGTAATATTGTGCCAAACCTAAATTGATAAATTTAATTGTGGTATCATGAGTATCACGTGTGCGTGTGGCTATTCGCACATGATATCTGGGCAAAACAAATGAGACAGAAAGGTGGAAAAAGTGGGCACTCTAGTTCACTTAACCCTTCTGCTGTCTGACCTCATCTGAGAGCGGAGGGCAGATGAGAGTGGGGAGGGTGAGCTGTGTCCAGAAAAAAATGAGATGCACGAGTACCTTTAATCCTCACGTGGTGTTAGGTGAACCTTGATGCCAAAGGGCATTGCAGGGTCCAAATGCGCCACTGGAAAAATGATAATTGTACATATAGAAAAATGGAAGTGAGAGAAGAAGAAAAATATGTAACAATTTAAAAATTCCCCAAACAGCCTGATTAATTAGCTGATTGAGATGACAATTGAATGCACACAAATGGCCTAACAAGCTAGTAAAGTGTGTTAGCAACAGTTGGCAAGAGCATATTGTATAAGTTCCTGCCGCATAGTTAAACCTGCAAGGCAGTATCAAATTGTTTGTGTACTGCCAAGTACATTTCAATATAACCCATGGTTTAAACTGCTATTAAGTTGCCATGCAGAAAGGGAAAATTCCCAAACGTAGAAAAATATAAATGATAAAACTGTAGACAGTGGAGAAGGAAAGCTGGGGACCGAAGAGAAAAGAACTGTGAGCACTTTAACCCGAGGATCCCTTCTGCTATCTGACCTCATCAGAGAGCGGAGGACAGATGAGAGTGAGACCGCGGGTGGTGCCGTGAAAAACAAAGAGAGAACTGGCGGCGGCTCGTGGTCCCGTAAGTGGTGTTAGGCGAACCCTGATGCCAAAGGCCTTGCAGGATTCGGATGCGCCACCGAGCAGAGCCTCCGTCAAAACCGGAAAAGGAGAAAGAAGGAGGGGATACCGTTCGGCCGTTGTCCGCCGTTCAGAGCCACTTCTGCCGCTGTATGCTCATGCTGCTGGTCACGGCTCCACCTGCAGTGGGGAGCCCATGAAGCCGGATAGGACGTACGTTTCACCACATAGGCTTGCTCACCTTGGACAACGGCCGAACGGTATCCCCTCCTTCTTTCTCCTTTTCCGGTTTTGACGGAGGCTCTGGCTCGGTGGCGCATCCGAATCCTGCAAGGCCTTTGGCATCAGGGTTCGCCTAACACCACTTACGGGACCACGAGCCGCCGCCAGTTCTCTCTTTGTTTTTCACGGCACCACCCGCGGTCTCACTCTCATCTGTCCTCCGCTCTCTGATGAGGTCAGATAGCAGAAGGGATCCTCGGGTTAAAGTGCTCACAGTTCTTTTCTCTTCGGTCCCCTGCTTTCCTTCTCCACTGTCCACAGTTTTATCATTTATATTTTTCTACGTTTGGGAATTTTCCCTTTCTGCATGGCAACTTAATAGCAGTTTAAACCATGGGTTATATTGAAATGTAATTGGCAGTACACAAACAATTTGATACTGCCTTGCAGGTTTAACTATGCGGCAGGAACTTATACAATATGCTCTTGCCAACTGTTGCTAACACACTTTACTAGCTTGTTAGGCCATTTGTGTGCATTCAATTGTCATCTCAATCAGCTAATTAATCAGGCTGTTTGGGGAATTTTTAAATTGTTACATATTTTTCTTCTTCTCTCACTTCCATTTTTCTATATGTACAATTATCATTTTTCCAGTGGCGCATTTGGACCCTGCAATGCCCTTTGGCATCAAGGTTCACCTAACACCACGTGAGGATTAAAGGTACTCGTGCATCTCGTTTTTTTCTGGACACCGCTCACCCTCCCCACTCTCATCTGCCCTCCGCTCTCAGATGAGGTCAGACAGCAGAAGGGTTAAGTGAACTAGAGTGCCCACTTTTTCCACCTTTCTGTCTCATTTGTTTTGCCCAGATATCATGTGCGAATAGCCACACGCACACGTGATACTCATGATACCACAATTAAATTTATCAATTTAGGTTTGGCACAATATTACATTGTTCTGCAAAAAGGAAAATTATGCCATGTCAATCCTTGATTGTATATATTGTATATTCTTCATGATATGCCTAGCCAGCAGGTTGGGTAGCCACAGAGGAGGTGTGCCAATTTAACTTTCATAACTGTGTTATTTAAACTAGGATTCAGGTGAACATGTTAAATGTATATGCATATCTTCTCCTAGCCACAGGATTTGATGACCGTTAATATATCATGTATGCTACTTGCTGGAATACAGACAGATTACTGTCTTTTGAGTTGTAGAGGAATTATAGACTCAATATTTCATGACTATATATGATTTTGTTTAAATTTTTGCCACAAGGACAAATTTTATGTCCAATATTATTTTCCTGGGGGAATTGTGTATATATTACTTGAGTTATATTACCCCTCATATATTTTAGTCAAAATTTGATAAATAAAGGTTATGTTTTAATTTAGATTCAACATTCCATCATCACACATATATATTTGTTTAAGAAAAGAGTGCTCCAAACAAAGGAATTTTCTTTTATCGGTGATCTGTGGGCTCTACCACACACGTCGGTTATTTGTGTAGTTGTTACATTATTCCTGGAGCACCTCCAACATAACGGATAGCTATCCATTGGGGTCTATTTTGTGTCAGTTGGTTTTTTTCTCTGAATAATTTCTCATATTACAGTCCGGTGCGGGATAATTGCCAGTTTTTTCACAAGCTAAAGGATTTTCAAAGCAAGTAATCCAAACCATGCTTAGAGCAAGAAAGCCTTCTTCGGCCCATGTGTATCATAGAATATGGCAAGCCTATATTCATTGGTGTTCTGGAAAAAATTACAATCCGAGATCCTTTAAAGTAGCTAAAATTTTGGATTTCCTGCAGGCAGGATTGGATAAGGGGTTGAAGGTTGCTTCCTTGAGGGTGCAAGTCTCAGCATTGACTGTATGGTTTTAGCAGAAGATTGCTGACCTACAGGATGTACGTACGTTTTTCCAAGGAGTAGTACATATTCAACCTCCATTTGTTCCTCCTGCAGCTCCTTGGGATTTGAATTTAGTTCTTAAATTTCTCCAGGGTCCTTTGTTTGAACCACTTGAGAGAGCGGATCTTAAGTGGTTAACGGTTAAAGTTCTTTTTTTACTGGCAAAGTCGTCAGCCAGAAGAGTGTCAGATTTGGGAGCATTATCATGTAAGTCTCCTTTCCTAAGTTTTTTTCCAGACAGAGCAGTTCTCAGAACGAGATCTAGCTATCTTCCAAAGGTGGTATCAAAATTTCACCTGAATGAAGAGATTGTAGTCCCCGCTTTTCAGATATCGGGACTATCTGCGGGAAAAGCGTCGCTGGACGTGGTCCGGGCTTTAAAAATCTACATAGATCGTACTAGTGCCATCAGTAAAACAGATTCCCTCTTCATCCTCTACGGATTCCATAGAAGAGGATGGCCTGCTAGTAAACAGACGCTGGCGAGATGGCTCCGAATGGTAATATCAGAAGCTTATTCTCATGCAGATCTCCCTATTCCGGCTAATGTCTCTGCACACTCTACACGTAAGGTAGGTCCTTCTTGGGCAGCACAGCAGGGTGCTTCAGCAGAACAGATATGTAGGGCAGCCACATGGTCTTCCATAAACACATTCATTAGACATTATGCCTTGGATACTTTTGCCTCTCATGACGCAGACTTCGGGCGAAAGGTCCTCCTGTGCAATCAGGAGCGTCCCCACCACTAAAATGGCTTTGGGAATCCCAATGTTATCCTGTGGATAATCCTGTGGACCCAGCCAGAGAAATGAACGTTATGGTAAGAACTTACCGTTGATAACGTAATTTTTCTTATGTCCACAGGTATCCACAGGGATCCCACCCTGACGCATCTGATTTGAGGATCTAGACAATCACTAAACCTCTTCCTTCTTGTATGGAAGGGTGTGCATGTGTGTTCTTATCGCCTGTACAGGTCTCTACCTAATGTTCCTGCCTAAAATCGCTGTGGAAAGAACTGATCTGACTGAGTCAGTGGGCGGGACTATATAGTGGAGGCCCCAATGCATCCTGGGAGGCCAGAAGGCTCGTGACCGTGTTGGTGCCATTTTCGCTGTCGCTCGACAATATCCCAATGTTATCCTGTGGATACCTGTGGACATAAGAGAAATCACGTTATCAACGGTAAGTTCTTACCATAACGTTCATTTTTGCAAGAGCTGTTCTGGTAAGATGAAAGTGTTACATAGAATTACAATCAGTGATAAAAATGCCAGCAAGTTTATTGCGAAAATGGCAAAATAAATAGATACCTTACTTTTTTAATATTTTGAAGCTTTATATATTTTTGAGAACTAAAACAACATGCTTAGTCTAAACTAGAGGTAGGCAACCTGTGGCTTGCCATGTCCTGTGGAACAACAAGTCCTAACATGCCTCAATAGGCTGTAAGCAGCTTTTAATTGAGCAAATACTGTATAGTGTCATAAAATGCTTTGGTATTTGCTGGATTGTCAGGCAACCTGTCACCAATAACCTTTCCCTCACATACAGACAGATATGACAGCTACCACAGAGAAAGCCTTGCAACTAGTAATAAAGTGTAAAGTACGAGACATATATTTGCATTGCTTAACAAAGGCTGATAATACAATGTATCGGCAAAGAGAACATGTCATATGAGATATTAGAATGAGACAAAAGTGGTTCTAAACATAAACAAAGATAACATTTACATGTCTATTAATGCTATTAATGAAATACATAGTATTTGCTGCCATCCGTCATTAAATATACTCAGTCAATATACCAGGATATCTAAGGTAGATGTCCCCAGTAGCAAATTTTGGAAAACAGCAAAGGAAAGAAAATATATTAACAAAAAATTGGCTTTTTGACATACATTCATTACATTAGGACACTGTTTATAATGTGTGGGAGGGGCTTTATAAGTCTGCAATGGATCTGGTAGTTAATACTTTACTTTTTACAAGAGAACCAGTTGGATGTTGAAAGGATATGCCCTTATATTCTTTAACCCTCGATGTGATGGCCTCTCAGACGTCTGGGAGTGTAAACCTTCATGCTATGAGTTACATGCACAACACAAGCAGTAAAGATTCACACTGTTTATTGTTCGTTCAACAAAAGTATATAAGACAATGCATATGGGTGTAACTGACATGTCGTTACACTCCCATTGGCTCGCCAGCAGCCACCAGGCAGAATTGAAAAGGCGGATGTCCATATATGGGTTTCCTACAAGTTTCTCAAAACATTTAACAAAGTCTGTAACACACAGAAGTAAAATTAACAGGTTTCATCTGGTATAGAACTGTCCTTGAGAAACAGACACATACAAGCCTGGTATTGTATGAGCAGATAAAGGTACCCGACACAGGGTAGCACGTATCTATGCAAACACATAACAGTTCATATAGCATGTTTTAACCCTTCATTAGGGAGGTAGAAATATTCACTTTTACACTGTAACTATTATAAGGAAATTGATCATATAAAAAGTAATATTTACAAAGACAGAAGAGTTAACCCTTCAATCCCCTCTTAGAATCATGATTGTTATATGACATGATTCTTGAGTGAGGCTCCTTTCTTGTTCCTCCAGTTCTTGAGATATTGGACATAATCGTCGGGTCCCTTACTATCAGAGGAGGTGACAGGACTGGTGGTTATATCATAGTACATCAGGGCCTTATCAATGCCTTTGGAGGTAAGTTTCTTTCCACAGGGAATTACACAATAAACTATAATGCCTACAAGAATTAAAGTTACAAGTATGAATATGCTTATTTGCACAAGAGCCTGTTTCCAATTTTCAAACCACCCAAAATATTGGCTCCATGGGTTATCAATACCTGAATTTTTCTTAAGTTCTATGGATAAGGTTTCTAACTTGTTTATGGCTAAAGTAACCTTACCATTGGGACCAGTGTTGTCAGGAATATATGTACAACAGCCTTCCACCTTACTAATGTAAACACATGTACCGCCTTTTTCTGCTAGGATCATGTCAAGGGCCATTCTATTTTGGAATGTCATTTGGGAAGTGGCTTCTAGCTGTTCAGCTATACCTTTAAGAGCATCTTTGGTATCATTAACAAATCTTTGTTGATTATAATATATATAATTAATCCAGGCTACGTTTTTATTTACAGTTACTATAGGAAACAATGACTCAAAACCCGCAACCACCTCATCTCTAGCTTTGAACTCATTTGGAACACCTCTTGGGACCCCTATAGCATCAATGTATACGTGGGGGTCAAAGCTACCTCCTGGGAGTGCTCTTTTCTTTCGATTAGCAGGAGTATTAGAGGGAGGAGTGGGGTCATCGGTGATCATTAGGAGTGGCATTATGACTTTGGCCAGGGCACACTCACCATACCATGGTGTGTCTAATTTAATTCTAAGCTTCATATCCCCACATATGTAATAAATGTCGCCTAATGATCTAGTTTGGTTGACTAAAACAGTTGTTCTTTTATTTGCACAATACCCTGGTGGGAAGGTTTTTAAATTTCTCCCTGTGGTGGTGTTAGATGTATAACAGGTATAGTTTCCAGGATATATGGTTATGGTGCTTCCTGGGTTGGGATTTTTTGACAATATGGGATATTCCCTTTTCCACATTTCGCACTGACTGTCATTTGTTTTGGTGTCATTAAAAAGGCTGAAAAAACATTTTTCTTGTTCTAGGGGTATATTAAGGGGCACTGTACCTAGGTGGGGCCTAGATTTGCCACAGACATAACAGTTGCTTTTATTGTGTTTGTTAGCACTATACTTCATCCATTCCAACCAAAAATTAATGTCAGAGAAACCAGTTTCAATAGCTAGGGTGTCTTCAAAGGTAGGGTTAGTAATAGCCACCATATCTTTAGAAGTGGCAATATGGGGCTTTAAAGGTTTGTTTTGGGGAGCAATTTTAGGTTGGTATTTTGGGTTTTTATACATGTCCCACAAATAAAACCTTTGTCTTGCACTATAGTATCCTGCTTGCCACCATATACCAACTACATAAGTTGCATTATCCCGGTTGCTGGGATGCACTATGTTTAGCCTGAACCGATATGAGTCTGGGCCCTCTTCCATTTTATGAATAGACAATCTTTGAAGTAAGTTCAGATGTTGACCATATCTGTTTCTGGCAGCTGATGGGCGATATCCCCAATCTGTTCCTGTATTCCACCCCACAGCTTCCCAGGAATTACAATTAGATCCATAATATCTAATGTCATAGTACCATTCGTCAGTAACACAAATATATACTGTCTCAGACATTCCTGATTTCCTCCTTTGTTGTATATAATATTTGTCATCAGCAATTTTGGGGAACATAAAATAGTCAAGGATATATGTGGCTACGTGTGTGTTAGAGGAATTATACCACAAGGTGGGGATCCCATTAGTGTGTGTAATATCAACCTCACATATTGTGTGGTGAGTGAGGGCCAGTAGGGCTATCAAGGTAGTCCCCAGGATAAAGATAGGGGACAGGTTCCTCATCTTCTTCTGTTCTTCTTTCTTCGCTAGGTGGGAGGTCAGGGCTGTCTGCCCCGGTTCGTACCTCACTGGAATCACTTGCTTCCCTCTCTAGGTCTGGTGTAGGAACCTTTTTTACTCGGGATGCATGGATCCAGGTAGGACTTTCCTCTGTCAGGACTGCTGTTCGGGTAACTGCTACGACCTCTGTCTCTGGACCATAGGTGAAGTCTCCTGGGCTCTTGTTCCTGGGGAGCACCTTCACCACGACTCTGTCTCTGACTTTAAAGGGGTGTGTAGGTTCCTGTGGATTCAAAGGGTTTTTACAAACAACCTCATGTTCAATTTCATTCAGTTTTGTTATCAGGGACCTGACATACTCTTCTCTGATGAGTTCTAGATCTCCTTCCTGTATTACTAGTGGTTTCTTAGCCCAGGGTGTAGGAAAAGGGTCTACCCATTAGTATTTCAAAGGGTGAGTATCCTAGAGTTTTCTGTGGGGTATTCAAGATGCTGGTGTTTAGCTTTATTAGGGTTGTTAGGGTTGTTCCTGAGGCAAGTGATGCATCTGCTAACATACTGGTCCACAAGTGATTTGGCATTAGTAACATAAAAATCATTGGTTAGTAGGAGGAGTGTTGTGGCTTCACCACGGTGACCAACACCACGGCACTGGGCAACGAGCAAAGGGGCACTGGACTGGGGTATACAGGGTTTCCCCTCTTTGCAGATTAATCCTGATTTAGGATTTTTTCTGCAGAATTGGGTAAGTCCAGTCGGAGAGATCAGTATTAGTCGCAGCAGCTTGAAGTTGAGTGAGCAGATGGACGTTGTCAAGGGAGGGACATGCTCTAGTGAGTGCAATGAGTTCTGCAGCTTGCGCGGACTGATAAGGTATTGGCAGGGTTTCCAACACAGTGTCAGGGAGGGTGACAATGGCATAGCCAGCCTGGTATGTATTGTCATTGGGCCTACTACAGGAGCCGTCAACAAAAACTATGTCTGCGCCTGGTATGGGAACGGGAGACATGTCAAGTCTGGGAGAAGTTTCAGCTTCAATGGAAGCAGCACAGTCATGTAGGTCGGGTGGTTCATCCTCGGGACCTTTCAAGCCTAAAAGGGCATTGAGAATGGGTGCAGGGCCAGAAGAACTAGCAGTGTACTTGATGGTAAGGGTAGGGTTACTCAAAAGGAGTACTTCATATCCACTAAGGCGTTGTGCTGACATGTGCTGTGTGTGCAAGCCTTTAAGTATTGCCAGGACATCATGTGTGGTGTGGAGTACTGTGATGTGGCCTAAAGTGAGGGTAGTGGCCATTTCTGCAACCATTGCACAGGCTGCCAAAGCCCTGAGGCAGGCAGGCATACCTTGCACAGACACTGGCATGACTTTGGAAAAAAAATGCCACGGGGCGCAACTTCCCTCCATGAAACTGTGTGAGCACCCCCGCCATGGTTTTACAATTGTCCCTTGCATATAGATGGAAAGGTAGTACATAATTGGGGAGGCCAAGTGCCGGACTTTTCATCAACATACATTTTAAACTTTCATATGCAGTTAACATTTCTTGTGACCATTGTACAGTTTTAGGTTTGTCCTTCAGTGTGGCTTGTCTCAAAATGTTATCATAATAAGAGCAATCAGATATCCACTGTCTGCAGTAATTTACCATACCCAGGAAGGACAATAGTTCCTTCTGGGTAGTTGGGGTGACCAGGCCCAATACAGACTGTATGCGTTGTGGACTGACTTTCCTCTCTCCCTGAGTGAGCACAAAACCTAAGTAATCAACATGCTTTTTACACCATTGCATTTTTATTTTGGACACCTTGTGTCCACATTCACAAAGCCAGTTTAGTAATGAAACACCATCCTCTCGGCAGGCCTCCTCAGTTTTACTACAGAGCAGCAGATCATCTGCATACTGTAGCAGGACTGAACCATGGTGAGGTTGCCAGGGCCTCAATGTGGCCTGGAGACAACAGGTGCGTCAATAATCTGCACCAGGTAAGTTGTTTACCCTCAAAAGAAAATGCAAAAAGTAATTGTGTCTGTGAATCTACAGGTATGCTGAAAAAAGGCATTCTTCAAATCAATTTACAGAGAAGAACGCAGCATCTGCAGGGATTGCAGAAATGAGTGAGTTTACATCTGGAACAATTGGTGCAATTGGGACAATTAGCTGATTGATCGCTCTGAGATTCTGTACAAATCTTATACTGCCATCAGCTTTGGCAACAGGGTTCACAGGAGTACAGTATGGTGATACAATATGTCTGAGAATACCCTGTTGTAAGAATTGCTGTATCATGGGGCGGAGACCTTCTATCTTTTCTGGTGAGAGGGGATACTGCATAGGTCAGAACACAAAACACTGGTTGTTGCACCGCTGTCCACTAAAAAGGGAATTTTACTTCCATTTATAATAAGTGGCAGCAGAGGTGAATCTTTACTATGACGGGTGAGTTGAATAAAGGCTGGGATACCCTCCTCCGGGCCCCGTCAGTGCGCGGGGTCTTTGGAATCTTCCCTGACTGCGGGGTTGGTTCTGTCTGTCAAAGCGTCTGGAGTTCTGATAGTTATGAGTGGGCGCAGGTTTCTTTACATCAAAACACCCTGCAGCCTCTTTCTCATATAGATGTATAGCTGCGTCCTTTGCAAGCTTTGCGCAAATAAGATATACAGCCATCGAGGGTAATAGTGGGCTTGGGACAGTGTTTTACTATTATCTAAACTCTGGGTTATTGGTGCGTTAGGGATAGAGCTAGTGGACGCATTTTCTAGCAGTGGAGCTGGAGGCAATCCCATTTGGTGTGAAAGGGTTACTGCTGCCAAGAGATCTGTGTCTCCGAGCGCAGGATACATTGGAATGCAAGGGGGAGGCAGAGGGTTTTCAAAGATTTACAGTTTTTTACTGCTTCGCTTCTGTGCTGTTGGGAACTGACATTTTTTTTAATCCTCCATATAGAAAGGGTAATTACTGCCTTCCCGTAGGAATGGGTCCTATCCTGCTTTCTCTGTCCATCCCGCTAAATTATCCACCCATGGGTTAACTAAGTAATACTCTGAGGTAGAGTTGCGGGCGACATACATCTTGCATGTCTCACCAGGGAGGGGCGGGGGATATGTAGTTTTTTTTTTACTCTGACTAGAGCCCATTGTCAGACAGTAATATAAATCAACAGTACAACTTTAAAAGAAAATATCTAAAATGTACAACACTCTACTATACATGCATCAGCTAACCAGTTAATTAGTCATTGACAATATCACAATATTATCTGCACAGTGAGAACATGAAATCTTTTGACGTGTACGATACTTACCATTCGTACAAGATGTCAGAAAAATACAGCGTTTTAAACAGGAAGCAGGAAAAGTGTTTGAGTAAAGATATCTGGCAGACGAAAACTTACCAGCCGTCTGGACCAAATATAAGAACTTATCTCACTACAAACATACAAAAATATATAGACGATCAAATCGAGGTATTCTCTACGTTACGTATAGACCCCAGGTCTATTTTAAGTATCCCAGATACTAACGTCACGTTATGTATAGACTCCCAGGTCTATTTTAAGTATCCCAGATACTAACGTCTTTGGAGAATTGCGCTTGGACCCCTGGTCCCTTCTCAGACGTATCTTTAAGTCCCAGACATTAAAGATGTTTGGTCACGTGTTCCCAGAACACTGACACGGATTCAGCTTCAGTGTATGACCGCAATCCCGTATGGCAAAGACAGACAATAAATTCTCTATCTTTACCATCCAGGGACGATCACTGAATCGCGGACGTAGCCCCCATTTGAAAGGATATGCCCTTATATTCTTTAACCCTCGATGTGATGGCCTCTCAGACGTCTGGGAGTGTAAACCTTCATGCTATGAGTTACATGCACAACACAAGCAGTAAAGATTCACACTGTTTATTGTTCGTTCAACAAAAGTATATAAGACAATGCATATGGGTGTAACTGACATGTCGTTACACTCCCATTGGCTCGCCAGCAGCCACCAGGCAGAATTGAAAAGGCGGATGTCCATATATGGGTTTCCTACAAGTTTCTCAAAACATTTAACAAAGTCTGTAACACACAGAAGTAAAATTAACAGGTTTCATCTGGTATAGAACTGTCCTTGAGAAACAGACACATACAAGCCTGGTATTGTATGAGCAGATAAAGGTACCCGACACAGGGTAGCACGTATCTATGCAAACACATAACAGTTCATATAGCATGTTTTAACCCTTCATTAGGGAGGTAGAAATATTCACTTTTACACTGTAACTATTATAAGGAAATTGATCATATAAAAAGTAATATTTACAAAGACAGAAGAGTTAACCCTTCAGATGTCAGGTTCACAAAGAATAATGTCTTTTACTTTTGAAGGTCATATCTGACCAATTCAGTTTTGGGTTTATTGACATTTAAAGATAAATGAAAAATGATTTTACCAATTTGTTTAATTTGGAGCAACACGTACACTGGGAGAAAAAACAACATTTTGTTTATGGGTACTACATCTGTGGTCATTATGTGTAACAGTCACTACTACTATAGGTATTGTGTGTGTAAGCGGCACTACTACTGTGGGCATTATGAGTAAGTGGCACTACTACTGTGGGCATTATGAGTAAGTGGCACTACTACTGTGGGCATTATATGTTAGTGGCACTACTACTGTGGGCATTATGAGTAAGTGGCACTACTACTGTGGGCATTATATGTTAGTGGCACTACTACTGTGGGCATTAAGTGTATAACAGGCACCACTACTGTGGGCATTATGTGTAAGGGGCACTACTACTGTTGGAATTATGTGTGTAAGTGGTATTACTACAGTGGGCATTATGTGTATAAGGGGCACTACTGCTGTGGGCATTATGTGCATAAGGGGCACTACCACTGTGGCCATTATGTGTAAGGGGCACTACTACTGTGGGCATTATCTGTAAGGGGTGCTACTACTGTGGACATTATGTGCATAAGTGGCATTACTAGTGTGGACATTATGTGTATAAGGAACACTACTAATGTGGGCATTATCTGTTAGGGGAAACCATAAAAGGTCCTTGCGCCAAACTTGTTCCAGATGTATGGTCCTTCAACCAACAGTCATTTGTATTCTCCTCATTCAGCATGTCTCACAGGTGTGGAGGTATGAAAAATGAAGAAAAGAGGGGTATAAATAACAACTCTATTTTATGTGAAGATCATGCAGCCGCCCTGAAAATGGTCTGGGCCCGCCCCCGCCCAATGCCGCATTATCTCCCCCTCAAAAATGCCTTCCGCTGTCAATCACATTGTGGTCGCATCCATACAGGATGCGGCTGCAATGTGTAAGTCCAGCAAGCTGTTGTGTGGCTGCTGCGCATGCGCAGTTTGCCACCACCAGCAACTGCACTGTAGGCTGCATTAGCGGGCGCGTCTGAATTACCCCCTATGTCTGTAAGCGGCACTACCACTACTACTGTGGGCATTATGTGTAAATGCAGCACTACTACTGTGGGCATTATGTGTAAGGGGCACTACTACTGTGGGCATTATGTGTATAAGGGGCACTACTGTGGGCATTATGTATTAGGGACACTACTGTGTGATGTAACATGAATAAAGGGCACTTCTGTGTGACATAACATTAATAAGGGGCATTACAGTATGTCATAACATGAATAAGGGACACTACTATGTGGTGTAATATAAATCACGGACACTACATGCAGTGTTATGTAAATAAGATTGTGCTACAAAGGAAACTGGGTATAGACTCTTAGGGGCTGATTAAATTGTGGTGCAAACCCCCTGCTGGGCATCTATTCAAATGGGAATCTTTCTGAGCTATTAAATTGTTTCTCTAATCAGATGGCCATTAGCATTTAACACGCCTGACAGCTCTGAGTTTAGCTGCAGAAAGCTGCTTAACCAGTCTAAAGGCCCATATAGATGGGCCGATGCAGGAGAGATGTGTGCTGAGCGAACCGCTCAGCACACATCTCTCCCGCCGCTCAGCACAGCGCGATCTGTGCTGAGCGTGCAGGGGGAGACGGGGGGGCTGCTCACTTCACCCAGCGCCTCCGGAGGCTGCGAGAAAAAATGTGCCACAGCTAACGGGCATCTGATTGGAGCAACAATTGAATAGCTTCTATAGATGCTCATTCGTATAGATGTCACAATTGAATTGCCCCGTTAGAAAGAGTTAGACACCTAATTATGAAATACTTTCAGTTTTTAACACGTGGAATGTTTAAGGATAAAGAATAAAAAACTGAATTTTCAGATGGCAATTTTATCATGGTAAGCTTTTCACGGCAAGTGAAACCATTTTATACATTACTGCTTTGTTGTTCTTTAATTTATTAGCGTGTTTAAAATAATAATAAGCTGATAAATGAAAGAGCAAAGTAATATACTATGGTTTCAATTGTCATGCTGCATGCAAAGTTTACCATGACAAAATTACCATATCATATGAAAGTGTAGCATTTTATTATTTTTAATGAATTTTGACCAAAATAAAATTAGCTGCACCACAGAGCAAGTCACAATGTATACCCCCAGAGTGCAAGGAAAAGGGGCCGTGTTGTGTGGCCACGCCCCTAGTGACATCTGGTCACGCTACTATTGACGTGTGGTAATACTCACTTTTTGGTGTGTGCCAAAAAAATTCTACTTGTGCCACTGGGTATGAGAGTGCAATTTACTTTTTACTACAACACAGCAAAATATTTTTCATATCACATAATAAATAGGTTAATAATTGTGCTCATTTTCTGCTAGCCATAATAATAATGTATTCGTTTCCAAGGTTCTTACAGTACTGACAGGAGCAATGAAAGCGTTAGTTTCTACACTCCTATGGATGTAGCCTCAGCACAAAAGTGTGAGAGCTTTATTTAGTTATGAGTAACCCACATGAGTCACAGTCTATTCACAGGATCTCTGAGCTGCTTCCATCTTTAGCATCCATGGTATAACACTAATGAATCCCCACTTACCATCATTTTCAGACTTTTTTTTCATTTCCAAACAGGTTGGAGACTAATTATTTCTATAGAACTGACTTTCTAGAAACATTGTATTTTATATATTTGATTACATTTGTAGATTCACAAATAACTTATTAAAACAAGACCATTCAAGAGTTCCTTTATGTATTAGCTCTCCTTTGTTTCAACCATCATTTTATCTTGTATGAAAAGGTAAAGCTATGATGAGGTTAAATCCAGCAGCAGTGCGGAATTGCAATAAGGAGAGAGCAGAACAGATGAAATACCTCAGCGTTCTATTCTACTGTACATTGGGGGTCATTCCGACCTGATTGCTCGCTGCAGTTTGTCGCAGCGCAGCGATTGGTTCGGAACTGCGCATGCGCCGGCACCGCAGTGTGCCGGTGCATGGCAGCCGTTGTTGCCTAGCGATGAGACAGAGGCGGTCGCTGGGCGGCAGGGGGTTGGACGACGGCATTAAGCCGCTATTTAGGGGGCGCGGTCCGGCCAACGCAGGCGTGACCGGACCGTTGGGGGGGCGGACCGCGGCAGCTGCGTGACATCTCACGCAGCCGCTGCGGCCAGTGGCAGCAACAATCAACTACCGGCAGCCGCAGGAGCTGCGCTGGCCGGGAGTTACTCCACAAATACAAAAGCATCGCCGCTGTGCGATGATTTTGTATTTGTGCGGGGGGGGGGGGGCGGACTGACATGCGGGCGGACTAGCCCTGTGCTGGGCGTCCCCACGCATGTCAGGGAAGATGATCGTAGCTGTGCTAAATTTAGCACAGCTACAATCAACTCGGAATGACCCCCATTGTGCAGTTCAGCACATATTGGCAAACTATGGATGATTAAGTGAGTCCTGTATACCTTATGAAATGCAATCTGTTACCATAAATTGACAATAAACTTTTACAATTCAGGGGGTATTTATCAAATCTTGAAGAAAGATTAAATTGTGAAAATTGTGAGTACCAACCAAACAGCTCCTGTCATTTTCCAGCACATCCTGTAAAATGTGAGGCAGAAGCTGGTTGGCGAGCACTTTATCTCTCACAATTGTATCTATCTCTGAGCTTTAAAAAAATACCCCACCTAAGAATACCTATATCTTCTAGATATATTTAGTTTCTTAGTGATATTTTCTTTTGTCTCTGGATATTTACTGCCAACAACATGACGGGAGACAGGAGACTAATAAAGTCTAATTTCTTTGAAAGTCAGATGACAACTGTAACTGAGTATAGATAATACACAAGAACAGTGAATAAAAGTCACAGGCGCTCTAAATGGATAATACTTCCCTCTGGTATGGAGAAGGGGATGTAGATATAATGAAGATATTTCTTCTTTGTGTTTAATTTCAACCTTGGATGAGGTCATCAATGCTCAAAAAGATATGAAACAGAACAAAAACACATCATAGTGTAATTTGTCCACAACATGAATGATAAAAAAAGTCCCATATATGACTCCAAATGGTTTGTGTTGAATGAAGCAAATCAAGAAATTCTAGATGGCGTACCGTACTCACTCAAATAAAAGGGTAAATAAACATATAACGTTATCTTTAAATCGGACCCACTCTTAGATGGATATCTTCCTGGTTAGATGTAATGAATCCCCAATAATGTGGTTATGGGTACATACATGTGCGTACCCAGACTCACACTAGCACTGTAGCTACGGGCCCATAAAGGTATCTTTATACCCCTTATATTGGAATTTATTGGTGACGGTATTTCAATAAGGATATGCGTACCCAACTCACAGTATTAATGACTGTTATACTCGTATCAAGATTTCTTTATACCAGAAGCAGGAAAACTGAATCCGATACCAAATCCATTGATAGTGTAGGAGCTTCCGCAGTATAGCAAATATATATTGATTCACGCTTTTTAGCATTTATTAAGATATTTACTGTTAATCACAAAATGGGTTCATGTGTCCTTAAGAAAATATTGCTGAGTTGGTCAGAATACTATATTTGCTGAATATCTTGTCCTAAAGCATGACTTGTACAAAGACAAATGCAACATTAAATGTATCCAAGGCGGACAAAGCAACACCAGATATATCCAAGGCTAATTGAGAAGAATGCTGAAAGAAATCTTCTGAGTTTATGTCCGAAAAACTGATAAACGAAACAATAACCATTTTCAAGGCTGTTCTAGTTGCCACTTGGAACATTGTATGACAATCGATGAATTTCAAGACATACATGGTGTATTCTGATTGGCTAAATGTATTGGCAAACATGAATCCTTTGTTTTCAAGCTATAAATAATAAAGCTATGACGGCCCCTAGCAGGTCATTTATGATTTGCTTCGGTTACACATGAACTTGTGTCATCTTATCATTCATTGACCTCCAACCGGTTGCTAAAGGAACAGAATTCTGACTGATGACTGCAGAGAGTTTATAGACCAGACCTGAATAGGTTAACATACCCTAACATTTGGGGGCATCGTCCCGGGATATTCCAGCATCTCCTCCACTGGAAACAAATCCTCTGATCTTTCAGGAACCGCTGATGACAAAAACCGGTAAGTGAGACTTAATGTGTAGATTTCTACCTGCTCACTTGGCTCAGCGTTTTCTTGAATGCATCTGGGAAAGTCCAGTCGAGAAGATCAGAGAATATCTTAAAGAGCCCAGTATCAGTCAGAAGAAGAATTTTTTTTTTTAAAGGTAAAATATATATTGTGATGTTATATTGTTGAATTGTGGGTAAATATCTTCAGCTAATTTGTCACAAGTGTACAGGGGGAATTAATCAAATATTCAGAAAAATTTTACATTTTTAAAAGGTGGCGTATGGCCAAGGTGTATTCTAATGCTGATAAACAGTTTGAATTGAGAAATAACCAAAGAGGTGTATGCAAATCTTGTACCTGTGTTGTTGTGTTAAGAAAATACAAAGGGTCTGTAGCACCGAGATTGGTGGCAATTAAAAGCACTGAATTCTCATTTGGTTATGTGGAAAATGATGACGAATTTTATTGTACAATAGGTTGTCATTTTAAAAAGAGAATTGTTGGAACATTACATTGAGAATGATTGGTCTAACATCATAACCTATTGGCCTAGGAACCACATAATCCCAGGTCTAAGACCCATTTGCCCGTGCAGCCTCAAACAGCTGCCGTGCACACAGATAACAGATATAGCATTTACTGTCATCCTTGTTTTTGTATCCTTGCACTGTTGTATGTACTCTGTCAATATGCTTTTGAAAAGGTGGGGGGAGTCGGGGTTGTCTGCTGAATAATGAAACCAGTGTCAGTAACTAGATTCTCCTGCACACATTGTACTGTATATATTGTATGTCCCTATGCAAGACAGTTAAGGGGTAGGATTGGGTCAGTAATAAAGAACAGCTACTGTCTGAAAGAAAACAAGGGATAGACCCTTGGAGTAACTTAACAATAATATTAGGGACGCATCTCAGTGATCCAGAAGAAATAATCTATTATGCAGGTCTCACTTGGGGAGCAGTACTAACAGATTTTCCACTAATACAGGGAGGAAGGGGCAACACTACAACCCCAGTCATTTGTCCACAGATGGATTTAAGGAGCTCTTTAGGTACAAGGATAGAAGAGATTCTTCAGAGTCAGCGTCTCACAAGGAGATTTTAAGTCCCTCATAAGGAGTTACTAAAATACCACATCAGGAGGGGTTCCGCGCACGTTCACCCAGGCATGGGAGCGCGGTCTGTAAAGATGTCAGGGCCCGACAAACCCGTGGATATTGTTAGTAACAGGGAGGGGAGAAAAGCGATGAAAGGAATAAGTTAAGTCCCTCATAAGGGGTTACTAAAATACCACATCAGGATGGGTTCAAACCCGTGGATATTGTTAGTATCAGGGAGGGGAAGAAAGCTATGAAAGGAATAAGTAAAATTTTCAAAAGAGCAGGTTTTCCGTCAGAAGGGACACTAGACTTAGAGAAATGGGAAAAAATTGCCTCCTGTAACAAGAATTGGATAATTAAGCATAATTGTAGAGATCAAGTATCCATCTGGATCACTGTAGCACAAGAATTAGAAAATGAAAATATAAGAAGAGATGAGGAAAATGATTTCCCCATTGTACCAGAGTACTCAATAGCACCACAACCAGCGTTAAACTCACTGCCTGTGATTCCAGCAACAGCACCTCCACACTATACCCCACCCCTATACCCAGACATGCATGCACACCCAGGTACCCCTAGTATGAACAGAATTAAATCACCTGCAAGCTCACTAACAGTGAAATTGAGGAAAAGAGTGGCGAATAATCAGCCCTATCTTGGAAGGATCTGTGGTTGAAAACCCGAATGATTTACCTGAGCTATGTGTACAGAGTATGCCCCAGTGTCCTGATACTTTATCACAAGAAACCCCAACAAGATCAAACCAAAGAAACTGGGCACCTAAAGTTCCCCTCATGTTTAAACGAGTGGTAGACACCTGGAATCAAGCTATGAGTCCAGTAAACAATAGTCCACAATCAGGAACTATAGGCGAAAGGGTGCAAATCAGGCGGAGAGGAGAAGCAAGGGATCAAGACACAGCCTCTACAGCTTTTCATGCCCAGGTACCTAATGTACAGAATAAAGTGACATATTTTCCAGAAAGATTGTGTCCGGTATGTCAGTTTTGCATTCCAGAAGGATATGAACATTGCCCAAATTGTGAAAACTGGATTTCACCCCATGAACCGCCATGCCAAGATAACTATGCAACCAGAAATGCTGAAAGACGGTCAGCATTGCTTATTGCTCTGTATCCAGTACAAGTGCAGAGAATACGCAACACAAATGATGCAACCAGGGTGGATGAACCATACATCGTACAGAGCCAACACCACAAACCCTGGTATGGCAACGACCTCGCAAAAATAGTTGCAGAGTCCCCAGATCCTAGAAAAAACCCAACAGCATTTTATGCCTATATGGAAAGAATTCAAGCCATATGGACACCAGCATGGGTCGACTATCACCAGTTGTGTGAGGCTATACTAGGACCAGGAACAGCTCAAGCAGTAAGCACCATGGCAGCAGCAATTACAGCAAACGATTGCCCAGCCATAGAGGCCGCCCCGGCAGAGGAAAATAGAACAACGTTCGAAAGTGGAAAGATGTACATGACAAGACTTAAGAGATGGTGTCATGCACAGACACTCAGGGCACCAGCAGCCCCAGACTTGAAACAGGAGAAGACTGAGTCCATCAGAACTTACTATGATAAAGTCACTATACGACACACAAGATGATAGAATATGAGGGTGTGCAACTCCCGTGTCGGCAACAGTGTACTCAGTCACCACTGGCAGTTCGATAAAAGTGACTTTACCCACAGGAGACACAAGGGTTTCAAGAGCTGTTTTTATGCACAACCAGATTCCTCTACATTTACTTACAGATCAGGCCATTGCAACGACTGGATTGGGAGGTTAAGCCCTACCCCTGCAAGAAAGCAAAGATGTAACCTGAAATACAAGCTTGCTATACAAGTCTATCTCTCACAGGAAAAGTAAGACAAAGAGGAACAACAACTCCCAGCATGAACATCATTATGTTGAACACCAGCCTGGGTGGACTTGGACTAAGAAGATGACATGCCAGCAGCAGTGAGAAAGAATATGCAAGTGAAGAAAGGACAAAGTATGAAGAATAATGAATGAATCATAAAGAGAGGTGATTGGAAAAAGAAAAGTTTAGAAACAATATGAAGGTCGCATGAAAGTTTGGAGACTAAAGGAAGTCTGCTTTAAGAAGGATAAAGAAAGACATCTGACAAGTGGTCAGTACTACATGGCAAGATTACAGAGATAATGCCATGATTTAAAGCAACAGAAGCTCCGGGGTTTAAAGCAAATGATAAGGAACAAGACAGAAAAAGTTCCAGAAGACAAATAAATGATGCTTCTTCTGCCAATATGAAGTACAAGCTTCTTCAGGTACTCCCCAGTGAACATAATGTCTCCAGAGGAAACAGCAGAAGGTATAATTACAGTCACCTTGCCCACTGGAGAAATATGTTTGTGCCTAATGAATACTGGAGCCAGCACACGCAGAAGACAGCAGAGGGAGTGTCACGAACCTCGGGCAGCGGCGACCGCGCTTGTCCCTGCGGGTGGCCTGGTCTGCCCGGCGCCTCTCTTCCCCTGTCAGTCTCCGGCTTCAGCGGCGGGTCGGCGCTGCTCTCCGGCGGCTTCCCGGAAGCAAGGGCGCCGCCATCACAAGCAAGGGCAAGGAGGCGGAGCAGGTCTGACGTCACCTGCCTGCTCCGCCAATCAGGCTAGGGCGGGGAATTTAAAATCAGATACCAGGCAGAGATCCGATGCCTGAGTATCTTCGTTTCTCCTGTGGAAGCTATGATCCAGAGCTCCCTCGTCCCTGCAAGCATCCTGTGCTTCCAAGCATCCTGTCCCTGCAAGCATCCTGTGCTTCCAAGCATCCTGTCCCTGCAAGCATCCTGTGCTTCCAAGCATCCTGTCCCTGCAAGCATCCTGTGCTTCCAAGCATCCTGTCCCTGCAAGCATCCTGTGCTTCCAAGCATCCTGTCCCTGCAAGCATCCTGTGCTTCCAAGCATCCTGTGCCTACAAGCAACCTGTGCTTCCAAGCATCCTGTGCCTACAAGCAACCTGTGCTTCCAAGCATCCTGTGCCTACAAGCACCTCCGTGCCTCCAGTTACCTCCGTGTCTCCAAGCACCTCGTGCCTCCAAGCACCTCCGTGCCTCCAAGCACCTCCGTGCCTCCAAGCACCTCGTGCCTCCAAGCACCTCGTGCCTCCAAGCACCTCCGCGCCTCAAGCACCTCCGTGCCTCCAGTTACCTCCGTGCCTCCAGTTACCTCCGTGCCTCCAGTTACCTCCGTGCCTCCAAGCACCTCCGTGCCTCCAAGCACCTCGTGCCTCCAAGCACCCCGTGCCTCCAAGCACCTCCGCGCCTCAAAGCACCTCCGTGCCTCCAGTTACCTCCGTGTCTCCAAGCACCTCGTGCCTCCAAGCACCTCGTCCCTCCAAACACCTCGGTGTCTCCAAACACCTCCGTGCCTCCAAGCACCTCCGTGCCTCCAAACACCTCCGTGCCTCCAAGGGTCTCCCAGCACTCCCTGTACTCCCAGTACCTCAGTGCCTTCAATACCACAGTGTCTCCAATATCTCAGTACCCCAGCCTTCATTATTTCTACAAGTCTTGTCTTACAGGAGACCTACAAGAATTCCTCTGGGCCTCCCGCCTGCCGTCTTAGTTCTGCATGAGGAAGACCTACATCCGGCCATCTCTACTACGACCCAGTGGCGGTTCCTCTTCCCGGTCATCGGAAGAAGCCCCGAGTCCACAACACTCCCAAACCAGGTCAGTGATAGTATACTCAGGCCTCATGGACTCGGGGGATCGGAACACGGACTCTAGTGCCATCCAGAACCTGGCTTCTCGAGTGCAAAGTCAGGAAGCAGCACAAGGTCAGGTGATGCAGTACCTCCAGCAGTTGTCCGGGCGTCTGGATCAGATTCAGGCGTCTCTGGCCTCAGTAATTCCGGCTCCTGTTCCAGCAGTCGCACCAGTTGCCGTTGCCAGCAATGTTCAACCATCGGCCGGTGTCACTCCACGCCTTCAGTTGCCTACTCCGTCCCGCTATAATGGGAATCCCAAAAATTGTCGTGGTTTCTTGAACCAGTGCGAGGTACATTTCGAGCTACTTGCACACAACTTTCCTACAGACCGGTCCAAGGTAGCATATATTATTTCTCTGTTGGAAGGTTCTGCTTTGGATTGGGTGTCTCCATTATGGGAACGATCTGATCCCATGGTTTCCAACTACACCAACTTCATCTCGTCCTTTCGAAGGATTTTCGACGAGCCCGGCAGAATGACCACTGCTTCTTCCGATTTGCTCCGTGTTCGGCAGGGCGCCCGTTCCGTGGGCCAGTACGTGGTTCATTTCCAGACCATTGCTTCCGAACTACGCTGGAATAATGATGCCCTGAGAGCTGCCTTCTGGAACGGTCTTTCCGACCGGCTGAAAGACGAGCTGGTTACTAGAGATCTGCCGGATCCATTAGAAGATTTGATTTCCCTTTGCGTCAAGGTGGATCTTCGGATGCAGGAGCGTGGAAGAGAACGTAACCGTTCGGATCGTTCCAGGTTCCGGAATCCTACTCCTAGGCCGGTGGCCTCACCTAGCTCAGATGAGCCCATGCAAATTAACCGCTCCCGACTGTCTCCGGAAGAACGACAGCGTCGTCGTGAGGGTAAACTCTGCCTTTACTGTGGAGCCGCAGATCATTTTCTTAAATCTTGTAAAGTCCGTCCGGGAAACGGGCAGACCTAGCTTGTTCCGGAGGAGTCAAGCTGGGAGTTACGACAAAAGCTTCTCCAACTTCGGACTGCTTGCTTCCAGTAACTCTAGTCTCCAATTCAGTCTCCAGGTCTTGTGAAGCCCTATTGGATTCCGGAGCTGCAGGGAACTTCGTTTCTTCCTTCTGTGCCCAAAGTTTGGGTTTAAAGTTACGGCCTATCGAGCGGCCAATTTCACTGACGGCTATCAACGGGACTAGAATTTCCAAAGGTCTCATAATGTGGCGCACGGGGCCAGTTAAGCTGCGGGTCGGGGCTCTACATCAGGAAGATTTGGAACTCTTGGTAATCCCAGAAATGCCCCATGATCTGGTTCTTGGAATGCCTTGGCTGAAAAGTCATAACCCCCACATCGATTGGAAGTCGTCACAAATTCTGTCCTGGAGTTCCTTTTGTCACACTAATTGTCTTACTCCTGTTTGTCCGCTCCGTGTTACCTCCAAAACGGATGAAGAGCACATTCCGGAGGCATATCAAGGGTACAAGGACGTATTTTCGGAACAAGCTGCTGACCTGTTACCACCTCACAGGCCTTGGGACTGCCCTATTGACCTTGTCCCAGGGAAGACGCCACCTCGTGGTCGCACATATCCTCTGTCTCTTCCCGAGACTCAAGCCATGTCGGAGTATATTAAGTCCAATATGCTCAAGGGATTCATTCGCCCCTCTTCCTCCCCTGCTGGTGCAGGCTTCTTTTTCGTGAAGAAAAAGGACGGGGGGTTGAGACCATGCATCGACTACCGCGGCCTAAACGACATTACTATTAAGAATAAATACCCCTTGCCACTAATCACAGAGTTATTTGATAGGGTTCGTGGTGCCCGCATTTTTTCAAAACTCGACTTGAGAGGAGCTTATAATCTTATACGCATCCGAGAGGGGGATGAATGGAAGACTGCCTTTAATACCCGAGATGGGCATTACGAATACTTGGTGATGCCGTTTGGTCTTAGTAATGCTCCCGCGGTTTTCCAGGGATTCGTCAACGAAATCTTTCGTGATATGCTGTATCAGAGCGTTGTGGTATATCTGGACGACATACTGATTTTTTCCAAGAATCTTGTCGAACACAGGACTCAAGTCAAAGAGGTGCTACACCGTTTACAAGAGAATCATCTCTACGCCAAGCTTTCCAAATGTACCTTTGAAGTAACATCTATTCCGTTCCTCGGTTATGTCATCTCGGGGACGGAGCTTCGCATGGATCCGGAAAAGTTGTCGGCCATTCGTGATTGGACTCAGCCTCTTTCCCTGAAAGCAATACAAAGGTTCCTGGGCTTTGCGAACTACTACAGGAAATTCATTAAAGGTTTCTCCACCATTGTTGCACCCATTACTGCCCTGACGAGAAAGGGTTCTAATCCTAGTTTGTGGCCTCCGGAAGCCATTGTAGCTTTTTCTCGCTTAAAGTTAGCTTTCACGACGGCTCCAGTTCTCCAACAACCAAATTTCGAGGAACCCTTCTTCTTAGAAGTTGATGCATCTTCAGTCGGGGTGGGGGCTGTCCTCTCCCAGCATTCCTCTGATAAGAAATTACATCCGTGTGGCTTCCACTCTCGTAAATTCTCTCCAGCCGAACGAAATTACTCTATTGGAGACCAGGAACTCTTGGCAATCAAATCTGCCTTGGAAGAATGGAGATATCTTCTAGAAGGGGCTAAACATGTGTTTACCATCTACACGGATCACAAGAATTTACTGTACATCAAATCCGCACAATGTTTGAATCCTCGCCAGGCGAGATGGGCACTTTTCTTTTCCCGATTCTCGTTCATTATCAAGTACCGTGCCGGGACTCTCAATATTAAAGCAGATGCGCTTTCCCGTTCACAGGTTCCCACAGACGAGGATGAACCTCCGGAGCGGGGTTTAATTCTGAATCCAGTTTCTGTCTCTGCTGCTTTAACTACTCCAGCTCCTCCTCCTGGAAGAATGTCCGTACCAGCTAGATTCCGCCCAGGAATACTACGGTGGGTCCATAACTCCAAGTTTTCCGGTCATCCCGGCGCTCAGAAGATGTACAAGTTTCTGCAAAGGTCTTACTGGTGGAACACCATGAGGAAGGATGTACAAGATTGCGTTAATTCATGTCCCCAATGTACACAACATAAATCTCCTCGTCTGCCTCCTGCAGGGTTACTTCGTCCTCTGCCTATCCCTGTGAGACCCTGGACTCACATTTCCATGGACTTCATCACTGACTTGCCCTGTTCCAAGGGTTGCAACACCGTTTGGGTTATCGTTGACCGTTTTTCGAAGATGGCACACTTTGTGCCCTTGACTGGTCTTCCGACAGCACCGAAACTGGCTCTATTGTTTATCCGAGAACATTTTCGTTTGCATGGGTTGCCACAAGAGATTGTTTCTGACCGTGGAGTACAGTTCACCGCCAGGTTTTGGAAAGCCCTTTGTTCAACTCTACACATTAAACTTAAGTTTTCGTCGGCTTATCATCCCCAAACAAATGGACAAACGGAACGAGTCAATCAAGATCTAGAGACTTTTCTTCGGTTGTATCTCTCTCCTTCACAGGACAACTGGGTGGAGTTGTTGCCTTGGGCGGAGTTTGCCCATAACCATTTGTTTCATTCTTCCACTGGGGAATCACCATTTTTCGTCAACTACGGGTTCCATCCCCGTGTTCCGGAATTTCCAAGCCTTCCGATAATAGAGGTTCCTGCTGTAGCGTCCACTCTACGACACTTTGGACAAATTTGGAGAAAGGTTCATGCTAATCTTAAGCAGGTTTCTGTTCGGTACAAGTTCTTTGCAGATAAGAAACGGCAAGCCGCACCTCAATATAAAGTTGGGGACAGGGTATGGCTGTCCACACGGAATCTCCGGTTGAAGGTGCCCACCATGAAATTCGCTCCAAGGTTCATCGGTCCTTACCCTGTGCTACAAGTCTTAAATCCTGTGGTCTGTAAACTGGGTTTGCCTGCCCATCTTCGCATACCTAACGCCTTCCATGTTTCTCTACTCCGTCCCCTCATACTGAATCGATTCCACTCAGCACTCCCAAGGCCAACGTCCGTAGTGGCAGAAGCTGGAGCGGAGTTTGAAATCAAAGCTATTCTGGACTCTCGTTATCTTCATAAAAAATTACAGTACTTGGTGGACTGGAAGGGTTATGGACCTGAGGAGAGAAGTTGGATTGGGGCTACTGAAGTAACGGCTCCTCGTCTGATTCGGATCTTCCACTCCAGACATCCGACTAAGCCCGGGAAGTGTCCAGGGGCCACTCCTGGAGGAGGGGGTACTGTCACGAACCTCGGGCAGCGGCGACCGCGCTTGTCCCTGCGGGTGGCCTGGTCTGCCCGGCGCCTCTCTTCCCCTGTCAGTCTCCGGCTTCAGCGGCGGGTCGGCGCTGCTCTCCGGCGGCTTCCCGGAAGCAAGGGCGCCGCCATCACAAGCAAGGGCAAGGAGGCGGAGCAGGTCTGACGTCACCTGCCTGCTCCGCCAATCAGGCTAGGGCGGGGAATTTAAAATCAGATACCAGGCAGAGATCCGATGCCTGAGTATCTTCGTTTCTCCTGTGGAAGCTATGATCCAGAGCTCCCTCGTCCCTGCAAGCATCCTGTGCTTCCAAGCATCCTGTCCCTGCAAGCATCCTGTGCTTCCAAGCATCCTGTCCCTGCAAGCATCCTGTGCTTCCAAGCATCCTGTCCCTGCAAGCATCCTGTGCTTCCAAGCATCCTGTCCCTGCAAGCATCCTGTGCTTCCAAGCATCCTGTCCCTGCAAGCATCCTGTGCTTCCAAGCATCCTGTGCCTACAAGCAACCTGTGCTTCCAAGCATCCTGTGCCTACAAGCAACCTGTGCTTCCAAGCATCCTGTGCCTACAAGCACCTCCGTGCCTCCAGTTACCTCCGTGTCTCCAAGCACCTCGTGCCTCCAAGCACCTCCGTGCCTCCAAGCACCTCCGTGCCTCCAAGCACCTCGTGCCTCCAAGCACCTCGTGCCTCCAAGCACCTCCGCGCCTCAAGCACCTCCGTGCCTCCAGTTACCTCCGTGCCTCCAGTTACCTCCGTGCCTCCAGTTACCTCCGTGCCTCCAAGCACCTCCGTGCCTCCAAGCACCTCGTGCCTCCAAGCACCCCGTGCCTCCAAGCACCTCCGCGCCTCAAAGCACCTCCGTGCCTCCAGTTACCTCCGTGTCTCCAAGCACCTCGTGCCTCCAAGCACCTCGTCCCTCCAAACACCTCGGTGTCTCCAAACACCTCCGTGCCTCCAAGCACCTCCGTGCCTCCAAACACCTCCGTGCCTCCAAGGGTCTCCCAGCACTCCCTGTACTCCCAGTACCTCAGTGCCTTCAATACCACAGTGTCTCCAATATCTCAGTACCCCAGCCTTCATTATTTCTACAAGTCTTGTCTTACAGGAGACCTACAAGAATTCCTCTGGGCCTCCCGCCTGCCGTCTTAGTTCTGCATGAGGAAGACCTACATCCGGCCATCTCTACTACGACCCAGTGGCGGTTCCTCTTCCCGGTCATCGGAAGAAGCCCCGAGTCCACAACACTCCCAAACCAGGTCAGTGATAGGGAGATACCACAAGAACTGATGAATTCAGAAATTCTTAAAAGGACAGGAGATGCAAGAACTACAGTCACCAATACCAGCCCAGTTCTTGACCTCGGAGTACATGTCCAGTGACTTTGCTGAAGCACAATGTACTAAAGCTTATCCAAGGAGAATACAGTACACACCAGTAGAAGTTTAACTTTCCAGCAACTTATCAAAGGAAAGAACAAAAAGCCATTTAGCAGCAAGTTAGAACAGAAGTTCAGTATTGGCTAATTCCCGCAGTACCAGTTGTAGAAGAAAGTAAGCAATACTACTGGACCAGGATAGCCCTGTGGAGGGGCTATATCACCAAGTGATTTATCCACAAAACACACAGCTAAATACAGGATGTGAATGAACTGTTGATTGCCACCACTACTAAAAGAAGCACCAAGAAGGGGCAGTGTCCTTAGTGAAGTTTCTGGAAGAACAAGACTGCAGATCATCAAAAGGAGAAATTGCAGCTAGTCAAGCAAGAGTTAATCTTCCTAGGACACTCAAGCTTCCGACATCTAACAAAAGTGAGAAGAAAAAGATTTATACTGCAAGCTAAGATGCCAACTAGTGTCAAGCAAGTCAGATGATCATTCCTGGGCCTAGTAGGACACTACAGAACATGGATACCTCTAGCACCAGTCTACATGCAAGCATTGTATGACAACACTGAAAGGGAGGAGGGTCCGCATCCTACATACAGCAACAGATGAATTAAGCTATTGAACACTTGGAAACAGCAGTTGCCTCATCTCAAGCCCTAGAACTACCTGACTATTAAAGAAAGAGGCCATACATAGAAGTCCTTACGCAAAATCATGGACTGAGGTGAAGACCAGTGGCCTACAACTCAAGCAAGCTTGACAGCAGTAATCAAAGAGCACCTACCGGCATCAGAGCAGTGATAGCAGCAACAGTCCTAGCAGAGTATAAGAGCACAGACACAGTGCTGAATCAGTAGTCCTAGAAGAGGACAAGAGCACAGGCATAGTGCTGAATCATGAACTTATCATCCAGGGTCCACATGCAGGTACAGAGAAGCTTCAACAAGCAAGAACCAAACACCTGTCAGTGGCAAGGTTGACCATGTATGAAGTAGCACTGCCAGAGTGCGACAAGTAACCATCAGAAGATGTATTACCCTCAACTCAGCAACCCTTTTCCAACATTAATCAATAAAGGTGTTGAATCTCAAGATTCAAAAGGAGGGAAAAACAGATTATCTACTGATGAATGGGAAAGCCAGAAGTTTCTAACATTCACTCACGAAGGTAAACAATATTGTTGGACACGATTACCCCAAGGGGGAGCAACCAGTCCATCAGATTTCTCAGAGGCAATGGCATTAATCCTACAAAAAGGAAACAGCATCACTACTCATCTTTTTGGCAGAAGAAGATTGCAGAGTGTCAAATGCCAAACTACAGCTAGTACAGAAAAGAGTTATCTTTTTAGGACACTGCATATCCCAAGGAACAAGGCATCTTACTGATGAAAGAACAAAAGCAATAACTCAAGCAAAAACCCCAAGAACATTAAAAGAAATCAGAGCTTTCCTGGGCCTTATTGGTTCTTGCAGAGAATGGATACCCTCAGCCTCATTACTGATGCATCCCCTATATGAATTAACAAAAAAGGAGGCGTCAGCAGAAAACAGGGACACCATTGAAGAAGCAGTAAGAAAACTAAAGCAAGCCATAATAACAGCCCCAGCATTAGGATTGCCTGATTACAAAGAGCCTTTTAACCTATTCTGCCATGAAAACAGAGGGCATTCTTTAGGGGTGCTCACCCAGAAATACGGACCAAAATAAAGACCAGTGGCATACTGTTCAGCCCAGCTGGATCTGATTATCAGAGGAGCACCATCCTGTGTCCGAGCAGTGGCAGCAGCAGCAATACTGAGGGAAAAGGTGACAGACCTTGTGCTTGATCATCCACTGTGTATACAAGTACCGCACGCTGTCACAGAAATACTAAGTCAAGCAAAAACCAAGCATCTTTCTGCAGCCAGACTTACCAAATATGAAGTAGCGCTATTAAGCGCCTCCCATGTCACCATCACAAGATGCACTGTACTAAACCCAGCTACACTCCTTCCCATCAACGATTCAAAAGAGGGGAGGAAATGGTAATGATGGTGAATCGTCAGATGAGGAGGAAAATGCTGCTACAGATGCAGAAAATACAACACAAACATTTCCACATGATTGCCTAGCCCTCATGGAATTAGAGACTTTACCTCTTCCTAATGTCCAAGATACACCACTGGACAATCCAGACATGAACCTGTTCGTCGATGGATCAAGATATTATGATAATGGATCCCCGAGGACAGGATATGCAGTAACAACTGAAACTGAAGTCATAGATTCTGGACCAAGAATGTCAGCACAAGAAGCAGAACTCATAGCAATGACCAAAGCCTGCATACATGCTGAAAACATGACAGCTAACATCTACACGGATTCATGCTATGCTTGGGGGGGGTGTCCCAGGTTTACGCTGTTATTTGGAAAAGTAGGGACTTCAAAGGTGCAAATGGAAAACCCATCAAACATGCCAGTTTGATTATGGAACTCTTCAGAGCATTGGAACTACCTAAAAGGATTGGCATAATCAAGGTACAAGCACATACTAAGAGCCAAACCATGGAAGCTAAAGGAAATGCATTTGCAGATGCAGAAGCCAAGAGAATTGCCTTACAATCAAAAGAACCTGAGCAAGTCTTAGTAGCTCAAGATGTGAAGCAAATGCCTAGTGAAGAGGAGCTGATCAAAATTCAACAACAAGCATCACAAGGAGAAATGGAGATGATTGGGGGCAGAAGAAGATGAACATGGACTTTGGAAGTCAAGAGAATTAAAGTACTGTCTACCAGCAGCTCTATTTCCACCTATGTTACAAGTAGCTCATGGACAAGTACATCATTCAAAGGAAGCCATGGTAAATAGAGTACAAGAGCATTGGATAGCTCTAGGCTTCAATAAAGCTGCAACAAACTTTGTAGCAGGATGCTGGATCTGTGGAATCAGCAATCCAGGACAAAGAACCAAGACACCTCTAGGAACTATACCCAAAGCCTCTTACCCATTTCAAAGACTACAAATCAACTATATACAGTTGCCACGAAGCAGTCCATATGAATATGTACTAGTAGCAACGGACATGTTTAGTCACTGGGCCGAAGCCTGGCCAGTAGGCAAAGCCACAGAAAAAACCACTGCAAAGAAACTGATAGCAGTAGTATGTAGATTTGGGATACCTGAGGTTATAGAATCAGATAGAGGTACACATTTCATAGGAGAAGTCATGCAGCATATAATGAAAGATTTGGGGGTACAGCAGGCCTTCCACGTGCCTTACCGTCCCCAGGCGAGTGGGGAGGGGGAACATCTGAACTTTGACCTTAAGCTAAAACTACAGAAAATAATGACAGAAACCAAAAGAACTTGGCCAGAATGCCTACCTATAGTCTTGTTCAATATTAGGACCACACCCATGAGACCTAGTAAACTGACTCCATATGAAATATTGTTTGGGTCAGCTCCAAGAACAGGTTGTTATTATCCACAACAATTACAACATAATCATGGTGATTTAACAGGTTATGTACAGGAGGTCTGTAAAACATTGACTAACCTCCATTGCCGAGTGTTTTCTTCCATTCCAGACCCAGAAGGATCAGCTACGCATAAGCTAAATCCAGGAGATTGGGTCTATTTAAAGAGACATGTGAGAAAGACCTTTGAACCAAGATATGATGGTCCATAACAAGTGCTGCTAACCATGCCTACCTCAAATTAAGGTGAAAAGTCGTGATACCTGATTACACGCCTCCCACTCGAAGAAGCTGACAGTGACTCTCCAGCCAGAAGAATGAAGTTGCTTATCCTTTGGTTGTTGTTAAGGGTAATCCCCAAGGTTTGGACTATAAGTCCAGGCAACTGGTTTACTGAAAGGGAATAGTTCAGGCCTAGTGTAGGTAGAATAGGGAGAAAAAGTGGAATCAAAAAGAGGGGAAATGATAGTGTAGGAGCTTCCGCAGTATAGCAAATATATATTGATTCACGCTTTTTAGCATTTATTAAGATATTTACTGTTAATCACAAAATGGGTTCATGTGTCCTTAAGAAAATATTGCTGAGTTGGTCAGAATACTATATTTGCTGAATATCTTGTCCTAAAGCATGACTTGTACAAAGACAAATGCAACATTAAATTTATCCAAGGCGGACAAAGCAACACCAGATATATCCAAGGCTAATTGAGAAGAATGCTGAAAGAAATCTTCTGAGTTTATGTCCGAAAGACTGATAAACGAAACAATAACCATTTTCAAGGCTGTTCTAGTTGCCACTTGGAACATTGTATGACAATCAATGAATTTCAAGACATACATGGTGTATTCTGATTGGCTAAATGTATTGGCAAACATGAATCCTTTGTTTTCAAGCTATAAATAATAAAGCTATGACGGCCCCTAGCAGGTCATTTATGATTTGCTTCGGTTACACATGAACTTGTGTCATCTTATCATTCATTGACCTCCAACCGGTTGCTAAAGGAACAGAATTCTGACTGATGACTGCAGAGAGTTTATAGACCAGACCTGAATAGGTTAACATACCCTAACACCATAAAAAGGGGATTACAGTTTATTAACAATAGGAAAATGACAAACATCCATAGGAAAATTAAAAGATTAAAAAATTTTGAACATGGAGGGCATGTACTCAGCACAAAAATATGACCGCAGGTGTATAAAGATGGAAAAATCCTCATGAAGAATCCAGCAGGCTTGAAACGCGTTGGGTGATACAGAGGGGACCAGTTATACTAAGAAGCACGTTCGAATGACCTTGAACTTCATCCATCTAGGTCAGGCATGTCAAACTCATGGCCCTCCAGCTGTTGTGAAACTACAAGTCCCAGCATGCTTTACCAGCAGATCAGTGGAAGGTATGCTGGCAAAGCATGCTGGGACTTGTAGTTTCACTACAGCTGGAGGGCCACGAGTTTGACATGCCTGATCTAGGTGTTTGGTGAGTGGGCAGTCCGGAATGCATGACACCCTTATTTTTCCATCTTTATACACCTGGGGTCAATTTTTTGTGCTGAGTACATGCGCAGTTCTGACCCGATTGCACGGCTGCGAAAAAAGGCAGCATTCGATCGGGTCGGAATGACCCCGATAATGTCACTGCCTGGCTGTGCCTGTGTACGGAATTATAAATTGTACATTCACATACATTGACTTTTACACAATATATTTATACATTTCTGATGGTTCTCTTTAGGGGATTATTCAGGCACACTAGATAGATTTATGCTTAAACTGCTTATACGGAGAGATCTAAATAAACTACTTTCTTTATGGAATACATTTAAAATTCCAGTTATATAACATATATACCACTGAATATCCCATTTTCTTTTTTTTCCAGCCAGGTCATGACTTTAGGTATTTCGTTTCAATCATAAAGTAGAACAGGGCAGCTGCTTCATTTTCTTGCAGTGCAACAGGAAGACGTATGCCTTTATAAAGAAAACACAATCTAAGGTTAGTGGGCAAAAGGTAACAGAATGAAGCATATTAGTATGTAAGAAAAAGATGATGCATAGAATAGCCTCTCAGCTGGTGGGGAGATGAGCACATTGCCAGAGAACTGACAATAACTGAAACAGGTATGGATACAAATATATATATATATATATATATATATATATATATTGCAGGGACTCAAAATTAAATTAACCCTTTCATGGATGAATTATGATACTCTAATGAAAGTTTTTAAAAAAAAATTTTTTTTCATCTTCAGGGCTTATAAAAACACAAAAAGTTCTATTTTTTTTTTATAAACTGTAAAACTAAAGAGTGTATAACATGCATCTGTGACATAAAACATTGCCCTATTATTATGGAACAGTATTTTAGGTGTTTCCTCCCTCCTGGACTGCCAAACCGGGCTGCGATTAGCAGAGAGCTGTCTTTCTGTAGGAAATTAGGAATCCACTCAGGGCCGTTTCTAGCCAATTTGGCTCCCAGTGCGAGATTAAAAAATGCGCCCCCCCCCCCCCCCCCCCCATAAATATAAAGAGGAAAAGCATGCGCGCGCTCCCGGTAAGGGGCGTGGCCTCGTTAAAATGGGCGTGGCTTTGTTAAGATGGGCGTGGCCTCATCTGATCTCATCAACACGGCCACCACAGGATATATAAATAAAAAAAAAGTCCTCATTTTACATATTACAGCAGGCACGCTATCCCATTTTACACAGCACGGCAGGCAAGTGTCCCCATTTTACACAGTACGGCAGGCACGTGCCCCCATTTTACACATTGCGGCAGGAAAAAGTGTCCCCATTTTACACATTGCGGCAGGCACGTGCCCCCATTTTACACAGTACGACAGACAGATGTCCCCATTTTACATATTACAGCAGGCAAGTGTCCCCATTTTACACATTCCGGCAGACAGGTTCCCATTTTACACATTATGGCAGGCAAGAGTCCCCATTTTACATATTACGGCAGACAGGTGTCCCCATTTTACACAGTACGGCAGGTGGTGGGGAGGGGGAGGGAGGGAGAGAGAGGGAGAGGGGCTGACTTACATTTGAAGCGGTTCTCGCCGCTCTTCAGCCGCCTCTCCCTCGTCTGTGCGGCTCGCCCTTCTCCCTCCTCCCGAGTGCCCAGCTCGGGGGGCGGGGTTTCGCGGAATGACGCGTTTGCGTCGTGTCACGACGCAAACGCGTCATTCCGCGAAACCCCGCCCCCCAAGCTGGGCACTCGGGAGGAGGAAGAAGGGGGTTTCAAAGTGCTGAAGAAGTGCCGCGGCGGGCGCCCCGTGCGGTTGCACGGCTCGCCCGCCGCAAGAAACGGCACTGAATCCACTCCGTGCCTAGCCTGCTTCTAAGGACTGCAGTTGATGCAGTCCATAGAAGCTGGGGATTGCGCATGCGCACTGAAGCCACAGCTTGTGCGCATGTGCCGGGCCCCAGCTCCTTTCGGCACTATTTTGCAGGCATCGGGACCCAACACATGGGAGTCAGACTGTCCTCACGGCAGGCCCCCTATTTAAAAAATGTAGGAGCCAACGCAGATTTTAACCGTGAATGTTTTTTTATTTTTACAAAAAAGTGAGATAAAATAATAAATAAATAATAGCTGGTATGATTCCAGTTTGTTCTTATCATGTTGCTTACTGTATTTTTTCTCCAGAAAAAAAAAAATCCTCTAAGCGTTAAACAATAAATGTTTAATGCCTATTTATCCAGAAACATATATGTGCTTAGTATTTATAACACACATATTTTCATTTACATCTGAGTTTGCTTCATACCTAAAAGGTAATAAGTTAAGGTAACATATACATATAAGGCTATCAACTGTCAAAACTGGCTTATATGGCTATTAGGTGAGGAAAATAATTTAGGTTAGGCCTTTATGCCAGGCTAAGCCCCGCACACAGTATGGATCTTTATTTTACATGATATCCACTGAAGTGGACATATGATTACATCAATTGTGAAATAAATAAATAAATTAAGTATTTGATCAAAACTTCTGCCATGCCTTAAACTTTACTTTCCTTGAATTTCTTTTTTGTAACTGTTCTGCTATCTTTGAGTAAAAATATATTACAGAAATACATGGGAGTCAGACTGTCCTCATGGCAGGCCCCCTATTTAAAGAATGTTTGCTGGTGAATGTTTCTCAGCCATTTCATTTTGACCTTATTGCCTTTGTAGGAATTAAAAACTGCCACTATGTGGCATACCTTCTAATTTTGGTAGAGGCCCAAAGAAGAGGACACAATGCACTAGTGATGCCAAAACATTTTCTACAGTTTCTATACAAGATAATGACTTAAAAACAGTAGAGGCCTCTGCTTGAAAGGATTTACATAAAAAGAAAAGCAGTTAACTATGGCCTACACCGTGGCCTACACTGACCAATCGCTTCCCTTCTAATGTAAGCATTACTGCAATTAAATCTAATTACTGCCCAATGGTGGATTTTACCAGTGGGCTACACGGCTGCAGCCTCAGCATTAAAATCCACCACATCAGTAGCCAGTTGCAGTCCGTGACTGCACTGGCTATGTAACACCTCGGGGTTGGCAGGTATGTCTAAGTGGTTGGAAGAGGTATCACAGGTGTTGGGTGCAGTGACGTGCGGTGAGGTCAGGGGCTGGGGAGGCACTGTAGCTAAACCCCCCCCCCCCCCCCCCCAAAAAAAAAAAAAAGTGCAGTACCCCCACACCACGGAAACCAGCACCAGGCAGAACCAGCCAGGGGGGATAATGCCATAGCAGGGGAGACACTCAGTGTGGGGTCCCCCTGCCATGCCATTAAACACCCCCCAAACCAGTCAGCCCAGGGCTGGAATTCCTCGGAAAGTGGGGCCCCCAAAAAAATCAAAATGGGGTCCCCCCTCCCGAGCAACAACCAGCACTGGGCTGATGGCCCAGTGCTATGCCCCGCACCCCTGATGGCGGTGGGTGCGGGGTTCATTGTATGCTTATACTGTTCTTTACAGGTGGCCTACAGATCCCAGCAAGCCTGCCCCAGCACGCTGGCACTTGGAGAACCACAAGTGCCAGCATGCCCGGACATAAATGGCCCACTGGCACCTGTAGTCCACCTGCAAAGAATAGTAATATTGTTCTTTACAGGTGGCCTACAGGTCCCAGCAAGCCTGCCCCAGCATGCTGGCACTTGGAGAACCACAAGTGCCAACATGCCCGGACATAAAGGGCCCGCTGGCACCTGTAGTCCACCTGTAAAGAAAATATAAAAAAAAACCCACTACACATTCTTTAAAAAAACCTTTATTAAACTGGGTCTTCACCTGGGGGCAGCGGCCTTTAAGCTCTTTTGCGTGGCCGCCGCCTTCCCAGGGCTTCCGGCGTCTTCACCTGGGGGGGGCGCCACCTCCCCAGGGCTTCTGGCGTCTTCCTCCGGCGTCTTCACCTGGTGGGCGGCGGCTGCTAAGCTCTTTTGCATAGCCGCCGCCCATCCAGGACTTCCACGACGTCATAGATCTTAAGGAGCTCTTCTCTGCTCCTCCTCCGCCATCAGACTGACAGCCGCTGCCTCGCGCTGACTTATATAAGTCAGCGGGAGGGGGCGGGGCGATGACGCGGCGAGCCATGATTGGCTCGCGGCGACCATCTTGAATTTCAAAAATGACGCTGAGGCGCCATTTTTGAAATGGGTACCGCTTCCGCTGCCAAACTCTGCACATAAGCCTGATTGCCGCGTCCCGCCGCCGCCCGCATCTCCGCCGCCGCCCGCATCTCCGCCGCCAGCACCTCTGCCGCCCGGCCCGCCGCATCCCGCACCTCCGCCGCCCGCACCTCCGCCGCCACCCACACAGTGATTGACAGCGGATCCAGTGACGGATCCGCTGGCCAATCACTGTGGCCTCACTCACAGGGACGTGCTTTCATAGGTTGAAAGCACGTCCCTGTAGGAAAGCGGCACCTCTAATGGTGCCGCTTTCCCATGTTATTTCAATGGGCTTTTCCTGCCCATTGCTAGGCCCCGCCCGCGCCCGCCCCCCGCTCCCATATCTTTTCCCAAACACTACGGGAGGCACCACGATCGGTGCCTCCCAAACTGATTAGGAACAGTTTAATGATGAGCAAAATAATAAAGAAGATACTTATGTGTCATAAGTATCTTCTTTGTATTATTTTACTCATTAATGACAGGGGAGGCACTGCCTCCCCTGCCTCCCCTGACTGCACGTCCCTGGTTGGGTGGCTGTGACAGATCTTTCACTGGAAATGTTCTTCCCCGTATCTTGTTAGTAGTATCTTGCTCAGAGAGGTAGGATAGATTGATACGAAATAGGAGTGAGACAGCAATTCCAGCAGGATGTCTTTTTATTGAGCGCTGCACTCACCACCCAGCGTGACCACATGGCTTGCATCAGTTAAACCCCTTTCGCCCCGCACAAATAACCTGGTATTGACCAGGTATATTGCTGGGTCGACACGGGTCACTGTGCGGTGTGAAAGTGGGCAGGGACAAATTCCCGGGACGCTTGACCCGGTAATTCAACCCGGGAATAAAGCAGTGTTATTCCCAGGTTGAATACTGGGTCAGGTGTAGTGTGAACAGGTTGCCAGGTTGATGCAACCCGGGACCCGTTCACTACATAGGGAGAGGCGCCGTGGAGATGAGCTCATCTCCCAGGACCGCCCCCAATGCTGGCTCCGCCCCCCACCGCTATGGCAACCCTACCAGGCATATTGCCGTGTCAGGGACGCAGTGTGAAAGGTCCAATGCCGGGTTCCACCCGGAAAGGACCCGTTTCCAATTCCTGGGTGGGACCCGGCATTGCTATCTGAAATGGGTATTACTCAGTTCCCACTACACTACACACTCAGCGTGTCCAGCACCTCCAAACACTTCCCACCAACTCCTCCTTCTTCCTGCAAGGCTTCTCTGCTCCCAGACTGCCTTGTCCAATCCACACTCACTATCTGGAACATGTGATTGGACCAGGGTCCCTCCTTAACCCCTGCAGTACCAGCACTTTATCTTCTCCACTGCAAACATTGTAAGTTAGCCTTAAAGGGACAAACACACCACTTTCCAGAGTGCCACAGCTACACTGTGACTGGCAGATACTGCCTATTGGAAGTGCTACCTGCCAATCACGCACAGGACAAGCACTTCTGTTGGGAGGTGATATCTGCCTCTGGGACTGCCGTGCCAGGCTGCAATTAACAGACATCTTACTTACAGTAGGAAGCTACACACTCACTTTTTGTCAGCCCTGCCCAGCTTCTATGGGCTGCAGTCCATACAAAAGTTGTTTTTTGTGTTTGTGTGCATGCGCGGTCCTGCCACCTGTCAGATCCATTGAGCAGCTTCCAGGACATGGCCAGCAGATGGGGCTATATCCTCTCCTCCTTCTTCTCCTTGGATCAGGCAGCACGAGCAGTGGCAGCCCTACCCCCCAGAGAGAAAGGAGATATTAAAGGGACATTATGGAAATGCTTGAGTAAACAGGAAAGTCTTAAGTTCATTTTTAAGGATTCTAGAGTAGGGGCCTCTCGAACTGTTCGGGGAAGCGAGTTCCATAGAGTTGGAGAAACATGGCTAAAAGCTCGACCCCTAGATTAATTAGATTAATTACAGGAGATTCTAGGTATTGTTAGTAGTCCTTCATCTACAGATCGCAGTGATTGAGCAGGACAGTAAGGAATCAGAAGCTGCTTCAGGTACCTTGGGTCATGTAGGGATTTGAAAGTCAGTAAGCCAATCTTGAAGTCGATTCGCCATCTTACAGGCAACGAGCGAGGGGAGTAGAGAATGGGTGTTATGTGGCTGGACCGCGGCTGGTTGGTTAATAGCCTGGCAGCTGCATTTTGTATTTTTATTTTGAAGAGCCGATATTCAGGTATTAGTATTGCTGGCTGTCATTATACCATCCAGAGTAGTTGCAATAATACAGCAATCCCTTTAGCAGGAACACTTTTTCCTTTCTTTCTTTTTTTGCCCATTTTCTTATAACAACCACAATGGAGAAGCTGCTATAATCATTACAGTGGAAGTCAAATCAATCATAGCAATCTCAGGAAGACTACTCTTATTCCAAACTGAAATTCATTTCCTGTCTGCTCTGTGAAGAACTATGGAAAAAAATTTTTTGACTGTGATAAAATTATGTAAATAATTGGAATGAGAATTGCATTGAATAATTAAATCAACAGGGCAGCTAGGAAAAGCATGCAAATTGATGAGAAGAAAGTTAATTAAGGAAATAAAACAAAGTTGATGATTTCAAAATTAAGCAATCTACTGTTTTCCAACCACATGAAAATAGTCTGCAATGTGCAGAATACTACAATAGGGGCTTGTAAAAAGTGAACAGCTCCTTTAACAGGGAAAGAACTATGGGGCCGATTCAGACCTGATCGCTAGGCTGCGTTTTCTCACAGCCTGCGATCACATCTGAACTGCGCATGCGTATGCACCGAATGCACAGGCGTTAAGGACAGCAGCAACAGGGATCGGCGGTCAGCGAAGGGGTGGTGCGAAAACTCAGAACGCACGGGTGATCGCAAGGATATTGACAGGAAGAGGGCATTTGTGGGTGGCAACTGACCGTTTTCAAGGAGTCTCTGGAAAAACGCAGGCATGTCCAAGCGTTGGAAGGGAGGGTCTCTTACGTCAAATCCGGTCCCAGACAGGCTGAAATGATCGCAGCGACTGAGTAAGTCCTGGGCTGCGCAGAGACTGCACAAAATCAGTTTGTGCAGCTCTGCTACACATGCGATCGCACACTTACACAGCTAAAATACACTCCTCCAGTAGGCGGCGACTATCTGTTCGCAGGGCTGCAAAAATCGCTGCCCAGCTATCAAGTCTGAATTACCACCTATAGTAGATGCGGGGAGTATGATGGCTGTAGGGGCTGTGGGTAAGGGGTTATGTCTCAATAGCCCCTTCTCTTTGTCAAAGCTGCTGTTTTTTACATTTCCCTGAACTCTTTTTTTCTGTTTTGGGATGTCACAGGATGGACATTAATTATAATATTCTATAACAATAATACAAACACTGTATGCTATAATAGATCCTGAAAATCTTTCATATTAATTATGGACGCGTCCTTTCAGGCCACAGATGAGGCTCCAGTCACTTTGCAGCAAACAACTGGTTCTAAATGGTGTCTAGCAGTGTCTCATTTTATTTATTATTTATTACCAGTTATTTCACCTCGGGATGAACCAGGAGCGTTCGAAGGGGAGCAGAGGGACCACCCTCGGTAAGTGTGACAGACACCCGACCCTCATCGGGTCCACATCCCCCACCCGGGGCCACCTTCTACAACCCCCCCACCCCCAGTGGCAATACTTATCCAGTAGTATTGCCCCCAACCCCCTAATTTATAATAGATCCCCAGTTGTATAGCACTCCACCCAGGGTAAGGGTTAGGCTGAGGGGGGTGGGGCCAGGGCCGGCGCTACCACTAGGCAGCTTTAGGCAGCTGTCTATGGGCGGCGACCACTGGAGGGCGGCACCGCACACTGAATGAAAAAGAGAACGCTTTCTTTATCACCCTGTCTCGCCTCATCTCAGCCAAACTCCTCCTCTTCTTTAAGAGACGGGAGCAGCCAGGGATGTTGTGGGCGCCCATCGAGTCTGTGTTCAACGTGAGTGAGTCAGTGAATTATCGATCCCTTTCTAAACACTGACTGTTCCTCCTGTTTCTGCAATCCTGCCGCCCCCAACCCCCCACCTCCGCGATAGCATAGCACCCAGCATAGATATATATCGCCACCCGCATAGTGGAATGTTCAGATTGCCGCATGTGCCCCCAACCATGATTAGGCTCCTGAGTCCCGCATATTACCAGTTGGCAGCTCCCCCCGCGTCATGTTGCCCGATCCCCCCCCCCCCTGCGAATGGGCTCCTGAATGTTACTCGCTTCCTTCCCGCATCTTGCTACCTGCTCCGACCTCCGCGATCGGCTCCTGCATATTGTTGTCCGACACCCCCCCCCCCCGCGCGCGATCCTGCGATTGGCTCCGCATCTTGTCACCAGCTCCCCCCCCCCTGCACTTGGGCTCCCCCCTCCAGCATCTCGTTACCAGCTCCCTCCCCCCGCGATTGGGCTCACGCTCCCGAATGTTACCCGCTGCCTCCCCCCTTCCTGCATCTTGTTACCGGCTCACAACCACCCCACCGTAATTGGGCTCCCACTCTCTAATATTACCCTCGGCCTCCCCCCCACTCCTGCATCTTGTTATCAGCCTTCCCCGCAATTGGGCTCCCGCTCCCAAATGTTACTCGCTGACCCCCCCCTCCCCCCCCTCCTCGTTACCTCTTGTGCTCCTGCCTTGTTTTCATCCTGGATGTCAACACTATTGGATTTCTGGTCTTGACAGTTTACACCAGCAACAAAACATCTTCACACCAACGCTGAATTGTTATGACAAGCTTCAAAACAGCAGCCTTGGTCATACATCAAAGGTGACATCTGATACAAAAAGTAGTGTCTGTGTAGTTTGTGTGTGTCTCGGTAAGTGGTGTCTATGTGCATTTGTGTCAGTAAGTGGTGTGTGTATTTGTGTCAGTAAGTGGTGTCTGTGTAGTTTGTATGTGTCAGTAAGTAGTGTCTGTGTGCATTTATGTAAGTAAGTAAGTAAGTGGTGTTTGTGTGTGTGTCAGTAAGTGGTGTCTGTGCATTTGTGTCAGTAAGTGGTGTGTGTATTTGTGTCAGTAAGTGGTGTCTGTGTAGTTTGTGTGTGTGTCAGTAAGTAGTGTCTGTGTGCATTTATGTTAGTAAGTGGTGTCTGTGTAGTTTGTGTGTGTGTGTGTGTCAGTAAGTAGTGTCTGTGTGCATTTATGTCAGTAAGTGGTGTTTGTGTGTGTGTGTCAGTAGGGTGTGGTATTGAAAGTCGACAGTAACTAGGTCGACAATGTCTAGGTCGACCACTATTGGTCGACAGTAACTAGGTCGACAGGGTGTCTAGGTCGACATGAGTTTTTAATTTTATTTGGTGTCGTTTTCTTCGTAGAGTGACCGGGAACCTCAATTAGTGCACCGCGTCCCCTCGCATGGCTCACTTCGCTCGCCATGCTTCGGGCATGGTGCCTTCGCTCTGCTACCGCTTCGCTCGGCACAGATTACCATTCCAATCGTAGTCCACGTGGATCGTTAAGTATGAAAAGGTTAAAAAAAGATAAAAATTGTGAAAAACTCATGTCGACCTTTTGACCTGTCGACCTAGAACATGTCGACCTAAAGACCCTGTCGACCTAGTTACTGTCGACCAATAGTGGTCGACCTAGACATTGTCGACCTAGTTACTGTCGACTTTCAATCCGGATCCCGTGTCAGTAAGTGGTGTCTGTTCATTTGTGTCAGTAAGTGGTGTCTGTGTAGTATTTGTGTCAGTAAGTGGTGTCTGTGCATTTGTGTCAGTAAGTGGTTTCTGTGTGTGTTTGTGTCAGTAAGTGGTGTGTGTGTGTGTGTGTGTGTGTGTGTGTGTGTGTGTGTGTGTGTGTCAGTAAGTAGTGGGTGTGTGTGAGTTAGTAGTGTGTATGTCAGAAAGAGTGTGTCGGTAAGTGGTGTCTGTGTAGTGTGTGTAAGTAAGTTGTATCTTTGTCAGCAAGGGGTGTCTATGTACAGTACATGCCAGTAAGTGGTGTTAGAAAGGGGTATACTGTCTTTCCGTAAGTAGTGTGTGTGTCAGTAAAGGGTATGTATCTGTGTCAGTACATTTTTGTGTCAGTAAGGTCTGTCCGGGTATGTATGCGCCAATAACTGGTGACTGACAAATACCCCTGACAGAAAGCGGCTTCTATGTCAGTTAGAGGTACAATATCTGCCAGTAATTAATGTCTATGTCAGTAAGTATGTATGTGCCAACAAGTGATGTCTGTGTCAGTAAGTGGTGGTAGTGTATCTGTGTCAGTATGTGTCAGCAGAATCTGTATCAGTAAGTGTGTTCTTTTTACATATTTTTTTGTAGGGGACAGTCTCTTTTTAACAGCTGTGGAACGTCTGAGAAGCCACTGCCACACTTTTACCTGAGTGGCGGATGGGTGTGCTTAGTGTGAGGGGGAAGGGGGGAGGGCAGTAGGCAGAAGATTTGCCTAGGGTGCCGAAAAACCTTGCACCGGCCCTGGGTGGGGCGGTTAGGCAGGGACGGCTTAAGGTCTGTGGGGGCCCCTGGGCAACAAAGTTGTGGGTGCTCCCATCAATATATATTGATCCACACTGTTTTGACATATACACACACACACACACACACACACACACACACACCTTCTGAAAATGCTAGGGCACTACTGCGTTTTTCCGGACACTCCCAGTAAACGGTCAGTTACCACCCACAAACGGCTTCCTCCTGTCAATCACCGTGCAAATGCCCGTGCGATCGGATTTTTCGTACCATCCCGTTGTTGACCAGCGATGTCCTTTGTTGCTATCTGACGCGCCTACGTAATGCGGTGCATACGCATGCGCAGTTAGTACCTGATCACCCGCTGTGTGAAAACGCACAGCAGCAGTCAGATCTGAATGACCCCTGTGAACATTGGATTGCCGATGTCGGCATTCTGACTGTCAGGATCCTGATACCATCCCATATTTTATTGAGATGATGTAGACCCCACAAATAACAATATAATCAGCACATGTGCTACTGATTATTACAGCAGTGATCTTGTGGGGAATAGAACCTATGATGCTAGTTGTCATGCACAGCACAGATGCACAGTGGAGCCTTCTGAAAATGATGTGAAGGAGATCTGTGGCAGCTATTATTGATCTGCACATAGCCATGAAAAATTCTGGCACAATGATTATATTGTTATTGGTGGTATCTGTTGTATATATATCTTGGGAGTGTAAGCTTGTGTTCAGGGGTTCCCGTATTCACTTTTTATTTGTGGAATACACTGGAGCTGTTACACATACACATACATCTGAACATATATTTTTTATTGTTTGGCCTGTTTGTGCTGTCAGTATTACAATACTTAATTTTTTCTGTTTATATAATGGACGGAATACTGAGGAGAAAGTTTCCAGAGGTACCTGATGAACATTAGTCTTATACTGTACAAGGCACTTTATTCGCAAGTTCATGGTACGTACACATCTATGGGAATGACAAAATATTCACTTGTCCCACTAAAATATTACACTTAGAGGGCGCCATTTGTCTTTATTTTTTCTAGATTTTCCATCTGTTGACACTGTCACTTACATTTACCACAGGGCTTTTGCAGAAATATCCTCCCTGCTCTACAATACATATTGTATTCAGTCTGTACCTATTCACAAGCTGTGCAAGGTTGTACCTGTATTATCTAGACATGTGCGGCGGACACTTTTCGGGTTTTGTGCTTTGGTTTTGGATCTGGATCCCCGCTTGTATCTTAGATCTGGATTGGTTTTGCCAAAATCACCCTTTCGGGTTTTGGTTTTGAATCTGGATGATTTTTGAAAAAAACATAAAAACAGCTAAAATCACAGAATTTGGGGGTAATTTTGATCCTACGGTATTATTTACCTCAATAACATTCATTTCCACTCATTTTCAGTCTATTCTGACACCTCACACCTCACAATATTGTTTTTAGGCCAAAAGGTTGCACCAAGGTAGCTGGATGACTATGATAAGTGACACAAGTGGGCGGCACAAACACCTGGCCCATCTAGGAGTGGCACTGCAGTGGCAGACAGGATGGCAGTATTAAAAACTAGGCCCCAAAGAGCACATAATGCAAAGCAGAAAAAGAGGTTCAATGAGGTAGCTGGATGACTAAGCTAAGCGACCCAAGTGAGCGGTACAAACACCTGGCCCATCTAGGAGTGGCACTGCAGTGTCAGACAGGATGGCAGTTTTAAAAACTAGGCCCCAAAGAGCACATAAGGCAAAGAAAAAAAAAGAGGTGCAATGAGGTAGCAGGATGACTAAGTGACACAAGGTAGCTAAGTGACACAAGTGGGCGGCACAAACACCTGGCCCATCTAGGAGTGGCACTGCAGTGTCAGACAGGATGGCAGCTTTAAAAACTAAGCCCAAAACAGCACATACTTGGCAATTTACTTTACTTTAATTTAATTTGTCACTTGACAATTACTTCTCATGAGTGCGCTGCAGGTGACGTATAAGGGAGGATGTTCCAAGGTGGTTAACGTCCTTACCCCTACTTATTATGGAAGGACAAAGGCAACAGATGGCTTGACACCTGGGGGTATATTTACTAAGCTCCCAATTTTGACCGTTTTTTTTTTTTCAAAGTGCCATCTCGGGAATTTACTAAACAGAAATCTCGGCAGTGATGAGGGCATTCGTATTTGTTTTAACGGCAGAGATCACAAATACGAATGAATACACCATAGGTCAAATACGCCTGTTATTTTATACAACTCAGTAATTTACTAAGAATTCGTATTCACAATCACTGCCTGCAAAAGCCAAACACTGCCGGTAACTCATAGAATTCGTAAAAAAAAAGCAGTTTTAAAATAGATCTGCTTTTTTTTATCCGTATTCTGATAGGCATGCACGGATCAGTGAGATCCGTGCATGCTTATCTGTGGGTAGGGGTGTGAAAGTGTGATAAATGAAAAAAAAAAATTGTGTGGGGTCCCCCCTCCTAAGCATAACCAGCCTCGGGCTCTTTGAGCCGGTCCTGGTTGTAAAAATACAGGGGGGAAAATGATTGGGGTCCCCCCATATTTAAACAACCAGCACTGGGTTCTGCGTCTGGTCCTGTTTCAAAAAATACGGGGGACAAAACACGTTGGGGTCCCCTGTATTTTTTAAACCAGCACCGGGCTCCACTAGCCAGAGAGACACTTTTATATAGGTCCCTGCAGCTGTGGCATTACCACCCCCCCAACTAGTCACCCCTGGCCAGGGTACTCTGGAGGAGTGGGGACCCCTTAAATCAAGGGGTCCCCGCTCCAGCCACCCAAGGGCCAGGGGTGAAGCCCGAGGCTGTCCCCCCAATCCGTGGGCGGTGGATGGGAGACTGATAGCCTTTGAGCAAAATTAAAGAATATTGTTTATTGTAGAAGAACTACAAGTCCCAGCAAACCTTCCCTGCAAGCTGGTACTTGGAGAACCACAAGTACCAGCCTGCCGGGAAAGCGCAGGCCCGCTGGTACCTGTAGTACTACTACAAAAAAAATACCCCAAAAAAACACTACACACACACCGTGACAGTACAATTTTATTTACACACACTTACACACTCTCATAGCTACCTCCAACGCTGCGATTCATGTCCACTTGTCCAGTAGAATCCATCGATTACCTGTAAAAATAAAATTATACTTACAAACAATCCAGTGTAGATCTGTCCTCTTCTTTCTCGTCGTAATCCACGTACTTGTTTAAAATAAAAAAACGAAAAACCTGATCCACGCTACTAAAGGGGTTCCATGTTTACACATGGAAACCCTTTCCCCGACTGGCGGGACCCCCCGTGACTTCTGTCAGTGAAGGTCCCGCCAGCCAATCAGGGAGTGCCACGTCATGGCACTCTCCTGATTGGCTGTGTGCTCCTGCACTGTCAATCAGGAGGAGCACACTGGTTACAATGTAGCTTAGCGCGGCACCATTATAACCAATGATGGGAACTTTGCGGTCTGCGGTTAACCGCAAAGTTAATTGGGGTCACCCACAAGAGTGACCCCAATTAATGTCCTGCATGACAGGGAAGCTGTTGGTAGATGTGCTAAATTTAGCACATCTACGATCAGGTCTGAATTAGGCCCAAGGTTATGCCCCCAGTGCCAGATACACATGTCCCCACAGTGCCAGATATGCCCCCAGTGCCAGATACACATGCCCCCACAGTGGCAGATATGCTCCCAGTGCCAGATATGCCCCCAGTGCCACATACACATGTCCCTACAGTGCCAGATAAAGCCCCTAGTGCCAGATACACATGTTCTCACAGTGCAAGATACACATGTCCCCACAGTGCCAGATACATATATGCCCCCAGTGCCAGATAAACATGTCCCCACAGTGCGAGATATGCCCCGGGTGCCAGATACACATACCCCCACAGTGCCAGATGTCCCCCCATTGCCAGATACACATGTCTCCATAGTGCCAGATATGCCCCCAGTGCCAGATACACATGTCCCCACAGTGGCCGCCCCCCCCAGTGCTGCTCACCGCGCTGCTGCTCCTGTATGTGAGGGCGGGGAAGAGAGCGCAGCATGCGTCTCTCCTGCCCTTCAGTCTCCGGCAGCAGTGTCACTTTTTTCCAATTTGGCGCCAGTCCGTGAGCCAAACAAAGCTCGCGGCCCTGCAGCCAATCAGTGCCGTCAGAAACACTAAGAAGTGTGCCGGGCAGCGGGAGGTGGGCTGCGGGAGCCGACCGAGGCACTAAGCTGCATGCGGAGGAAGAAAGAGCCACAGGTTGGCCATCGCTGCCCTAGGTTTTCTGTTTGGTGATATGAGAAATATGTTAGGGCTCTATTCATGAAGCAGTGAAAACTGTGGAGAAATGAGCCAGTAGAGAAGAACCAATCAGCATTTAAGTAACATTTATAATTTGTATACTATAAAATCACACAGAGCAGCTGATTGGTTGCCATGAGCAACTTTTCCACTGGCTCACTTCTCCACTAATTTCACTGCTTCATGAATAGACTCCTGTGTGTCTTATTATATATAGATAATAATATTTCCATGCTTTGTGCTGGGCACTTGTCACATTGTATAATGCATCACTCATTATTGGGCCAAACACCAGCAAGGGGGTATTATTGACAGATTTGAGTATTTTTTAGGTATAGGCATACTTACCTACCTTTTATGTCTCCTCTCTGGGAGGAACCTGGAGAGGAGATGCTGCAGGATACTTCATATAGGGGGCCTTACTGTTATATCATTAGGCCCTGCCCCCAAGACAGGAAAATGCCGGGTCCTCTGGTAGGGGGCAGGGTTAAATGATGTGATTCACATCTTTAACCCCTCCAATACGTCATTTTCATTTTAGTTGTCTGCTTCACCCCCCCTTCCCCCGACCACCCCAAAACATTTGAAAGGCTCCAATGTACTGGGTCAGTGCAGGACGGAAATGATCCACTACTTCTCAACCTCCTCCCTCCCCATAGCCCTTCTCCACCTTCCTCCAGGGGCATCTTCCCTCTTGCACCCATCTCCACCCATCTGTGCGGTTAGTTGCTGTGGGACCTGGATCTTTATTACCTCCCACTTCATAAGTTTCTCCCCTCTTCCCCCTCAGATCCCCCTTCATCCTTTTCTGCCCCCCCTTCCTCACTACCCCCTTGAATAGCAGCAATAAGAAATTCTTTAAAACTCATAAAATAACAAATGGGCCCCTTATTGTGGTCTAATATACACTGCTCAAAAAAATAAAGGGAACACTTAAACAACACAATGTAACTCCAAGTCAATCACACTTCTGTGAAATCAAACTGTCCACTTAGGAAGTAACACTGATTGACAATCAATTTCACATGCTGTTGTGCAAATGGAATAGACAACAGGTGGAAATTATAGGCAATTAGCAAGACACCCCCAATAAAGGAGTTGTTCTGCAGGTGGTGACCACAGACCACTTCTCAGCTCCTATGCTTTCTGGCTGATGTTTTAGTCACTTTTGAAAGCTGGCGGTGCGTTCACTCTAGTGGTAGCATGAGACGGAGTCTACAACCCACACAAGTGGCTCAGGTAGTGCAGCTCATCCAGGATGGCACATCAATGCGAGCTGTGGCAAGAAGGTTTGCTGTGTCTGTCAGCGTAGTGTCCAGAGAATGGAGGCGCTACCAGGAGACAGGCCAGTACATCAGGAGACATGGAGGAGGCGGTAGGAGGGCAACAACCCAGCAGCAGGACCGCTACCTCCGCCTTTGTGCAAGGAGGAACAGGAGGAGCACTGCCAGAGCCCTGCAAAATGACCTCCAGCAAGCCACAAATGTGCATGTGTCTACTCAAACGATCAGAAACAGACTCCATGAGGGTGGTATGAGGGCCCGACGTACACAGGTGGGGGTTGTGCTTACAGCCCAACACCGTGCAGGACATTTGGCATTTGCCAGAGAACAACAAGATTGGCAAATTCGCCACTGGCGCCCTGTGCTCTTCACAGATGAAAGCAGGTTCTCACTGAGCACATGTGACAGAGTCTGGAGACGCCAAGGAGAACGTTCTGCTGCCTGCAACATCCTCCAGCATGACCGGTTTGGCAGTGGGTCAGTAACGGTGTGGGGTGGCATTTCTTTGGGGGGCCGCACAGCCCTCCATGTGCTCGCCAGAGGTAGCCTGACTGCCATTAGGTACAGAGATGACCCCTTGTGAGACCATATGCTGGTGCGGTTGGCCCTGGGTTCCTCCTAATGCAAGACAATGCTAGACCTCATGTGGCTGGAGTGTGTCAGCAGTTCCTGAAAGACGAAGGCATTGATGCTATGGACTGGCCCGCCCGTTCCCCAGACCTGAATCCAATTGAGCACATCTGGGACATCATGTCTCGCTCCATCCACCAACGCCACGTTACACCACAGATTGTCCAGGAGTTGGAGGATGCTTTAGTCCAGGTCTGGGAGAAGATCCCTCAGGAGACCATCCGCCACCTCATCAGGAGCATGCCCAGGCGTTGTAGGGAGTTCATACAGGCACGTGGAGGCCACACACACTACTGAGCCTCATTTTGACTTGCTTTAAGGACATTACATCAATGGCCCTCATTCCGAGTTGTTCGCTCGCTAGCTGCTTTTAGCAGCATTGCACACGCTAGGCCGCCGCCCTCTGGGAGTGTATCTTAGCTTAGCGGAAGTGCGAACGAAAGATTAGCAGAATTGCTACAAAATAATTCTTTGCAGTTTCTGAATAGCTCCGGACCTACTCACAGATTGCGATCAGCTCAGTCCGTTTAGTTCCTGGTTTGACGTCACAAACACGCCCTGCGTTCGGCCAGCCACTCCCCCGTTTCTCCAGCCACTCCCGCATTTTTCCCTGACACGCCTGCGTTTTTTTGCAAACCCAGAAACGCCCCTTTCCTGTCAATCATTTACCGAACAGCAGTGCGACTGAAAAGCGCCGCAGAATCCACAGCAAATCTGCTAAGTTTTTTGTTAAATAACTAAGCGCATGCGCCCTGCGTGCCTTGCGCATGCGCAGTTTGCAACAAATCGCAGCATAGCGAAAAATCGGCAACACGCGAACAACTCGGAATGACCCCCAAAGTTGGATCAGCCTGTAGTGTGTTTTTCCACTTTCATTTTGAGTGTGACTCCAAATCCAGACCTCCATGGGTTAATACATTTGATTTCCATTGATAATTTTTGTGTGATTTTGTTGTCAGCACATTCAACTATGTAAAGAACAAAGTATTTAATAAGAATATTTAATTCATTCAGATCTAGGATGTGTTATTTTAGTGTTCCCTTTATTTTTTTGAGCAGTGTACTATTATCTGCATTCCCCATAGTGTCCTTTATATTGTTTTTAACAATAATGTGTGTGTGTGTGTGTGTGTGTGTGTGTGTGTGTGTGTGTGTGTGTGTGTGTGTGTGTGTGTGTTTGTTTGTAAATTGTAGGGCCCAGGACTGATTAAATAGGCAGCCCCCCCACAGTCCAGCAAAATAAACCCCCACTCCAGTAATGAGAGAATGAGGGTAAGAGAGAGAGACTGGGGGAGTGTCACTAATCAGTCTGTCCTCTCATGTCGCTGGATCACTTACCGTTCTTGCCGCGCTAATACCCGATCAGGTGGCAAGCTGTCAAAATCCGGTGCCCATGATAACTATAAAGGTCTCAGTATTTCTCAGCCTACTAGGCCACAGTTCACTGCCAGCCAGATCCAGAGTTCTGTCTCAATCACCTGACTAGTATAGCCAATCGTTAGTCAGCCTGTGCAGTCCTACACCACCTGATGCTGCTCAACAAATCTTTGCTAAGCCCTGGGTATTTATTCCATCAGCTGACTCACAGAAGATGCCTGTACAATGTCTAGCCTAGTCATTACTAGGTGAAGCTAACAGTGCTCCTGCTGTTTATTCCCTGTGAATCCTGCCGGTACAGTTTTGCCATTATCTGGTATAGAGACCTCCTGAACTGCTTTCCATCAGTGCAGGTCATTCGTCAGGTCGCAGTTCTCAGGTCAGTTGCTACGGACTATCTGCTTGCCTCACTAATTCCTGCTACCATCCATTCCGGTGTGTGGGTTTCCGGTGATCCCAGTTCCTGGATTACAGTACAACCCAGTATCAAACCTGGTAAATCCACTGTCCAGTTCTGTCACTCCAGCATTTCCGGATTACAGCATCTACTAGAGAGTGTCACATACCATTCACAGTAACTACCCAGTATTCAGCCTGGTCAAACTGCTGTTACACTCACTCTTTCTACAGAAACCTTTCATCTACCAACACCGAAGTCCCTGATGGTCCAGTGGCAGGGTCTGGCACTCTCTGCCAAGGCTCGGGTTCGATTCCCGGTTGGGTAGGCTTACTGACTCTATTTCGCATTACATGTCGGGTGGTATCCTCAAGCCAGCTAGTTTCACATATTCTCCAGACACCTACACTGACAAATATCCTGACCCGGGTTCAAAAACAAATACAAGCGTGACAGAGAGAGAGAAAGACCGAGGGGGAGAGATAAACTGATGGATAGGGAGACACAGAGAGAGAGAGAGAATGACAGCGAGAGAGACACTGAGGGATAAAGACACTGAGGGAGAGAGAGAGAGGGAGAGACTACCTGTTACAGCAGCAGGTCTCTGATGGGGGTGGGCACTTCACGGCATTAGGCCCCTTCCCAGAGGCGTCACTAGGGTTGGTGTCACCCGGTGTGGTAACTCATGGTGTCACCCCCCCATGGACCTCCGCGTGCGTGCGTGTGTGTATATATATATATATATATATATATGTAAACACACACACACACATACGGTGATCGAAGAAGGAAGTGGGGATATGGAAAATTGAAAGGGGTAGTGTCCAATCAGAAGGGGGGTATCCTTAAGAGGCACTGGGTGAGAGGGAGGACACATGGTGGAGGAAGGGACTGAGGAGGACGGGGGCATTGGGTGAGAGGGGGATGCAGGGTGGGAGCAGGACATAATGGATAGAGGGACAGAGGAAGGGGGAGATGCTGGGTGGGAGAGGACGCAGAGTGGGAGAGGGACATACTGGGGACTGGGACGCTGGGTGGCAGAGGACGCAGAGTGGGAGGGGGACATGCTGGGTGGGAGAGGACGCAGAGTGGGAGGGAGACATGCTGGGGACTGGGAGGCTGGGTGGGAGAGGACGCAGAGTGGGAGGGGGACATGCTGGGGACTGAGACGCTGGGTGGGAGAGGACGCAGAGTGGGAGGGGGACATGCTGGGGATTGGGACGCTGGGTGGGAGAGGACGCAGAGTGGGAGGGGGACATGCTGGGGACTGGGACGCTGGGTGGGAGAGGACGCAGAGTGGGAGGGGGACATGCTGGGGACTGGGACACTGGGTGGGAGAGGACGCAGAGTGGGAGGGGGACATGCTGGGGACTGGGACGCTGGGTGGGAGAGGACGCAGAGTGGGAGGGGGACATGCTGGGGACTGGGACGCTGGGTGGGAAAGGACGCAGAGTGGGAGGGGGACATGCTGGGGACTGGGACGCTGGGTGGGAGAGGACGCAGAGTGGGAGGGGACATGCTGGGGACTGGGACACTGGGTGGGAGAGGACGCAGAGTGGGAGGGGGACATGCTGGGGACTGGGACGCTGGGTGGGAGAGGACGCAGAGTGGGAGGGGGACATGCTGGGGACTGGGACGCTGGGTGGGAAAGGACGCAGAGTGGGAGTGGGACATGCTGGGGACTGGGACGCTGGGTGGGAGAGGACGCAGAGTGGGAGGGGACATGCTGGGGACTGGGATCTGGGTGGGAGAGAACGTAGAGTGGGAGGGGGACATGCTGGGGACTGGGACGCTGGGTGGGAGAGGATGCAGAGTGGGAGAGGTTTGGACGCTGGGTGGGAGAGGATGCAGAGTGGGAGAGATTGGGACGCCGGGTGGGAGAGGATGCAGAGTGGGATGGGGACAGACTGGGGACACAGGGTTGGAGAGAAACATACTGGACAGACTGTCATTTCATTTTAAAGCCTACCAGCTCCAGCGGCGGCAGGTACAGGAACCAAGCGCCCGGCGGTGCTCCTTCACCGGCAGTGACGAGATCCAGGCGCATCTCCCGTGCGCGCCCGGCGGTGCTCCGGCGGTGCTCCGGCGGTGGCAGGCAGGGATGAGAGCCGGCCCGGGTACCCGCTAGCTGCAAAGACAGGAGCCGGGCGCACCCCACGTGGGCACCATACACTGGACTCCCATTCTTCCTCCCAGAATAATACATCTACGGTCTACCCCCCCGAATGGCCTGCCCTGCGGTGCCGGCGTGATGACATATATATATATATATATATATACATTACACTCACACAATATATATATATATATATATATATATATATATATATATATATATACAGTCACTGGAAAGGGCACTCTGGGATATCCATTGTAATAGCCGGGGTGCCTTCCCAAATGAATAATAGATAAATGCAGGTGTGTCCCCTTAGAGAAAGGAACAGGCGGCACTCCTCCGGACTTTTTCAAATAAGCTGTTGCTTTTAATAGAACAACGTTTAAGGCCCAATGGCCTTTTCATCAAGTGCAATAAAAGCGATAAAAGATGAACATACCTTATATATAAGAGGACTGTGAGTCCAACAGTGTGTCTCTCCCGCCTCTCCGTGGGTGGCGCCGGTACTGTGACGTAACCGGCGCACTGAACGTGACTCTGGGCAGCTGGACGAGATGCATGCTGGGACCGTAACTAAGGACACCAGCGGGCGGTTGCTGGGAAAGGCGTGTCGCTGCCGGGAGCATGCCGGGTGGGTAGTTAAGGAAGCCAGCGGCTGGTTGCTAAGAGCGGCATGACGTCACGGTGAGTGACACACTGCACCCGGCATCTATTGATTGCGGCAGTACAGACCCGGCGACGCCGCGGCGGTAAAAGTAGTCAGGCCAGGCGGGTGTACAGCTCTTTTTGGTGTCACCCTATTGAAGGGTGACACCTGGGTGCGGGCCGCACCCCCCGCACCCCCCTCATGACGCCACTGCCCCTTCCCCATATACCCACGAATCACTGCATTATGGGCCTAATTCAGGTTGGATCGCAGTGTGTGATCCAACCGTAATTATTGAGAAAAAGATGTGGGCGCATGCGCAGCGTCCATCCTGCGCGCGTGTGTGTGTGTGTGGGGGGTGCAGAAAATGCGATTGCCTCAGCCTGTCAATCAGGCAGAGGTGGACGCCGGTCGGGGAAGGGGGGTCGGGCAACGCTCTGTTTCCAGGGAGGAGATGGAGCATTGCGGGGGTGGTGCGGCACAAACGGGGGCATCGGGGGAAGGATCACGGCGGTTGCGTGATGTCACATGCAGCCACCGCGATTGAGAAGAATGCGGCGGGCCTCCTGCGGGAACAGCTAAGCTGTGCCGGCAGGAGGCTTCACTAATTTCTACGATGAAGCAGAATTTGCGAGGCGATCGCAATTTCTGCTTCATCAAGGAGGGGAGGGGGCAGAATTTGCATTCCTTACTGAATTAGGCCCTATGTCCATGAGGGAGGGGATCATCTACAATAGCCGCTGCAGGGATCCGGCGGTCAGTGCAATGTTTGCCACAATGAGAGGTCCCCTGGGATACTGCCCCATCTGGCCCTAATGATATGCTGCTCTGCTGCTCTAAGCCAGGTGTGCATCCCTTGTTCTGTCAAGGCCCGGGACTACAGTCCTTGCAGTCCACCCCCGATGACAGCCCTGGTGGCGAGTAAGTCCAGCAGCCCCTGAGGAGGTGACATTCAGCAATCTAGGGGTGCCAAAATTCAATTATAGCTTAGCCCACCCAACCTAAAAACATTGTGGTGCCCCTGGTTGTCTGTAAACACACAAGAGTCTGCATCTAACACTAGGGGGTATATTTACTAAGATCCGTAATTGTCGGGATTTGGAGGGAGATTAAACACGAATGACATCGAATGTGTGAATTTGCAACTTTTTTAATTTTTTACGCCTCATTTACTATGCTGTCGTATTCTGCATTTTCGTTTTTTCCGATGTCGATGTAATTCGTAATTTCGGCCAGTGTTTTACGGGAGTGATTAGTAAAACACTGCCGACCTTAACACAATGAATCCCGGCCGGATCTGTGAGATCCGTGCAGGGCTTCATTGTGTACTTTAAAAAAAGTGTTTAAAGTGTTAAAAATCAGGAAAAAAATTGCGTGGGGTCCCCCTCCTAAGCAGAACCAGCCTCGGGCTCTTTGAGCCGGTCCCGGTTGTAAAAATACGGGGGAGAAATTGACAGGGGTTCCCCCATATTTTAACAACCAGCACCGGGCTCTGCGCCTGGTCCTGGTGCAAAAAATACGGGGGACAAAAGACGTAGGGGTCCCCCGTTTTTTTAACACCAGCACTGGGCTCCACTAGTCATCCCGAGGCTGTCCCCCCCCATCCAAGGGCGGCGAATGGCTGATAGCCTTTTGTGTAAAAATAAGAATATTGTTTTTTGTAGCAGTACTACAAGTCCCAGCAAGCCTCCCCCGCAAGCTGGTACTTGGAGAACCACAAGTACCAGCATGCAGGGGGGAAATGGGCCTGCTGGTACCTGTAATTCTACTACAAAAAAATACCCAAATAAAAACAGAACACACACACCTTGAAAGTAAAAGTTTATTAAACATACATGCACACTTACATACATACTTACCTATGTCGACACGGTCTGCGGTAGACCGCGAGGTTAAGTGGGGCCAACCACAAGAGTGACCCCACTTAACCTCGCGGTCTACCGCAGACCGCAAAGTTCCCACCATTGGATACAATGAAGCGCCTATGCGCTATATTGTATCTCCAGTGCGCAGCCTGACTGACAGCTCAGGAGTGTACAGCCAATCAGCAGAGTGCCAATGACGTGGCGCTCCCTGATTGGCTGAAGGGACCCTCTTTGACAGCAGTCACGGGGGGTCCCGCCAGTCGGGGAAAGGGGATCCATGTGTAAACATGGATCCCCTTTCAGTGCGTGGTTTGGGTAATCCGTTTTTTTATTTTGCCAAGTCCCTGGATTACAAATTTAAAGAAGAGGACCGATCTACACAGGATTGTTTGTGAGTATAATTTTATTTACAGATACCCCATGGATTCTACTGGAGAAGAGGACCGACTGCTTTGTGTCAACATAGGTAAGTATGTATGTATGTAAGTGTGCATGTATGTTTAATAAACTTTTACTTTCAAGGTGTGTGTGTTCTGTTTTTATTTGGGTATTTTGTTTGTAGTAGAACTACAGGTACCAGCGGGTCCGTTTCCCCCCCGCATGCTGGTACTTGTGGTTCTCCAAGTACCAGCATGCGGGGGAGGTTTGCTGGGACTTGTAGTACTGCTACAAAAAACAATATTCTTATTTTTACACAAAAGGCTATCAGCCTCCCATCTGCCACCCTTGGATGGGGGGGGGGGGACAGCCTCGGGCTTCACCCCTGCCCTTGGGTGGCTGGAGGGGGGACCCCTCTATTTAAGGGGTCCCCACTCCTCCAGGGTACCCCAGCCAGGGGTGATTAGTTGGTGATTTAATTCCAGAGCCACAGGGACCAATATAAAAGTGTCCCCCGGCTGTGGCATTATCTCTCTGACTAGTGGAGCCCGGTGCTGGTGTTAAAAGACCCCTACGTCTTTTGTCCCTGTATTTTTTGCACCAGGACCAGGCGCAGAGCCCGGTGCTGGTTGTTAAAATATGGGGGAAACCCTGTCAATTTCCCCCCGGTATTTTTACAACCAGGACCGACTCAAAGAGCCCAAGGCTGGTTATGCTTAGGAGGGGGGACCCCACGCAATTTTTTTTTCTGATTTTTAACTCTTTCCCACCCCTTCCCACTGATAAACATGCACGGATATCATGGATCCGTGCATGCCTATCAGAACACGGTAAAAAAAGCAGGTCTATTTTAAAACTGCTTTTTTTTACGATTTGTATTTTTTCACGGCAGTGTTTGCCTGTTGCCGGTAGTGATTGTGAATTCGAATTTTTAGTAAATTACCAAGTTGTATAAAATAACAGGCGTGTTTGACCGATGGTGTATTCATTCGTATTTTTTTTTATTTGCCTTAAAAAAAAAATACAAATGCCCTCATCACTGCTGAGATTTGTGTTTAGTAAATTCCCGAGATGGCACTTTGAAGAAAAAACACCAACTCGGTCAAAATCGGGACTTTAGTAAATATACCCCCAGGTGTGTTAATTTCCTGTCTGGTGAACTGAATCTTATGCTGTTTTATGCCACTGAATTAAATCATTAACTTGTTAAGAAATATCAATAAAAGCATAGCCATTTCATGTGTTTACACCTAGGGTGGATCATTCCTCATTTCTGGCCATTAACATAACTGCCTCATAAAGAAATGACTGTAGAGGCGCAATATGAAAATGATCTAATGAAAGAACATGACAAGCCTTGCCCATTAAGTATTTATTAGCATGCCTTAACATGAATCAAGACAGGATGATTTTAGGATATGGATTAACTTGACTCCAGCCAAAACTATTCAGGCATATTAAATACAAACCACAAAAATGTATGTGCTAAGCAAAACAAAAAGTATATACAGTATATAAATAGTTACCAAAGGTGCAGCACTCGGCATAATAACCACAGTAGACAAAGTCCAGCAATGTTTCAGTGTATTCACAATATCATCAGGCTAAATGATACATACATTGCACATACCTTAAATACTTTCAATCACCACGTGTAACAGCTGGACCGGAACTGGGATTACGCACCTGGCCGGTGTCGGAGGCCAATGACATCACTCAGAGCAGTCATGGTCGCTGAGCGAGTGACGGAGTGCTTACGATCGCCATGGCAACAAAACAACACTAAAAGATAAAAAGTACAACATGACTGCATATGTAAAACAATATAAAATCACACACAGAGATCACAAGTATACAGCGTATCACCCACAAGTTAAGTACAGGCTAGTTATGTTAGAAATATAGGCATGTTAGAAATATGATAATACTATGCTTTCATTTAGACCTGGGGTGTCCAACCTTTCACCTTCCCTGGGCCACATTAGAAGATGAAAATTTGGTTTGGGCCGCACATAAAATAAAATAACAGTAACGATACCTGATCATCCAAAAAAACCATAGAAAACATAGTTAACATATTAAACTTACTTGGAAATGAAGTTAGTGAGATGTTTGACATTGTTTCTCAGCCACCAATGCATCCCCCCCCCCCCCACACGCACACTGTAGTCCTCTTCCTCTCCTCCTCTCCCTCCCCCCCCCCCTCCACACTGTGCTTCTTCAAGGGCCCACAAATGTCTCCCGCTGGGCTGAGCTCCGTGCTGCTGTCACGTGTGCCACTATGCAGTAGAGGAGGGCTACACTGTGACTGACAGCGGACCCCAAACCCCCCCCCCCCCCCCTCCCGGACACATTGTACTGCAGTGGCACCTGACTTCATCCTCGTTACCCCCTCCCCCCGAACCAATCTGTACTGTGGAGTTTAGACACCGCCGGCCTCATTTTACTGCTGCAGCGCTGGACATCAAGTCCATCTCAGCTCCCAAGAAACCCCCCGGACACTGTATTGCGGCGTGGCGCTGGACTTCAGACCAGACCCTCCCTTCCCCCGACACTGTACAGCGGTTCAGACCTCCTCTCTCCCCCCCCCCCCCCCCCCCCCGGGACACTGTACAGCGGCGCGGGCCATGGCCACGGACTTCAGATCCCGATTCCCCCCCCCCCCCCCCCCCGGACACTGTACAGCGGCGCGGCCACGGACTTCAGACACCCCCCCCCCGGCTCACTTACGAGTTCTTGTAGAACCAATTTCTCCGCTGGGCTCCTCTACTCTCGTGCTGCTCAGTCACGTGTGCCGCTATGCAGCGGAGGAGGGCTACACTGTGACTGACAGCGGAGAGGGCGTGAGCTGGTGCTGGTCCCAGCGGCAGCAATCCAATCAGGATGTGCTGACAGCCTGCTGGGGCCGGCTCAGCTTCACATGTGGTGTCCGTACTCTGCAAAGAAAAAAATGGATGGGGCGGGTGAAGCGCGCTGGCATCACCGTTGTGATGTGCCCCGGCCGCAAGCGCCGGCAGTGTAACTTGAAACTTTAGAATTTCTTTAAAAAAATTAAAAATTGCACTGGGTTGCATTACCAGCCGACCTGGGCCGCTTGCGGCCCCCGGGCCGCGGGTTGGACAAGCCTGATTTAGACCATGGGGCGATAATACCCCAAGTCTATGGGTGAGATACAAATGATATATCACGCCCAATTTCCTTTCTAAAATGATCTCCGTTGTAGCACATATTGTGCCCATAGTAATCAGGTTTAGCTGTGTAAAGGGTTGGGTGCCTCGCTACTCCAGGGGTAGCGAGCTGAAATAATGACACCACACCCCTGAGGGCAGAAACAGAACGGGTGTGGAAAGGGGTGAAAATAATTGAATCCCGCCCTATGAATCCACCTAGCTTCGCATTTCAATAGTTGTAAATTACGATCACCACCTCTATAGGAAATTGGCATGTGATCGATCATGCGATAACGGATACTTGGGAGACTATGGGGGTAATTCTGAGTTGATCGCAGCAGCAAGTTTGTTAGCAGTTGGGCAAAACCATGTGCACTGCAGGGGGGGCAGATATAACATGTGCAGAGAGAGTTAGATTTGGGTGGGTTATTTTATTTCTGTGCAGGGTAAATACTGGCTGCTTTATTTTTACACTGCAATTTAGATTTCAGTTTGAACATGCCCCAGCCAAATCTAATTCTCTCTGCACATGTTATATCTGCCTCCCCTACAGTGCACATGGTTTTGCCCAACTGCTGACAAGTTTTCTGCTGCGATCAACTCGGAATTAGGCCCTATGTTAGGCCTCGACAAAATGCCTTACCACGGGCTGATCACTGCTGCCACTCTGCAATGCACACGTATGGTTGAACTATGACCCAACATTCTTTCTTTAAATTTGCATTGTGTTTTGCCTATATATATATATATATATATATATATATATATATATATATATACATACATACATACATACATACATACATACATACACAAAAGTATCAGACCCATTACCACAGGTGTATAAAATCAAGCACCTAGCCATGCAGTCTCTCTTTGCAAACATTTGTGATATAAAAAATGGGTCATTCTGAAGAACTCAGTGACTTCCAGCGTGGTACTGTGACAGGATTCCACTTTTGCAATAAGACAGTTCGTGAAATTTAATCCCTTCTGGTCATTCCACCATAAACACTAAAGGTGGGTACACACTGGTAGATATATCTGCCAATCAATTGATCAGCAGATATGTGAAAATGGTATTTCCCAGCGCAAAATTAGTAAAAATGAGTGACAGAAATACATAATATCTCAAGATTTTTAATATTAAAAAATTAAAATTCATATGAAATATGCAATAAAATTAATTTCATAGAAAGATATAAGTCCTCTAAAAATGATGAACTAGTAGTCTTCAAAGAAGAGATAAATATAAATATTGCTATATAAATTCTAAAAACGAATTTTAATATCGGATAGATTCATAAGTATAGAGGTCCTCTAATCTTTGGAAAGATAATGCTTAATAAAACAATATATATATACAGATTTTTTTTTTGTATGTGAGTTCTAGCAGATGTTATATGTAAATAAAAGATTAAGACACCTATTACCAGTAAACAAAAAGACAAACTACATGTAACACATAGAGAAACTAGACCGCTGATGTGTACCTCTGAAATATATATCTGTTTAGATGCTGTCTTATACCATGCATTTGAGACACAAATTATATGCTTAAAAGACGTGTTCCCAAACAGAGGGGTGCGCTTATCAGCGACTTATCCACTCTGTGGGTGTGGAAAAAGAGATTTACAAAGTTTTTTTAAAAGAAGATAACTCCACAATGGCAGTGATTTGGAAAAGTCACAAGTTCAAGCTTATGCAAGCCAGTCCTTTAGCGCACTTCTGCCCTGGTGTGCTCCTGTATGCCAGTGTGTGTTGTTATAAATTAGGTGAAATACCTCAGCACCTCCTGTGTCTGGCGTCCTTTCAGTGTTGGAGATGTCCGATACTATCGCGTACCCTGTGACGGGTAAGTCCGGGGTCCGCCGGCGGATATCCTGTGCAAGCCGTTCTCAGCGCTGAGCGGCAGAGTTCAGGATCGATGAGATCTGGGATCAAAGCGTTTCGCCTTTGGTAAGGCTTCCTCAGGATTGCAGATCCATTAGCACAGTGTCAAAACCCTTTGTCTGATCAGCAGATATATCTATGGACGGATCGGACAGTGTGTTGAGCATACACACTGGCCGATCCGTTGGGGACTGGCATCATGAACTGGGCGGGCGTGTACATACGCCCGCCCAGTTCCGCTGTCAATCACCGCTGTCAATCACCGACGGCCGCTGCAGCATGTGTACGGGCGGTCGGCCGACCGCCCGTACACACACAGCGACGCGCCAATATATCGGTAGATATATTGGCCGTCGGCTGTGCAGTGGGGCCGATGCGATACGTCTGTGAACAACGGAGTTCACAGACGTATCAGCCGTACACACTGGCTGACGGACCCGCGATATATCGGGCGTTCAAGAGAATGGCCGATATATCAGCCAGTGTGTACTTACCTTAAGTGATATTATTAGAAAGTGGAAGCGTTTAGGAACAACAGCAACTCAGCCATGAAGTGGAAGACCGCGTAAAATCACAGAGTGGGGTCAATAACTGCTAAAGAGCATAGTGGGTAAAAGTCTCCAACACTGTCCTGATTCCACAGCTGAAGAGTTCCGAACTTCCACTGGTATTAATTTAAGCACAAAAACTATAAGGCGAGAGCTTAATGAATGGGTTTCCATGGTCAAGCAGCTGCATGCAAGCCTCACATCACCCAGTCCAATGCCAAGCGTCAGATGGAGTGGTGTAAAGCACACTGACACTGAACTGTGTTGAGCAGTGGAAACGTTTCTGTGGAGTGACAAATCACGCTTCTCTGTCAGAGTCTGGTTTTGGTGGATGCCGGGAGAACATTACCTGCATGACAGCATTATACCAACTGTGAAATTTGGTGAAGGAGGAATAATGGTATTGGGCTGTTTTCAGGCTAGCCCCTTATCTCCAGTGTAGGGCAATCCTAATGCTTCAGCATACCAAGACATTTTGGGCAATGCCCTTTTCTATTGCAACATGACTCTGTCTTAGATCACAAAGCAAGGACATGGTTTGATGAGTTTGGTGTGTAAGAACTTGACTCACACATAGCCCTGACCTCAACCCCATTGAGCACCTTTGGGATGAATTACGAGCCAGGCCTAGTCGTCCAACATCATTGCCTGACCTCATAAATGCTCTACAGAATGAATGGGCACAAAGTACCAACATTAGAGGGTATTTATCAAGACAGGTAACCGACACATTCTCACACCATGGAGACAGGAGGTGTGAGGATGTCCCGGTTACCTGTCTTAATAAAGGCCCTTTTAGGGTCGAAATGTCGACTTCTTATGAAATGGTGATGATTTAATAAGACTTTATTGGATTTTAAGTTTGGCGAGTGCCCTCTATCGGTCTTAATGACTCTACTGGATCTATTTGCGGAACATGAATTGTTGCCGTCGTGGAGCACCCCACCGATGATGCAGTTTGGATGTGAATGTGAATCACTATCTAATATATATATACATTTCTGTTCATTCTGAGGACGGGGCTTGCCGCCCCGAAACGTTAATGTTATTAATTAAAACTTCTTTCTACGATTTATGATCTCTGAGTGCCGTTTTCCATTGGACCGCTATTTCTCTGCTTTAACGGGCACCGGAGCCAGCTGACGGTGAGATTTGAGTGCCGGCACACACTGGAAGGATATATATATATATATATATATATATATATATATATATATATGGTGTACAGTTCCACGTGATGAAAATAATAATTGTAGAATTGTAGCAATAACATCATAGCAAAACAAAGGCAATTGTAATACTTTAATTATTTCTTAAAATGGAAATGTAATTATTACAATTTACACAACACATTTAAAATTGGATATGGTTAAAATACCGAAAGTTGGGATCCCAACAGTCAGGAAACTGGTTTAAATGAAAAGTAAAATGGTATATTTATCTCAAAGAGCTATAAACAATGATAGCATCTGCAAACCCTATCGGACATAGACTATTCCAGTGACATCTAAAAAAATACAGAGAGCATTACAGTAACCTCTACAAAATACAGGGACCATTCTATTTACCTATATACAGGCCCAGCGACAGGGGTGTACAAAGGGTACACCCGTCCCTGGCCCTGAAGCTCATAGGGGCCCCAAGGTTCAGAGGGGCACAAAACAGTTCAAAAGTACCTCACTTGATTCAGATGTCCATAGGTCCGGCGCCACACTACTAGTCACCACTGAAGCAGCAGCCTGGAGGACTGGAGGAGTGTGTGGTAAGTGTATATTTATTACCTTTCCATCCTAATGAAAACCCTATAAATGTGTGTGTGTGTGTGTGTGTGTGTGTGTGTGTATATATATATATATATATATATATATAAATATTTTGACATCTTTCTTGGGTCCAAGTTCAAAGGGAAGCAGTTAGCTTCCCGACATACGGGATCCCGGCAGTCAATATACCGACGCCAGAATCACGAGGGAGGACGAATTGCCGGCATCAAGATACCAACGCCGCCCAGGATGCCAGCATCACATTACCGACAACCGGCATCCCAAATATCTACACAGCAGGAGTCAGTGCCATCCTGCAGGGGGAAGGGGGGGGGGGGGGTGGAGGTTAGGTATAGGCGGGGGGGTTAGGGTTAGGGACCGGGAAGGGGGGGTTAGGGTTAGGCACTTAGAAGAAGAGGTTAGGGTTAGGCATCAAACAGGGAGGGTTAGGTTTAGGCAGCGGTGAAGGGAGGGTTAGGGTTAGGCACCAAGTGGGGAGGGTTAGGGTTAGGCACCCACAAGGTTATTGTAGGGGGAAAAGGAGGGTTCGGGGCATGCTGGGAGGCTGTCAGCATTCTGATGGATGGGATGCCATTGTTGGGATTCTAACCAACGGCATCCCGTCCATCAGGAAATCATACTGATCCCGTTCAGAACATGGGGGCCCCCCGAGACATCTGGTGCCGACCCTGCCTATATACAATACAGGAAGCATTCTAGAGACTAATATGCAATAAAAGGGTCTTCATAATGACAATGATAAAAAATTATATGATTAATAAATATATTGGGGATATACTGTACCCAGTAGCGGCTCTTGCCACAGGCAAGCAGGCTTTTTGCCTGGGGCGCCACTGTCCCCAGGGCGCCGCACCACCGTGGCAAGTGCTGCTACTGATCCCCACTCCCCTCTCCCTGGCTGCAGCAGTAGCCGTGAGCTGTGTGGGTGCCCACTGCAGTCGGCTTCACTGGCAGACACTAGAGGTCATAATTGACCTCTAGTGTCAGTGCGGCGCTGCTATGGGAGAGATGTCATGACATCTCTCCCATAGACAGGAGCCAGCGGTCGGAAACGGAGGGCAACGCAGTGGTCCGGAAGCAGGAGCGGGGCTGGTAAGTATTTTGTAGTTGTTGTTATTTTTAATTGTGTGTGTTTGTAAGTGGCGCTACTGGGGCACAGCTACTGGGGGCACAACTACAGTGGGCACAGCTACAGGGGGCAGAACTACTGGGGGCACTACTATTGGGGGCACAACTACAGAGGGCACAGCTACAGGGGCACAACTACTGGGGCACAGCTACAGGGGGCACAACTACTGGGGGCACTCCTACAGGGGGCACAGCTACTGGGGGCACAGCTACAGAGGGCACAACTACTGGGGTCACACTACGTGCGGGCACGGTGGGGGCGCAACAGGAAACTTTTGCCCTGGGTTCCACAAGGTCTAGAACCGGCCGTGACTGTACCATATAACACAGAGGTAGAAAATTTCACAAAACATAATATGTGCGGGATGCTACTCTGCATTAAGCAGCATGATATCGCTAGCGATGTCTGCTGGGCCAACCAGAAGATATCACTGACGACGGGTGGCGTGCATATCGGGCATACACACTGCCTGATATGCGCTGAGGTGAACAATATGTCGGTCTGATCTGCTGGATCGGATGACATATCGTCCAGTGTGTACCTAGCTTTACTCTTATTATCACAACCAACACTATACTCATTGGGGGTCATTCCGAGTTGATTGCTCGCTAGCTAGTTTTAGCAGCCGTGCAAACGCTGGGGAGTGTATTTTAGTTTAGCAGCCGTGCACCGCTGCGATCAGGTCATAACTGCGTATGCACTGCAATGCGCAGGTGCGTCGCAAGGGTACAAAGCGGATCGACACTCAGCTATGGGTTTGTGCAAAGAATCTATTTGCATGGCCATTCGCAAGGAGATCGACAGGAAGAAGGCGTTTGTGGGTGTCAACTGACCGTTTTCTGGGAGTGGTTGGAAAAACGCAGGTGTGTCCATGCGTTTGCAGGGCGGGTGTCTAACATCAATTCCAGCCCTGAACAGGCTGAATTGATCGCAGCGGCTGAGTAAGTCCTGGGCTACTCAGAAACTGCACAAAATCTGTTTGTACTGTTCGGCTGCACATGCGATTGCACACTTGCACAGCTAAAAAACACTCCCCGGTGGGCGGCGACTATGTGAACGCTGGACTGCAAAAAACCCTAGTGAGCGATCAGGTCTGAATTAGGCCCATTGGGGGTAATTCCAAGTTGATCGCAGCAGGATTTTTGATAGCAATTGGGCAAAACCATGTGCACTGCAGGGGAGGCAGATATAACGTGCAGAAAGAGTTAGAATTGGGTGGGTTATTTCTCTGTGCAGGGTAAATACTGGCTGCTTTATTTTTACACTGCAAATTAGATTGCAGATTGAACACACCCCACCCAAATCTAACTCTCTCTGCACATGTTATATCTGCCTCCCCTGCAGTGCACATGGTTTTGCCCAATTGCTAACAAAAATCCTGCTGCGATCAACTTGGAATTACCCCCATTGTCATTTCATTTGAACTACCTGCAAATGCTCCAGGTTCTTTCCATGTGCTCAGACATTGGACAAGCGTTACTGGAACTCTTATGAGGCAGCGCAGTGAAAAGGAGGTGGAGCGGAGCAGAGAGGGCCTGCTGATTTTGTGAATTGCAGAAGCTGTCCATCTGGTATTTCTAGCCCAACATACTGCATACAGACATCCTGATTTCCAGACTTTTCAGGGGAACCTGGGGGGTCATTCAGACCCGATCGCACACTAGCTTTTTTTGCAGCGGTGCTATCGGATTTGAACTGCTCTTGCGTATGCACCGCAATGCGCAGGTGTGTCGGCCGCCGGCGAGGGGGATCGCCAGATAGCGATGGATTTTATGAAGAAACTGATCTCACCGGCGATCGTAAGAAGATTGACAGGAAGAGGCCGTTTGTGGGTGTCAACTGACTGTTTCCAGGGAGTGTCCGAAGAAACGCAGGCGTACCCAGCCATTTTAAGGTAGGGATCCTGACGTCAGCTCCAGGCCGGATCATCGCAGCGGCTGAGTAAGTCCTGAGCTGTGCAGAGACTGCACATGGATTCGCACCCCTGCACAGCGATTACCCCCCCTCCCCCTGTAGGCGGCGACTACCTGATCGCAGCACTGCAAAAAACGCCAGCTTGCGACCAGGTCTGAATTAGGCCCCTGGACGGGTGGCAACACTGTATAGGGCATAGAGTGAGAAGCATTTCTGCAGCCATAATGGAGAATAAGTTACTACAGTGGTGTTGGGGGTGGTGTTCTGTAGAGTAGGGGGAGGGGGGTGATAGCAGAGGCGCATAGTTCACTCATATCATGATCACCCCTGCAACATAGGATGGTCATGCAGCTCTGGTGGTGCGCTATCAGTGTATGTGACTCTTACCCCATGAGAATTTTGTACTGTACTAAATTCTGTGTGTGTGAAAAATACATTTTATTCAAATTACTACTGTTTCTAAATACGGTCCTCAGTCCTAAAAAAAAATACTCAAAACACATACAAAAGAAATATACTGTAGCATTAGCTTGAGAACATCTGAATACTTATTGCTTCACCTATCAAGTGAAAGTGCAAACCTATGAATAGCCAGTATACATAATTCAAGTAAATGCTATACAAAGTGTCAGTAATAATGTAATAAGATTTCATATCATAAAAGAACATACTAAATACAGGGGATGTACTTATGATCCCGGCGGTATGCACACTGGAATCATTCATTATTGTGCAACTGAATCCACAGATTAATGGGGCTAATTCAGACTTGATCGCTGCTCTGCGTGTTCACACAGCAGCGATCAGGTCTGAAGTGCGCATGCGCTGGCACCGCAGTGCACCGGCGCATGGCAGACAGCCGACGGCTGTCTTAGCCCTGCGATCGCCTCTGCCTGATTGACAGGCAGAGGCGGTCGTTGAGTGGGAGAGGGCGGGCCGGTGGCATTTGGCCGCCGTTTAGAGGGCGCGGTCCAGGCAACGCAGCCATTCCTGGACCGTTGGGCGTGCCCGGACCTGCGTTCGCTAATCATCTGACTTGCAAAGTCGCACAACAGCGATCAGGTCTGAATTACTCCCCTAGTCAGCTCAGTTAGGCTCTGCCTCCGCTCTTATCCGATCAGCAGTGCTCCTTAGGGCCCCAAATCTGCTCACCTCTCATGGCGGCCAGTTGCACTACGCATCAAATACTATTGGGCCAGTTGAATATCGGTCCAAAAGTGTTCAAAGCAGGTATGGCCAGGGGGCACATGGCATCCTGCCCCCCAGCCCAGCCCTCCACTGATACCGACATACAGTATGCAGGAGGTAAGTACTGGGGTTGGAGTTAAGATTATGCACTATGGGGAGGGTTAGGGTTAGGCTGTGTGGGAGGGGGAGATTAGGGTTAGGATCTGTGGATGTGGGGAAGTCTTAGGCTGCGGGAGGGGTGTTAGGGATAGGCTGCAGAAGGGGAGGTTAGGGTTTGGCTGTGGGAGCGGTGGGTTAGGTTTAGTGTTAGGATAAAGGGTAGGGTAGAAATACTTACAGGGAAGTGTTGGGATTCTTGTCGTCGGGTTCCCGCTGTCAGCCTTATGACGTCAGAATCCTGACTGACGGTATTTCGTACCCAACCCATTTAAGATAACACTAATTATACACGGTCGGGGGCACATTATTATGACCTCCAGGTAATAGCCAGAGTAACCGCCGTGTGCAGCATAGACAGCAGCTAGACGGGCTGAACTGTCATTTTAGGCACAATTCTGGTAGCCCCCAGCTTCATTTTGACGGTGAGCTTCTCCACTGTAGAGTTTCAGTCGACTCTCACGCACCTTCATAGCCAATGTTCACCTCTCACATCAATAGCATGTGGTGTTCCACCGTTTCCACGTTGGTTATTCGCAATAGTGCCATTTTGTCCAGTGACAATATACACCTTCACCACAGCAGCATGGAACAGTCCACAAACTGCGCTGTTTCAGAAATACTGCCACCTTTAGCCGAAAGCCGATAATCATCTCATTTTGCAACTCAGATAAATCGCCCCTTTTATCCATGCCAGCAACGAGTGATACTGTATATGTGCAGACAGCCTACTGCACACCTTATATACCCACCAAGCCAGGGCCGGATTAAGCCTTTGGGGGGCCCTGGGCACCTAAGAGAGGGGGCCCTCATATCAGCACCGCCCCCCTGGTGTTGCAGCACCCGCTGTATGTGTGCCTCCTCTTCCTGCATGAATGGCAGCAGTGCAGGTTGGATAGATAGATAGATAGATAGATAGATAGATAGATAGATAGATAGATAGATAGATAGATAGATAGATAGATAGATAGCTATATAGTGTATAGATATCTATCTATATGGATGGATCTATCTAGGCATATCAATATACCACTCTATTATATGTAGTAAATGATTATGTCCTCACTCCTTCCCTCTTTGCCCCCTCCAAGCAGCAACTCATCACCTCTGCTTCTTATATTTGATGATCCCCCTCACCCATTATGTATTTTAATGATCTTTCCCCTCATTACTCATACAGTATATTTAATAATCTTCTCTCCTCCCACACCCATTCTATATTTAATGATTTCCCCCCTCATATATGTGATATTTTTTCACTTTCCACACTTTACGAAATATATTAAGTGACACAGACTGTGCTGATTGGGGTGGGCTGCGTTCTGCTTAGTCCTCCATATCCTAGCATAGTCAGTCAGTCCACCCGCCCTCTCCCTGTCACCGACCTACAGATGTACAGCACCGGTGTTTGCTTGTCATCGACGCTGCTGGAATAGAGGAGTGAGAGCAAGTACAGGCAGGTGCAGGTGTCTGGGACAATATTACTTCTCTCATGGTCTCCTCCACTGCAGCAGCTCCCTGCACTGCTGTGAAGTGTGAACAACTGACGCGCTGTTGCTGAGTGTTACTGACCCCCTAGGCCCCCAACTTCCAGCTCAACGTGTTACTGGCTGCCTGACACCTCCTTTCCCCTTCCTCCCCGGGCCGGCTCCTCCCTTCAAGACGTGCGGCCAGTCAGAGAGCCGGTGGAAGCAGACAGCAGCACATAACAGGTGCGGCGCTGTTGCGGCACTGCAGATCGGTGCTTAAAGTCCGATCTGTGGTGTGCGGCAGGGGGCCCTCTTAGATCGGGGGGGGCCGGGGTACTTACCCCCTGTGACCCCCCCTTAATCCGGCTCTGCACCAAGCCAGCGCACAACATGTGAAGTATTTCATGGGCTACGCGTTGTCGACGTTAAATGTAGGAGGAGGTCATAATAATTAGAGATGAGCGCCGGAAATTTTTCGGGTTTTGTGTTTTGGTTTTGGGTTCGGTTCCGCGGCCGTGTTTTGGGTTCGACCGCGTTTTGGCAAAACCTCACCGAATTTTTTTTGTCGGATTCGGGTGTGTTTTGGATTCGGGTGTTTTTTTCAAAAAACCCTAAAAAACAGCTTAAATCATAGAATTTGGGGGTAATTTTGATCCCAAAGTATTATTAACCTCAAAAAACATAATTTACACTCATTTTCAGCCTATTCTGAACACATCACACCTCACAATATTATTTTTAGTCCTAAAATTTGCACCGAGGTCGCTGTGTGAGTAAGATAAGCGACCCTAGTGGCCGACACAAACACCGGGCCCATCTAGGAGTGGCACTGCAGTGTCACGCAGGATGTCCCTTCCAAAAAACCCTCCCCAAACAGCACATGACGCAAAGAAAAAAAGAGGCGCAATGAGGTAGCTGTGTGAGTAAGATTAGCGACCCTAGTGGCCGACACAAACACCGGGCCCATCTAGGAGTGGCACTGCAGTGTCACGCAGGATGTCCCTTCCAAAAAACCCTCCCCAAACAGCACATGACGCAAAGAAAAAAAGAGGCGCAATGAGGTAGCTGACTGTGTGAGAAAGATAAGCGACCCTAGTGGCCGACACAAACACCGGGCCCATCTAGGAGTGGCACTGCAGTGTCACGCAGGATGTCCCTTCCAAAAAACCCTCCCCAAACAGCACATGACGCAAAGAAAAAAAGAGGCGCAATGAGGTAGCTGACTGTGTGAGAAAGATAAGCGACCCTAGTGGCCGACACAAACACCGGGCCCATCTAGGAGTGGCACTGCAGTGTCACGCAGGATGTCCCTTCCAAAAAACCCTCCCCAAACAGCACATGACGCAAAGAAAAAAAGAGGCGCAATGAGGTAGCTGACTGTGTGAGAAAGATAAGCGACCCTAGTGGCCGACACAAACACCGGGCCCATCTAGGAGTGGCACTGCAGTGTCACGCAGGATGTCCCTTCCAAAAAACCCTCCCCAAACAGCACATGACGCAAAGAAAAAAAGAGGCGCAATGAGGTAGCTGTGTGAGAAAGATAAGCGACCCTAGTGGCCGACACAAACACCGGGCCCATCTAGGAGTGGCACTGCAGTGTCACGCAGGATGTCCCTTCCAAAAAACCCTCCCCAAACAGCACATGACGCAAAGAAAAAAAGAGGCGCAATGAGGTAGCTGTGTGAGTAAGATTAGCGACCCTAGTGGCCGACACAAACACCGGGCCCATCTAGGAGTGGCACTGCAGTGTCACGCAGGATGGCCCTTCCAAAAAACCCTCCCCAAACAGCACATGACGCAAAGAAAAAAAGAGGCGCAATGAGGTAGCTGACTGTGTGAGTAAGATTAGCGACCCTAGTGGCCGACACAAACACCGGGCACATCTAGGAGTGGCACTGCAGTGTCACGCAGGATGTCCCTTCCAAAAAACCCTCCCCAAACAGCACATGACGCAAAGAAAAAAAGAGGCGCAATGAGGTAGCTGTGTGAGTAAGATTAGCGACCCTAGTGGCCGACACAAACACCGGGCCCATCTAGGAGTGGCACTGCAGTGTCACGCAGGATGTCCCTTCCAAAAAACCCTCCCCAATCAGCACATGATGCAAAGAAAAAGAAAAGAAAAAAGAGGTGCAAGATGGAATTATCCTTGGGCCCTCCCACCCACCCTTATGTTGTATAAACAAAACAGGACATGCACACTTTAACCAACCCATCATTTCAGTGACAGGGTCTGCCACACGACTGTGACTGATATGACGGGTTGGTTTGTACCCCCCCCAAAAAAGAAGCAATTAATCTCTCCTTGCACAAACTGGCTCTACAGAGGCAAGATGTCCACCTCATCTTCACCCTCCGATATATCACCGTGTACATCCCCCTCCTCACAGATTATCAATTCGTCCCCACTGGAATCCACCATCTCAGCTCCCTGTGTACTTTGTGGAGGCAATTGCTGCTGGTCAATGTCTCCGCGGAGGAATTGATTATAATTCATTTTAATGAACATCATCTTCTCCACATTTTCTGGATGTAACCTCGTACGCCGATTGCTGACAAGGTGAGCGGCGGCACTAAACACTCTTTCGGAGTACACACTTGTGGGAGGGCAACTTAGGTAGAATAAAGCCAGTTTGTGCAAGGGCCTCCAAATTGCCTCTTTTTCCTGCCAGTATAAGTACGGACTGTGTGACGTGCCTACTTGGATGCGGTCACTCATATAATCCTCCACCATTCTATCAATGTTGAGAGAATCATATGCAGTGACAGTAGACGACATGTCCGTAATCGTTGTCAGGTCCTTCAGTCCGGACCAGATGTCAGCATCAGCAGTCGCTCCAGACTGCCCTGCATCACCGCCAGCGGGTGGGCTCGGAATTCTGAGCCTTTTCCTCGCACCCCCAGTTGCGGGAGAATGTGAAGGAGGAGATGTTGACAGGTCGCGTTCCGCTTGACTTGACAATTTTGTCACCAGCAGGTCTTTCAACCCCAGCAGACCTGTGTCTGCCGGAAAGAGAGATCCAAGGTAGGCTTTAAATCTAGGATCGAGCACGGTGGCCAAAATGTAGTGCTCTGATTTCAACAGATTGACCACCCGTGAATCCTTGTTAAGCGAATTAAGGGCTGCATCCACAAGTCCCACATGCCTAGCGGAATCGCTCCGTGTTAGCTCCTTCTTCAATGCCTCCAGCTTCTTCTGCAAAAGCCTGATGAGGGGAATGACCTGACTCAGGCTGGCAGTGTCTGAACTGACTTCACGTGTGGCAAGTTCAAAGGGCATCAGAACCTTGCACAACGTTGAAATCATTCTCCACTGCACTTGAGACAGGTGCATTCCATCTCCTATATCGTGCTCAATTGTATAGGCTTGAATGGCCTTTTGCTGCTCCTCCAACCTCTGAAGCATATAGAGGGTTGAATTCCACCTCGTTACCACTTCTTGCTTCAGATGATGGCAGGGCAGGTTCAGTAGTTTTTGGTGGTGCTCCAGTCTTCTGTACGTGGTGCCTGTACGCCGAAAGTGTCCCGCAATTTTTCTGGCCACCGACAGCATCTCTTGCACGCCCCTGTCGTTTTTTAAAAAATTCTGCACCACCAAATTCAAGGTATGTGCAAAACATGGGACGTGCTGGAATTTGCCCATATTTAATGCACACACAATATTGCTGGCGTTGTCCGATGCCACAAATCCACAGGAGAGTCCAATTGGGGTAAGCCATTCCGCGATGATCTTCCTCAGTTGCCGTAAGAGGTTTTCAGCTGTGTGCGTATTCTGGAAAGCGGTGATACAAAGCGTAGCCTGCCTAGGAAAGAGTTGGCGTTTGCGAGATGCTGCTACTGGTGCCGCCGCTGCTGTTCTTGCGGCGGGAGTCCATACATCTACCCAGTGGGCTGTCACAGTCATATAGTCCTGACCCTGCCCTGCTCCACTTGTCCACATGTCCGTGGTTAAGTGGACATTGGGTACAACTGCATTTTTTAGGACACTGGTGAGTCTTTTTCTGACGTCCGTGTACATTCTCGGTATCGCCTGCCTAGAGAAGTGGAACCTAGATGGTATTTGGTAACGGGGGCACACTGCCTCAATAAATTGTCTAGTTCCCTGTGAACTAACGGCGGATACCGGAAGCACGTCTAACACCAACATAGTTGTCAAGGACTCAGTTATCCGCTTTGCAGTAGGATGACTGCTGTGATATTTCATCTTCCTCGCAAAGGACTGTTGAACAGTCAATTGCTTACTGGAAGTAGTACAAGTGGGCTTACGACTTCCCCTCTGGGATGACCATCGACTCCCAGCGGCAACAACAGCAGCGCCAGCAGCAGTAGGCGTTACACGCAAGGATGCATCGGAGGAATCCCAGGCAGGAGAGGACTCGTCAGACTTGCCAGTGACATGGCCTGCAGGACTATTGGCATTCCTGGGGAAGGAGGAAATTGACACTGAGGGAGTTGGTGGGGTGGTTTGCGTGAGCTTGGTTACAAGAGGAAGGGATTTACTGGTCAGTGGACTGCTTCCGCTGTCACCCAAAGTTTTTGAACTTGTCACTGACTTATTATGAATGCGCTGCAGGTGACGTATAAGGGAGGATGTTCCGAGGTGGTTAACGTCCTTACCCCTACTTATTACAGCTTGACAAAGGGAACACACGGCTTGACACCTGTTGTCCGCATTTCTGGTGAAATACCTCCACACCGAAGAGCTGATTTTTTTGGTATTTTCACCTGGCATGTCAACGGCCATATTCCTCCCACGGACAACAGGTGTCTCCCCGGGTGCCTGACTTAAACAAACCACCTCACCATCAGAATCCTCCTGGTCAATTTCCTCCCCAGCGCCAGCAACACCCATATCCTCCTCATCCTGGTGTACTTCAACACTGACATCTTCAATCTGACTATCAGGAACTGGACTGCGGGTGCTCCTTCCAGCACTTGCAGGGGGCATGCAAATAGTGGAAGGCGCATGCTCTTCACGTCCAGTGTTGGGAAGGTCAGGCATCGCAAACGACACAATTGGACTCTCCTTGTGGATTTGGGATTTCAAAGAACGCACAGTTCTTTGCGGTGCTTTTGCCAGCTTGAGTCTTTTCAGTTTTCTAGCGAGAGGCTGAGTGCTTCCATCCTCATGTGAAGCTGAACCACTAGCCATGAACATAGGCCAGGGCCTCAGCCGTTCCTTGCCACTCCGTGTGGTAAATGGCATATTGGCAAGTTTACGCTTCTCCTCCGACAATTTTATTTTAGGTTTTGGAGTCCTTTTTTTTCTGATATTTGGTGTTTTGGATTTGACATGCTCTGTACTATGACATTGGGCATCGGCCTTGGCAGACGACGTTGCTGGCATTTCATCGTCTCGGCCATGACTAGTGGCAGCAGCTTCAGCACGAGGTGGAAGTGGATCTTGATCTTTCCCTAATTTTGGAACCTCAACTTTTTTGTTCTCCATATTTTATAGGCAGAACTAAAAGGCACCTCAGGTAAACAATGGAGATGGATGGATTGGATACTAGTATACAATTATGGACGGACTGCCACGGTTAGGTGGTATAAAAAAACCACGGTTAGGTGGTATATATTATAATAATAATACAATTATGGATGGACGGACTGCCTGCCGACTGCCGACACAGAGGTAGCCACAGCCGTGAACTACCGCACTGTACACTGGTTGATAAAGAGATAGTAGTATACTCGTAACAACTAGTATGACACTATGACGACGGTATAAAGAATGAAAAAAAAAACCACGGTTAGGTGGTATATATTATAATAATAATACAATTATGGATGGACGGACTGCCTGCCGACTGCCGACACAGAGGTAGCCACAGCCGTGAACTACCGCACTGTACACTGGTTGATAAAGAGATAGTAGTATACTCGTAACAACTAGTATGACACTATGACGACGGTATAAAGAATGAAAAAAAAACCACGGTTAGGTGGTATATATTATAATAATAATACAATTATGGATGGACGGACTGCCTGCCGACTGCCGACACAGAGGTAGCCACAGCCGTGAACTACCGCACTGTACACTGGTTGATAAAGAGATAGTAGTATACTCGTAACAACTAGTATGACACTATGACGACGGTATAAAGAAAGAAAAAAAAATACCACAGTTAGGTGGTATATATTATAATAATAATACAATTATGGATGGACGGACTGCCTGCCGACTGCCGACACAGAGGTAGCCACAGCCGTGAACTACCGCACTGTACACTGGTTGATAAAGAGATAGTAGTATACTCGTAACAACTAGTATGACACTATGACGACGGTATAAAGAATGAAAAAAAAACCACGGTTAGGTGGTATATATTATAATAATAATACAATTATGGATGGACGGACTGCCTGCCGACTGCCGACACAGAGGTAGCCACAGCCGTGAACTACCGCACTGTACACTGGTTGATAAAGAGATAGTAGTATACTCGTAACAACTAGTATGACACTATGACGACGGTATAAAGAAAGAAAAAAAAAATACCACAGTTAGGTGGTATATATTATAATAATAATACAATTATGGATGGACGGACTGCCTGCCGACTGCCGACACAGAGGTAGCCACAGCCGTGAACTACCGCACTGTACACTGGTTGATAAAGAGATAGTAGTATACTCGTAACAACTAGTATGACACTATGACGACGGTATAAAGAATGAAAAAAAAACCACGGTTAGGTGGTATATATTATAATAATAATACAATTATGGATGGACGGACTGCCTGCCGACTGCCGACACAGAGGTAGCCACAGCCGTGAACTACCGCACTGTACACTGGTTGATAAAGAGATAGTAGTATACTCGTAACAACTAGTATGACACTATGACGACGGTATAAAGAATGAAAAAAAAACCACGGTTAGGTGGTATATATTATAATAATAATACAATTATGGATGGACGGACTGCCTGCCGACTGCCGACACAGAGGTAGCCACAGCCGTGAACTACCGCACTGTACACTGGTTGATAAAGAGATAGTAGTATACTCGTAACAACTAGTATGACACTATGACGACGGTATAAAGAAAGAAAAAAAAATACCACAGTTAGGTGGTATATATTATAATAATAATACAATTATGGATGGACGGACTGCCTGCCGACTGCCGACACAGAGGTAGCCACAGCCGTGAACTACCGCACTGTACACTGGTTGATAAAGAGATAGTAGTATACTCGTAACAACTAGTATGACACTATGACGACGGTATAAAGAATGAAAAAAAAACCACGGTTAGGTGGTATATATTATAATAATAATACAATTATGGATGGACGGACTGCCTGCCGACTGCCGACACAGAGGTAGCCACAGCCGTGAACTACCGCACTGTACACTGGTTGATAAAGAGATAGTAGTATACTCGTAACAACTAGTATGACACTATGACGACGGTATAAAGAATGAAAAAAAAACCACGGTTAGGTGGTATATATTATAATAATAATACAATTATGGATGGACGGACTGCCTGCCGACTGCCGACACAGAGGTAGCCACAGCCGTGAACTACCGCACTGTACACTGGTTGATAAAGAGATAGTAGTATACTCGTAACAACTAGTATGACACTATGACGACGGTATAAAGAATGAAAAAAAAACCACGGTTAGGTGGTATATATTATAATAATAATACAATTATGGATGGACGGACTGCCTGCCGACTGCCGACACAGAGGTAGCCACAGCCGTGAACTACCGCACTGTACACTGGTTGATAAAGAGATAGTAGTATACTCGTAACAACTAGTATGACACTATGACGGTATAAAGAATGAAAAAAAAACCACGGTTAGGTGGTATATATTATAATAATAATACAATTATGGATGGACGGACTGCCTGCCGACTGCCGACACAGAGGTAGCCACAGCCGTGAACTACCGCACTGTACACTGGTTGATAAAGAGATAGTAGTATACTCGTAACAACTAGTATGACACTATGACGACGGTATAAAGAAAGAAAAAAAAATACCACGGTTAGGTGGTATATATTGTAATACAATTATGGATGGACGGACTGCCTGCCGAGTTCCGACTGCCGACACAGAGGTAGCCACAGCCGTGAACTACCGCACTGTACTGTGTCTGCTGCTAATATAGACTGGTTGATAAAGAGATAGTATACAATACATACAACAATATACTACTATACTGGTGGTCAGGCACTGGTCACCACTAGTCACACTGGCAGTGGCACTCCTGCAGCAAAAGTGTGCACTGTTTAATTTTAAATTAATATAATATTATGTACTCCTGGGGGCTCCTGCTATAACAACCTGCAGTGCTCCCCAGTCTCCCCCACAATTATTATAAGCTTTGCCTTTTATACATTGATGTGCAGCACACTGGGCTGAGCTGAGTGCACACAGACTGAGTCACACTGTGTGACTGGCTGCTGCTGTGTATCGTTTTTTTTCAGGCAGAGAACGGATATAGCAGAGAACGGATATATTATATTAAAATAAATAAAAGTTAACTAACAACAACTGCACTGGTCACTGTGGTAAACTCTGTCTGACTCTGCACAATCTCTCTCTCTCTTCTAATCTAATTTCTAATGGAGAGGACGCCAGCCACGTCCTCTCCCTATCAATCTCAATGCACGTGTGAAAATGGCGGCGACGCGCGGCTCCTTATATAGAATCCGAGTCTCGCGAGAATCCGACAGCGTCATGATGACGTTCGGGCGCGCTCGGGTTAACCGAGCAAGGCGGGAGGATCCGAGTCTGCTCGGACCCGTGAAAAAAACATGAAGTTCGTGCGGGTTCGGTTTCAGAGAAACCGAACCCGCTCATCTCTAATAATAATGTGACTCGACAGTGTAGTACTTTATTAAATACATCAATATACAATATACAATTATTGCAATGCCTATCCCATTTGCTCAATAATAACTGAAGATTCATATTCAACAAACTTCCTACTGTCCCGGAATTTTGGGGATCCCCCCCATACTCCTGAGAGTGTAGGTCAGCCAGTGCCGTAACTAGACATTTTAGCGCTGTGTGCAAGAAACAACATCGGCACCCCTTCCCCCCATATATATATATATATATATAAATAGCAGCTCCAAAAATACAGGGCGTGGCTGCATGGGGAAGAGTTGTGACCACAGAGCTCCCTTTTACACATTACGGCAGGCAGAGTCCCCTTTTACATGGCAGGTAGAGCCCCCTTTTACACATTAGGCAGGTAGAGCTCCCTTTTATACATTACGACAGGCAGAGCTCACTGTTACACAGCACGGCAGGTAGAGTCCCCCTTCCACACATTAGGCAGCCAGATTCCCCCCTTTTTGACATATTAAACAGGCAGTGTCCCCTATTTTACACATTGTGGCAGGCAGTCCCCCTTTTTTACACATTGTGGCAGGCAGACCCCCTTTTTTAAACATTAGGCAGGCAGAGTCCCCATTTTTTTTTACACATTATGGCAGGCAGTCCCCGTTTTTTTAAAACATTATGGCAGGCAGTCCCCATTTTTTACACATTATGGCAGGCAGTCTCCCTTTTTCACACAATATGGCAGGCACTCCCCTTTTTTTACACTTTAGGCAGGCAGAGTCCCCTATTTTACACATTATGGCATGCAGTCCCCCTTTTTTACACATTATGGCAGGCAAGCCCCATTTTTCACACAATATGGTATGCGCATTCCCCCTTTTTTACACATTAGGCAGACAGAGTCCCCTATTTTACGCATTATGGCAGGCAGTCCCCATTTTTTACACATTATGGCAGGCAGGCCCCCTTTTATGGGGGGGGGGAGAGAGAGAGAAAAAAAAGGTGGGTTATACTCCCCGTCATCTGCGATCTGCGATCCGGCATCCACGGCAGGCTGTCAGTGGCACTCCTGAGTCACCTGCAGAGACGGCAGCGACAGACAGGCACTGCCAGCGGCGGCAGGCACTCGCCACTGGCAGGACACGGAGGAGACCTAAGATCGCGGCAGTGAGGGAGGGGGTGAATGCGGCGCTCAGAGTTCCGGCGGGAGACAGGCAGGCTCCGGCAGCCGGTGGGAGACAGACGGCAGCAGCGCTGGAGTACTGGCAGTGAGTAATGACAGTGGCTGCGACCGTGCATGAGGGAAGGAGGAGATGCCGATGGTACGCCTTCAGTGCATGTGCGCTGTGGGCACGGCACCATCGGCACAGACCTAGTTATGGCCCTGAGGTCAGCCTCTAAACCTGCTCACTTCATTGAAGATGGTCTGTGGCAAATCACATCCGGTGCTACAAATCTCAGCACTGAGCAGCAGGAGAAGGGTCTCAATGACTCCATTCACCACTCCAAGTCTCAGCACCTCCCACCGGGCCGGCATTATTAAGTAGTCCCCATTTTTTGTTTAAATTCCTACAAGTTGTATTATTGTGGTGTCTTGTTATATGTAATGTAGAAAACAGGCAGTGTATTGTATATAGACATTCCATTGTCTGCAGTATTTGTGAACCTGTCTTTCTGCAGTGCTTTAAGAGTGGAGGTCACTCAGTATAATAGAAATATGTCTGTCAATGGAAAAAAATACACAAGAAACCCACACATTGCAAAGTTTCACTTTCATGTCAGACACACTTAAAGGAAAATTCAATCAATACACTATTGCTCTCTTAACCACTCTTTATACAAGGTCCTTACTGATACATTATCAAACTCTGTACTCACTGTAATGTATCATATATCACTACTTGCATCTTTCCTTTTATAGTTAAATGGTCCATTAACTACAGAGCTCTCTTCCTTTCATCCCCGGCCTCTTACTTCACACCTTTTATATTACAGCATACTACCTATAGAAATCTATTCCTTTTGAGTAGTGTCCCGTGTCTCCATGCTTATAGTGTAAAGGGTATTTACAGTATGTTTACCTTTTATTTTTATTATTGGTTTCTAAACCAAGGACTGGTTTTCTTAATACAACCACAGGTACTTACTGGCAAGTTTAATCTACTGCATGGATGGCTTCAGTTTAAATTAGATTCCCATATTGCCAGGAAAAATTGTTCGGCTTCATACATGAGAAAATCAGCTATGGAAGTGAAATTCTCTCACACCCTGCAGACACCCACCAATCAGTACCAGGGTCATTTCTAGAGAAGAGGAAGGTTTGCCCCCCATACAAAAAAATTAACATATCTCAGTTTAAGCATAATGATACATGGTGCCAAGCATGGCAAAGGGTCACTCGTATCGGGCATTTGTCTTTTTTTTTTTTTTTTTTACCCAGATTGTGTAGTTTTTCTTGCATTTTACGTCGTAATTCAATAATAGTGTACTAAGTACTTGGGGCAGTATTTTGTGAGATGTAGGTGGCTGGGGTATATGTGTGTGTGAGGGGGAGGTGGTTGGTGTGTGTGTGTGTGTGTGTGTGTGTGTGTGTGTGTGTGTGTGTGTGTGTGTGTGTGTGTTTGTGTGTGTGTGTGTGTGTGTGTGTGTGTGTGTGTGTGTGTGTGTGTGTGTGTGTGTGTGTGTGTGTGTGAAGCTGCCATGAGGTTATTTACGTAAGACCAGATTAACAATGAGGCGGATGGAGCTGCAGCTCCAGGCCTCTACATTAAAATAGTCCCAACATCATGGCAGCATGCTGAGGACCAGCTGTCTAGCTGGTCACACAGTCAGCAATAAATCACATGTATTAAAATTCTATGTTCGTTTTCGTACAAAAATTAAGCAATTTAACTGATTTCATTTATTAAGGCAGACAGTGGGGCTAATAGTATAATGGGTGTACACACCCATGTGGCTCTGGCCACACCCACACAGTACTGGTTACAGCTCCTCTCCTTCTCAGTATAGGCCCTTGAACATTTCAGCCCCAGGTCTATGTGGCACTTAGCTGGCTCGGTATTTACGTATCATACTGAGGTCGCTGTGGCAGTGCTAGAGTATCATATAATTTCTATGATAGATTGACATGTTGTAACACCCACCCCAGAGCTCAAACTTTGACAATTTAAAAAACAACTTGGTTTTTGCACCAATTGATCCACCCACATTATCCACAGCTCCACCCCCAGGGGGCCCCTGTCTATTTTGTCAGTCCTGGGCCCCACAATTTCTGATCGCAGCCCTGAGCACAGGTGACATAATTAGTGCATCAATTATTTTGATTTACTCATCTATGCTCAAGCATGGCTATCACTAAAACCTGGACTATTAGCATGCCTTGAGTACTGAGGTTGGGAAACACTTCTCTATGTCCTAGTCTACATTACTGTCCCCTCTATACCACCTACACTACCAGGGATGGTGCAAGGTCTCTCTGCAACATAGGAAAAGCTTCAGCCTAGCGCCCCCTAACCTGCAAACCCCCCTCCCCCCTCTTCCCCCCCCCACACACACACACCTCCCAGATGGGAGATGTAGGTGGGCTGGGGTGAATTGCATCATTATACATATACAGAGAAAAGGGACAACACTCAGGGACTTTTAAAGTGAAAAAGTATATTGTAAACAAAGTCACAAAATGTTGTGACTTTGTTCACAATATACTTTCACTTTCAAAAGTTCTTGAGTGCCATCTATTCTTTATATACTGTGTAATGCTGTATATGGGGTCTAGTGAGGTTATTTAAGTGAGGTTGGGAACGGGATGCCTTCGGTCAGAATACCGACAGTGGCATCCTGACCACCATAATACCAACATTTTAAATGAAATTTATTAAGCTTACCCCTTACCCTAATCCTCCCCGGCATACTAACATTCAGGATGTCGGCTGTCGGGATTCCGGCATCAGCATTCTGACAGGTGTCGGGATTCTGACACCGGTATTCCACATGCCGCATCCTATCCGCCAGGATGCCAACTACATACCTTTAATTGTATGTGTATACAGGGCCGGCTCAGGGTCTTTTTGCGCCCCGGGCGGCCATAGGGGGCATGGCTTCATACAGGGGGCGTGGTCAGTTACGCCCCCTGTACAGTAGTAGCGCCGCTGAGATGATGTGTGGTGCGCGATGACATCATCGCGCACAACACAGCTAAGGTCCTCTCCACGAAGGAAAACTAGACGCTACGCGTCTAGTTCCCTTCGTGGAGAGAACCTTTTTTGTGTGGTGCGCGATGACGTCAACGCGCACCGCACATCATTACAGAAAAGGTCCTCTCCACGAAGGGAAACTAGACGCGTAGCGTCTAGTTTCCCTTCACAGCGGGCCAGCGGCCAGCGGCAGCGGGGGCACAGCAGCAGCGGATCTTGCCATGGTGCGGCGCCCTCCGGAAGGCAGAGCCCCGGGCAAAAGTCCTGCTTGCCCGTGGCAAGATCCGCTACTGTGTGTATACATGCATATACGCAAAGACATACATACAGTATATTTGTATGCTCCTTATTGTGTTCTATCCCCCCATCTGTAAGTTCATTACTGACCTGCATACAGAAACATCCTTCAGTTTTTTGCTAGATGAATTCAGTGGTGCCTTCCAGTGGCCGGCACCCCGAGGCAGCCGCCTAAAGCTGCCTAATGGTAGAGCCGGCCCTGTACCCTACTAAACTCTTTATATCCTACATTACATCACTGACCCCTCTATACCCTATTACTGACACCAATTCGGCACTTTGCTAGAGGCCAAGTCAATCAGGAGTATATATCAGTCTTCTGCCCTGATACAGTATACATGTATGATTTTCACTAATCTAAGTATAGTAAGTATTCATATCGATCCAGGGGCGCTTTAAGAGAGGAGGAGGCCTGTGTGCAGCATCCTCTATCCAGGCCCCCTCCTCTCTGCTGGCAGTGCTCTAAAGTCTATGCTCTAGAGGGCTTAGACTCTAATGCGCATTTGCAGATCGCCGGAAAATTGTGCGGTGGCCATTTCCCCAGCAATTTCTCTACTGTGCATGTGCAAAATGCTGTGAAAATGGGCGCCACACCATTTTCACTGTGATTGCAACAGCTCTGCTGCCATTGGCGTGGGACTCCAGAGGGGTAAGTATTAAAAAAATGGGTGTGCAATGTGGGCCCCCCTAGAATCAGGGGCCCATGTGAACTGCACACACTGCACCCATTATAATTATGCCAGTGTATAGATCCCTCCCCCACCTCCTGGCTCTCACAATGTGCTGCATGACCTAGGTGGTACATGTCCTGTTAAATTGCCAATACAGAACCCGTCAGTATGATGTTCTGCTGCTGCCATTAATGGCTACAGTAAAGGATTTAAGATTTGCCAGGATACATTTTTCATATGTCCCTACTCTGGCACAATGATATATTGCTAGAAAAAATATATATTTTTTTTAAATGACTGTTTATCTCAGAAACTGATAAATATGCCCCTAAGGTACTTCACGTATATGCAGACTATATAAAGCCCTTACTCCCAGTCCTACCAATCTATGAATGAGCAAAGATGGAATTTTGTTTCTTTGTCAATGCGTAAAAAAAAATGTCTGTTTATTGACTCTGCCTCTCACAATTCTACCAGCTCCAACCCAACTATTCAGCTTTGTCTCACACGACCTGCTGTTTCAGGACCAGTGGCTTTTCAGGTCGTATTGCGCCTTCAATAGCAACCCCACCCAAGTAGTTCACTCCTGGGAGTAACAGCTCTGTGACAAATAGATGGGGTAGAAACTATTTCACTGCAGACTCACATCTGTAATGAAACATCTCTGCATCTTTAACAATGACAAATCAGTCAATATTAGAGAAGGGAGACAGAGACTACCAGCTGGGCAACAGCCCTCTAGTTCTAGGCATTTGGATGATTGGGTACTCAGACTTTATTTTTATTTAATACTGTACTAAAGCTTTCTCCCTCCAAATATGTAAGTCATACTTCTCAACTGTCCCAATTTAGGCATGGCAGTGAAAGAGGGCTTTGTTCCACTGCCCGATTGGCACAGCCTTGTCCTGTCGATAAGACAGTTGAAACATATTCAGAGAACTGGTGAAACCTGTACCTAACATTGATGCACATGGAATAGAAAGGGTGTTTTTAGGGTAGGGCTAAGTCCAACAAGTGCTTCAGAAAGCGCAGGATATGTTTATGTTGGGTTGGAGCCATGGGACATAACCACTAGAAGCTGCAGTGCATACATATTGGGAAATATGTGTAAATATAGTTTACATTTTATTCATTAATATCATTAAAAGGGCTGGGAAACGTGCCACCTTGCATTCTGCGCCTATATCTATAGCAAGGTTAGTTGTAGAAGCTATGAATTAGACATACTGTAGATGCAAGCCTGAGCAAGATCTGCTTCTGTTCTGGATACAAGCCATCAAATCATTTGGGAGATGCCAGGAGCATAATTTACAAGATCTATCACACAGATTAAAAATACACACAACTTTCAAGCTTTCATTATAATTGTTTTCAAAGTACTTAAGACTTGTTGGCTGTCATGTTATTACGAGTAATAGATGAGCTCACAACTTTTTTTTTGTACAATGCAGTCTACTGTATATAGGAGTATAAGCAAAAAGTATTAGATGATATCATGTTATATTATTCTCCTGCAGAAGATTCAAATAAAGATAAACATAGGCTAGAAACATAAGAGTCAGGGGCAGAATCTGTTAGCTGGAAGGGTCATGTGCACCTCAACCACATCCACACTGAATGTTTTGGGTCGATATTCAGCCAGCAATGTCGTATGTCATGCAGCTATGGGCTCCCTATGCGAGTTCTATGTTGCCCAATCGCACATACACAAATAATGCCCAGTGCAGATTTCATATGTAATGATGGAAGCATCCACCAAACTAAATCAAAGTAACTTCAAATGTTGCTGGACATCACATATCTTGCAATTGAACCATTCCAGCCACCCTCTCCAGAGCTGTCTTTCATCTAGTAGGGTGCAAAGCCCCTTGTGACCAGTCTCCCCCACAGGAACTCTACGGTGGCCCACAGAACCAGTTAGGCATCTCTGCTGACATCTGTAACGCTGGATGAAAGGAATTAAGTGTGGAAGGGGAAGAGTAGAGGGACTAGTGGAGGTGGGGGCTTGGCTATTCATTTATTGTTGTAGTGGAGGTAAAGGGGCAGCATTTATATTAAAAGATATTTGTGTGATATCCCCCCAAAACACAAGTTTTCTGGTGATATCCATACATTTCAAAAATCCCCAGAATATATCTAAAGGGTGACCACAGCAGATATCAAAAATATGTACTCCGGTCCCCTATTATGATTACAAAATCACCCCCATTTCTTTTTTTATTTGTAGAGAGATGAAAAGGACAAGTTGACCAAAATAACCAATCCGCTTCAAACTGACATTTCAAACAATGTGCTAGATAAAAGAAGCTGATTGGATACTTTAGCCAACTTCTCTACTTTATCTCTTCATGGCTTGATATATCTCCCCCGGGAGACAAGTTTTGTTTGGACTTACTCAAACACTAATTTTTGTGCTATGCTAATAAATGCAGACTCAAAATTATAAACTTGGTTATTTTGCATTATTTATTAAGATCTGCGCCAACCCACGTGTTTTGATTTTGGTGTTGGCTCTGTATTTCCCTTGTGTTTTGGATCTGTATTTGGTTTTGCCAAAACTGCCCTTGTGTGTTTTGGACCTGTATTTTTGTCAAAACATAATTAAAACAGCTAAAATCACAGAATGTGGGCCTATTTCTATTCCTACAGTATTATTAACCTCAATAACATTTATATCCATTCAGTTCCTCTCTATTCTGACCATTTCACGGCTCACAATATTCATTTCATCCAGTTTAACCCAAAAGTTTGCATCGAGCTAGCTGGCTGACTAAGCTAAGCGACATCAGTGGGCAGCAAACAATTTGCAGTTAACAATATATTTTTAAATACTGTAATCATCTGTTAAAGGTATTTTCAACATTAATGTAGGATCAAGTTGTTCAGTTCCTGAAAGACATCTTTGTCCTAGAGAAGGTTTGCTAATCATCTGTTAAAAATATTTTCAACCTCAATGTAAGATCAAGTTGTTCAGTTCCTGAAAGACATCTTTGACCTGGAGCAGGTTCGCTATTCAAGCATAGAGAGTTTGTCAGAAGATATCATGCAGTGTTTGTACAATTGCACAGCGATGTTTGGGTTGTATATGGAACCAGACTCACAGAAGCCCACTTGTGTCCAATCCTATGTGAGCCAAGTTCAACCAACCATCTAAAGTCTGATCATCTACAGAGCACATGTCGATAACACACAATGGGGGGAATTCAAATGTTTGAAAAATTGGTTTGATGTCTGTTTCCCCCCCCCCCCCCCCTATCTATTAGATAGAAAAAAAACAGAATCCCAACTGACTTTTCAAACAAATCAATATCCCCCAGTGTGTGCAGACACTTTGGGCCACATCCTCATAAATATTGATAACCATAGGGAGAAGACCATAAATGGCTGCTCCCAGTGTGACTGAGTGACAGCTATGCTATGTATTTTTTGTACATGCAATTATAAAGGAGGTGCTAATAGTACACACTGTAAACAGTTTATTTTGTGCTCAGGGTGGTTGTTGGGGATAATGGGACCAAGATTTGCTGTTCTACATCAGAGGTAAGCAGCCTTTGGAACTCCAACTATAACCCCCAGAATGCATCCTACTTGCCGGGGGGGGGCTGGAAGTTGTTTCTCAACAAAAGGTGGAGTGCCTCAGGTTGTCTCAGCAAGTGTTATACACAGTATGTACCATGTTGTAAATATGTATGTTGTTGGCTAATATACACAACTACTTTTTGTATTAATTACTTAACTAGATCAGTGGCCCAAGGGAGGTAGAGTATGTATGTAGTGGAAGGATTAATTTATAATTTAATTTGTTTGAGTCTAAAAAAATGTATTAATCATTGGGGGCACTGATGATGATCAGTTATTTGCAAAGACAAATATTTGTTATTGGTTATTGCACTAATCCGACTATTACTAATTTGCAACACATTTTAAATAACCAAACAAGAATACAATTTTAATAGGCAGGGATTCCTGACAAGGCTTACAAAGCCAAGAACATGAATAGCTGCATAACAGAGCTGCAAATATTCAAAAATTCACCAACAAACAGCCCATAATTAAATGGAAAGTGGTGCAAGATGGAGTTGTCCTTGGGACCTCCCACTTACCCTTCTGTTGTATATATCACAAATTCAGAGGAGAGTCCAAGCGGGGTAATCCATTTTGCAATGATTTCTCTGAGTTTTTCTAAGAGGTTGTCAGCGGAATGCCTCTTAGTGAAAATCTGTGATACATAGAGTAGCCTGGCTCTGAATGAGCTGCCATTTGCGAGATGCTACTGCTGCTGTTTGTGCTGCTGAAGGCAATACATCTACCCAGTGGGCTGTCACAGTCATGTGTCTTTAGTTTGCCCTTTACGACTTGCCCACATATCTGTGGTTAAGTAGACAGTGGGTAGAACGGCATTTCGGAGTACACTAATAAGGATTTTTTTTTAATGTTCTTGTACAGACTGCAAATTGCTTTTCTAGTGAAGTGGAATCTAGATGGGATTTGGTACCAGGGACATAGGACCTCATTTAACTGTCTAAAACCCACTGCATTAATGGCGGATACTGCACGCACGTCTAATACCAGCATATGTGTTATAGCATCTGTAATCCACTGTGCAACTGGGTGACTGCTGTCGTACTTGCTCCTCTTTGAAAAGGTTTGTTTAACAGTCAATTGTTTTGTTAAACTACAAGTAGTCTTCCTGGTCCCCTTTGGGATGATAATCCACTCACAGCGGTAGCAGCAGCAGCAGGTGTAGCCCTCAAGGATCCTTCTGAGGAATCCCTGATAGGAAAGGAGTTGGTCTTGCTTATAAAATTGGAAGCAGGACTACTTCCGATCATGATTGAGGATGTTGATGATGAAGGTGTTGTTTGTGTAGATTGCAGGCACTTAGCTCTAACAGAGAGATGGGAGCTACAGTAGGTGATCCTTGTCACGGCCACGTCCCGTGCTGCTGGCAGCATCTGGCGGTTGTTTAAACTGAAGCAGAGGTAAAGTGAAACATATCCACAACACTATATCATATGCGATCAATTACTTATAAGAAACAATGTAATCCCAGAGATTCATTTACCTCTGCTGCTACTGTTTTCAAATGTATCCATTTTTGTCCGCGCCCATGCTGAATTGTTTTTATGTCTTGTATAGAAATGTAACATTTTGATAATGTTGTGTTTTCAATGTTTGGTTTCATGTGCACTTTATCTATCTGTTTAGTGTGATGCTCTCGGTATATGGGATGGGTTGATGACGTCATCTGTGGGCGTCTGCACGCCGGACCCACGCCGGAGCTCACTGCAAAAGTAGGGTTGTTCATGCTGTTTTGTAACCTGAGGACGAAGTATTAAAACTTCAAAACGTTGTTGCTTGAACCTGATGTTGTCCGTATTATTTTCCGGAGTGCCGCCTGCATTGGTGTGTATATTTGATCCGTGGCTCTACGGGTCTAGGAAGGCACCGGGACCATTACACTGTTGTTAGGAGTTCTGCCAGAATTTTCCTGTGTATGTGGTTGCTCTCCTTTGCAGGAAGGCGAGTATCCATGGCTTAAGCACCCAGTATTTTGAGATTTATGGGGTCATTCTGACCCGTTCGCATGCAGCGGTTGTTCGCTGCAGAGCGAACGGGTCAGAACTGCACATGCACGGCGTGCGCATTGCGCACGCATGCCGTTGCCCGGCGACAGACATCGCCAGGCAACAGAGCGCCTAGCGTGAAGAAAAGACGCAGCGCTCAACGAAAAGAAGATTGACAGCGGAGAGGCGGTCCGGGGAGGATACTCACCGTTAGAGGCCGTTTTCGGGGAGTGGTAAGAAGAACACAGGCGTGTCCATGCGAACGGAGGGCGGATGTCTGACGTAAGGACCGGGACCTTCATCGCTGGATCCGTCGCACAGGGTAAGTAGCTGTAGGGCTGATCTTGTTTTGCAGGAACAATTTTAAGCATAGCAGGGCTGCACAAGCGATCGCAGCCCTGCTATGCTAAAATACACTCCCCCATAGGCGGGTATTAGTTGATCGCAGCAGTAGCAAAAAGTTGCTGGCTGCGATCAACTCGGAATGACCCCCTTAGTCTCTACACTTTGTGCCTCTATTTTTGTCAATCTGCTATGGCTGGGTTGAATGTGCCGCTGGGCACGGACACAGTGGATAATGTTAATTTAGCATTATTGACTCAGGGGACGGTGCTGACATTCATTGAGTCCGAAGCGGAGGCTATTCTGTTTGGACAAGCTCTCAACGATGATCTAGAAACGCAATCAGTTGATTCATTATATAGAGACTGGCTTAAACTCAAACAAAAGGAGATTGACTACTTATACCATGGTATAACACTGAGCGATTACTATAAAGAAAAACGGATTCCACGCAGCTTCAGAATTCGGAACGTACCGATTGGTCGCCATAATACTGCATTCTGCAAATGCTGGATAGCGATACTCAATAAGTGCAGTTTTGATCTCCTACTGTTGGTAATCGAGGAGTTGGCACGTGAACTGGCCGCCTCTAGGGAGAAGATCACGGCGTTTGAAACCAAATATAAGGACATTATTGTAAATGATACACGGTCTAATTGGCTGGAGAAGATGGAAGACCAAATTACTGCATACCGCAGGGACCTTATTCAATTTAAACAAAAATTGGTGAAAGTGAATGCCGATTATGAACAAAACCGGGGATATTTATAGGCATGCGGCACAAGGAATGAACGTCAACGTTTTTGTTCGCCAGCGCAACTACAAACAGCTTTGGAAATCGGATTCATCTGCTGAAAGGAACACCAACAGTGACTCCATTACTTCAGATACCGCTCCTTCCACTTCAAATTCCCCTTTTGGGGTACGTACCCGACAAGCTATCGGCGACAGAGGCGGTGGACGCGCAGAGGTGGCCAGTGGAAAAGGACGCAGACGGGGGAGGGTGGATCGCCCACCGCTCTTCTGGAAGAAATAGTATATAACTTATCATCACATACTTCGACTCCTACTGAACTGCAGGTACTGGGTAAGGGACTTTCGTTTGTTCCAACAGTAAAATTGAAACCACTACAATGGGAGATTGAGAAGTATAAACTTCATCGACAGTTGAAATTACATGAACACTTTAGGGGTTCTAAAAGCAGTGATGTCATTGCTGCAACTGAGGTATTACCTCCCCAGCTATCTAGATTACAGAAACGCAGTAAGTTCGATCCAGTTTCGTATAATGCATCTATTAAGATTTATGGATGGCTGCATGATCATAATGTGTCTGTTGATGTGATTTCCCATTTGAATATGAAATGTCATAACAATCTCAGTAAAGTGGAGTATGAGGCGCTTAGGGATTTGGCCTCTTATACTGATATCACAATACGCCCTGCTGATAAAGGCAGGGGTATTGTGATACAGGATTTGTGTACATACAAAGATGAATTATACCGACAATTGAATGATACTACAGTATACAAACTATTGGCTGGTGATCCTACTACAAGGTTTGCTCAATTACTTATTGATAAGTTACAATCAGCGGTTGATGCTGGTATCATATCAAGTACACTTATGAAAGCTCTAATTGTCGAACACGCTGTGGTACCTGTACTGTACTCCTTGCCCAAAATTCATAAGCGGCTTGACAATCCACCTGGTCGCCCTATAATTGCGGCCTGTAAGGGCTTGTTTCAACATGTTGCCACCTATTTAGATTCACTGCTACAACCGTGCATTGTGAATCAGGATAGATAATTGCTTGATACCACTTCATTTATCAATAAATTATAATCACTCGGCAGTATTCCTTCGGGCAGTGTTCTGTGTAGTGTAGATATTGCCAGTCTCTACACGGTAATTCCTAATGATGCTGGCCTACTTGCAGTTCGCAATCTAATTCAAGGCAATTGTTTATACTCTGGTCCTGATATTGATTTCATACTGGATCTATTGGAAATGACACTGACACACAATTATTTTGTATTCGATGGCAGGTTTTACCTGCAGATAGCTGGCTGTGCGATGGGGTTCCCTGTGGCCCCATCGTACGCTAATTCCTATATGTTTTCTGCAGAGAAAGAGATATTTTTTGAGGATGAGTCTAAAGCAATCAGCTTGAATTTGAGATATATAGATGACATGTTCATCATTTGGTCTACTGCTGAGGAGGAGTTTGGTGCATTTATTAACAAACATAATGCAACTATGCATCCTATTAAATTTACCTTTAATGCCAGCAAGGAGAGTGTTAATTTTCTTGATGTTCTCATTTGTTGCAATGACGGTGTTCTATCTACTGACCTGTACCATAAATCCACTGATCGCAATACTCTACTCCACTTTGAGAGTTTTCATCCGAAACCAGCTAAATTAGGTATACCTTATTCACAGTTCTTACGTACAGTCTGTATTTGCAGTGATAGAAACAGAGCCATTGCATAGATAGATGATATGATTATTAAATTCAGACAGAGAGGGTATCCTTTTGACAAACTCATTGAGGCCAAGAGCAAAGCCCTGGATATGGATCACGAGTCTCTTCTGGCCAGCAAAGCTAAGAAATCAGTCAGGAAATGTTTACCTTGGGTAAATCATTTCAATACGAATAGCTGTGAGATTTCTAGGACTGCAAGGCTCTGTGGCCCATCTTACAAACAGATAGTGATTTAAATGTAAATGACACCATGATTATGCCTACATACACTAGAGGCAAAAACTTACGTGATTGGGTTGTTAAAACTGATATCACGGGCTTACATACAGCACAGAGTGAACAGAGCCAATTTTTATCCTTGCACAAAGAGTGTTTTAGATGCTTGAACTGCACTACGTGTAGATCGCTCCTGACAGGTAGTACATTTAACCATCCATTTAGTGGTAATAAATATACCATTAATCATAGGGTAACATGTACCACAAAATGTATCATCTATTTGATTTGTTGTCCGTGTGGATTACATTATGTCGGCAAAACTGACCACACATTAAGGGAACGGATGGCTAACCATAAGCTGGCCATTAGAAATGCTATTCAGTTAGGGACCAGTGACCAGCCAGTAGCGCGGCATTTCGCGCAAGCTAAGCATAGTGTGGCTTGTTTAAAATATATCATCATTGACCACAAACCTGGCAGATTGTGGGGCGGCGATAGGTCCTTACGATTATTACAGAAAGAATCCAAATGGATTCATGAGCTACAAACACTTGCGCCCAAAGGCTTCAATGAATCTCTGGGATTACATTGTTTCTTATAAGTAATTGATCGCATATGATATAGTGTTGTGGATATGTTTCACTTTACCTCTGCTGCTACTGTTTTCAAATGTATCCATTTTTGTCCGAGCCCATGCTGAATTGTTTTTATGTCTTGTATAGATATGTCAAATTTTGATAATGTTGTATTTTTAATGTTTGGTTTCATTTGCACTTTATCTATCTGTTTAGTGTGATGCTCTCTGTATATGGGATGGCTTGATTACGTCATCTGTGGGCATCTGCACGCCGGACCCACGCCGGAGCTCACTGCACATGTGGGGGAATAAAAGGTATGTTGGTTGTTCATGCTGTTTTGTAACCTGAGGATGAAGTATTAAAACTTCGAAACGTTGTTGCTTCAACCTGCTGTTGTCCGTATTATTTTCCTGAGTGCCGCCTGCATTGGTGTGTATATTTGATCCGTGGCTCTATGGGTCTAGGAAGGCACTGGAACCATTACACTGTTGTTGGGAGTGCTGCCAGAATATTCCTGTATATACTCAAAAAAATAAAGGGAACACTTAAACAACACAATGTAACTCCAAGTCAATCACACTTCTGTGAAATCAAACTGTCCACTTAGGAAGCAACACTGATTGACAATAAATTTCACATGCTGTTGTGCAAATGGAATAGACAACAGGTGGAAATTATAGGCAATTAGCAAGACACCCCCAATAAATGAGTTGTTCTGCAGGTGGTGACCACAGACTACTTCTCAGCTCCTATGCTTTCTGGCTGATGTTTTGGTCACTTTTGAAAGCTGGCAGTGCTTTCACTCTAGTGGTAGCATGAGACGGAGTCTACAACCCACACAAGTGGCTCAGGTAGTGCAGCTCATCCAGGATGGCACATCAATGCGAGCTGTGGCAAGAAGGTTTGCTGTGTCTGTCAGCGTAGTGTCCAGAGCATGGAAGCGCTACCAGGAGACAGGCCAGTACATCAGGAGACGTGGAGGAGGCGGTAGGAGGGCAACAACCCAGCAGCAGGACCTCTACCTCCGCCTTTGTGTAAGGAGGAACAGGAGAACACTGCCAGAGCCCGGCAAAATGACCTCCAGCAAGCCACAAATGTGCATGTGTCTACTCAAACGATCAGAAACAGACTCCATGAGGGTGGTATAAGGGCCCGACGTCCACAGGTGGGGGTTGTGCCTTACAGCCCAACACCGTGCAGGACGTTTGGCATTTGCCAGAGAACACCAAGATTGGCAAATTCGCCACTGGTGACCTGTGCTCTTCACAGATGAAAGCAGGTTCTCACTGAGCACATGTGACAGACGTGACAGAGTGTGGAGACGCCAAGGAGGATGTTCTGCTGCCTGCAACATCCTCCAGCATGACCGGTTTGACAGTGGGTCAGTAATGGTGTGGGGTGGCATTTCTTTGGGGGGCCGCACAACCCTCCATGTGCTCGCCAGAGGTAGCCTGACTGCCATTAGGTACTGAGATGAGATCCTCAGACCCCTTGTGAGACCATATGCTGGTGCGGTTGGCCCTGGGTTCCTCCTAATGCAAGACAATGCTAGACCTCATGTGGCTGGAGTGTGTCAGCAGTTCCTGCAAGACGAAGGCATTGATGCTATGGACTGGCCCGCCCGTTTCCCATACCTGAATCCAATTGAGCACATCTGCGACATCATGTCTCGCTCCATCCACCAACGCCACGTTGCACCACAGACTGTCCAGGAGTTGGCGGATGCTTTAGTCCAGGTGTGGGAGGAGATCCCTCAGGAGACCATACGCCACCTCATCAGGAGCATGCCCAGGCATTGTAGGGAGGTCATACAGGCACGTGGAGGCCACACACACACTACTGAGCCTCATTTTGACTTGTTTTAAGGACATTACATCAAAGTTGGATCAGCATGTAGTGTGTTTTTCCACTTTAATTTTGAGTGACTCCAAATCCAGACCACCATGGGTTAATAAATTGGATTTGCATTGATAATTTTTGTGTGATATTGTTGTCAGCACATTCAACTATGTAAAGAACAAAGTATTTAATAAGAATATTTCATTCATTCAGATCTAGGATGTGTTATTTTATGTTCCCTTTATTCTTTTGAGCAGTGTGTATATATATATATATATATATATATATACTTTGAAGAAGTCATATGTGACGAAACGCGTTGGGTTCCCTGCACTGACCCCCTGCCTATTTTCAAAGCTAAGTCTTATCTCCTACCTTATATTTATATACTTTTTATCTCTTGAAAGTTTGTACTTTTTATCTATTAACTTTTATATTTTATTAAAATTGGATTATTTTTATATATATTTTTTGGCTCATAAATGCAAAGATTTTTAGTACATACTTTTTAAACAACACAGGTCGCCGGTACCCCTATCCCCCACTTTTTCCATACTTTTTAGCATTACTCCACCAGCATTGCATTTTTAGGGGGTGGCAGACACCTATAACAAGGGAGTGTGTGTGTTTTTAAAGATTTTCTCTCTTTTAATCAGTTTGACATAATTTTGGAATCTATCCCACAAGTGGCGCTGTATATATATTTTCTACATATATATATATATATATATATATATATATATGCACGGGAAGTCCCACAATCTCACCCGACACAGGTAACGGCTGGGGTGCCAAATCAAAGTCTGATCCAATCACGGAGTCAGACTCATAGTACAATACAGTATTTCTCCACATACCAGTGGAAAAAGATAGCACTCTCCAGACTTGCGTGATATGATGTAAGCAATAAAGTCATTTATTCAAATGCTTGGAACCAGGTCTTGGTTCCTTCTTGATGCTGCTGCGATGCTACAGATGTCTTGATTATGTATTGACTGGCGTATACCTTGAGAAAGGTCCGAGCATAGGACCGAAACGTTGGTGAGCCCTTTCTGTGTATATATACTTTTTTTGTGACATGAAGTTACATGGAACCAAGCTTTTGAATAAATGACTTTATTGCTTACATCATATCACGCAAGTCTGGAGAGTGCTATCTTTTTCCACTGGTATGTGGAGAAATACTGTAATATATATATATATATATATATATATATATATATATATATATATATATATATAAAACCATACAAAATAAATAAATATATATACACACACACACACACACACACACACTTTCTCCCACTAACTCTCCCTCAACTTACCTATCACAGGCTGGCCGAAGATGTAGCAGCCTGGTCCCGTGTAGCTCCGCCCCCTCCGTTCCATGTAGCTCTGCCGCCTTCTCATGACCGAGATCTGGCACTGTCACAGGAGAAGGGAGAGTAGTTGCAAACTTCTACTGAAAAGTCTGTACCAAAATGGCCACCGCCTCAGATGAGACAGTTATTAAAGATACTAGAGGAGCCTCCTCTAGTTTCTTTAATAACTGTATCCACTGAGGTGGCGGCCATTTTTGGAGGGACGTTTACAATAGAAGCGTTCATCGTCCTCTCTCCCCCCTTTGAAAGCCGGAACTCGGTAATAAAAAGTGGGACGGAGCATCGCAGCGGCAGACGGCGGCATGAGTGGCCCGGGCCCTCTCCTCTGGGCTAAAACACACTACCCGGCTTTTGCCGGCCGGGAAAAAGCCGGACGGCTTTTTCCCGTGCCGGCATTGTAGTTAACAGAGTGAGGGGTAGGGTCCCTTCACACTGCACAGCACCGGCCCGGCTGCCGGGTTGCAGCCGGCTCTCACCACTGGAAGGTCCGGCTGCCGGGCGGCCGCCGGGCCGTCTTTGCAGCCAGTAAACCGTGTGTGTAAAGGGGAGCTTTCACACACAACGTTTTTTTCTGAAGCCGTGTCTGATGCTGCGCATGCGCACAGCATCACACACGGCTCAAAGCCGTCCTGTGTGACAGACACTGCCGGTTTCTCCCGGATGGCAAAAAGCCGGACAAAGTTTGTCCGTCTTTTTGCCATCCGGGAAAAACCGGAGTGTGTGTTACAGCCCTCTCTGTCAGAAAGGCCGGCTTGGGACATCTGTGCCTGCAGCACCCCCCTGATGACGGGCCTGGCTGCAGCCATTGGAATTTGTATTGAGATATCTACTGCCAGTTTCTCCAATCCGCCGATTAAGGTGGTCATTCCGAGTTGTTCGCTCGCTAGCAGTTTTTCTCTGGCTGGGTCCACAGGATTATCCACAGGATAACATTGGGATATTGTCGAGCGACAGCGAAAATGGCACCAACACGGTCACGAGCTTTCTGGCCTCCCAGGATGCATTGGGGCCTCCACTATATAGTCCCGCCCACTGACTCAGTCAGATCAGTTTTTTGCTTGGTGCGGCAGGAAGCCGCATGGTCACAGGGCTGCTGTGAAAGCAGCCTCAAGTTTTCATTACTTTATTTTTATAGACTTACTGTTTTGGTTTGAGCGACTTCTCTTAACAGCATCTTAAACGTGTATTAGAAAGAATCGCTCCAACAACTCCCCACCGGGTCGCAACAACGCTTACCTTCGCGGTACAGTGCTGTCTCGACGGGCGTCTGTGTCGGATGTTCTAGCAGGTCCAGCAGACGTTACCAGGCTGTGGCCGGAGCATGGGGAGACAGTGAGTATATGGACTTCCTCTTACTAGAGGGGTCAGGACACAGCTACGCTGATTTGGTGGAGACTACAAACAGCGTGTTGATGCGCCGAACATCTCGAGTGTGACAGCGCTACGCTCCGGGGATCATAGGCGCCAGGACTAGGTGAGGCCGCGATCCTGGGAGTTTAAGTCAACAGGGGGTTTCAGACGCTCTCCTGGCCGTCCCTCCTCCGAGTTCATGGCCAGTTCCCGCGGGTCTCTCGTTTCATGAACTGAATGACCTCACTTCCGGCTCAGACGCTACCACGAGGGTACTCGGTCGCAGCTTAGACGCTGCGGTTGTGTACACTGGATATAAACCCGCCCAGACCGAGTCGCAGGCCTTTAGTGTCTGCATGCACGTGGAGTCGCTCAGCGTCCGTGTCCGTTGGTGAGCGTCCGTGTCCGTTATCAGTTACCAGGAGCGGCAGTGTACATCAGTAGCGTCTGAATCCACTCAGCGTCTTTCGAGCGTCTTTGCTTGGATATGGAAGTGTGGTGAGTCTCCCTGTATCCCGCTCCCTGGAGGCAGGGTATACAGTACTAAAAATTCCTTCTACTTCTTAGTGTGCACTGTTAATTTTTAGTACCTATTGCATATGAGACATGTATATTGCTGTGTTTTCTGCATGTTATGTTGAAAAAGAACCAGTTAAACAGAAGTACAATTTTCCTACTTATGTATAAGTTATTATGGAGGTTGTATTCTCATATGACAATGTCTAATGCTTTAACATGTGACTGACTGCTAGTATGTGTGCTGACTTTTCTGTGTAATGTCAGTCCTGTTCTGACCCTCAAATCAGGTGCACTGTGGTCAGATTGATTTCACCTCTATATACTGATTATAGGGTGTGGTTCAGTCACAAAATTGTGTAGTCAATATCAGAAAAAATGTCTGTGAGCGGCAAAAGTGATGAGGAGAATTTGTCAAGCACTCCTACAGCCCTAACATGCTTATCTTGTAAGTCAGGGGTAATTGATATGATTCAATTGGTCACTTATGAGGGTTTGTGTGCAAACTGTTTCGCTTTTCAGCGAAGTAAAAAACAGGAGTTAGTTCAACCTCCAGTAGAGCCACCATGGAATATGTTCGCAAAGACTCTGTCTTCAATAGCGGACAGGTTAGCTCCAGTAGCACCACCTCAAGGGTTAGGTTACACTATGAACCCATACATGCAGCTCCCTTCCTATGGTTTGGTTCCAGTAGCCTCTACAAGCAACCAAGGGGTAGGTAAGACTAAGACAGATACGTCTGTATGGCAGACTACACAAGAGGATACATCGGATGATGATGCGGAAACAATAGATTCAACTCCGTATGATGATCAGTCGCAGAGCTTTAGTTCAGATGATGTAGCTGAACTCATTAATGCAGTAAAGGCTGTGCTTTCTCTGGAAGAACCAGCCAAGACAGCGTTAAAAGCAAAAGCACCTGTATTCAAACGAACAAAGTCAGTGAAAGCTGAATTTCCAGCGTCAGAGGAGTTGACGGAAATGATGGATGAGTCTTGGACAGCGCCCGGTAAAAAGTATAAGATTCCTAGGAGATGGGATTCTTATTATCCATTTCCTGCTGGAGATTGTTCGAAGAGAGAAGTTCCTCCAAAAGTAGATGCACATGTTCTGCGACTAGTGCACAAATCTGCTTTGCCACTGTCATCTACCTCTTTGAATGATGTCACAGACAGGAGGGTAGAGAGCCTATTGAAAAATATTTTTCTCTTGTGGGTGCAGTGGTAAGACCTGCTATGGCTTCGGCCTGGGTAGCAAAGGCAATGGGCGAATGGATAGAGGAACTAGAGAATGACATCCCCTGTCCTACTAGGGAGCAAGAGGATCGTCTTTGCCGTTTAAGACAATCTGCCCAGTATTTAGAAGAAGCAGCCATTGATGTAGGCACTGTTGCTTCTAAAGCTTCAGCCCTGGCAGTAGTCGCTCGCAGAGCAGTCTGGCTACAGACCTGGAAGGCAGATGCGGAGTCCAAGAAGGAATTGGAAGCATTGCCTTTCGTGGGTAATATATTATTTGGAAAACCTTTATCGGATATCCTAGAGTCAGAGGCTGAATCGAAGAAGGTCAGATTTCCGGCTACCTACAACCCTAAGTCCAAGGGTTTAAAATTTCTCTCATTTCGCTGGCAAAGCAAAGCGAAAGGTAAAGAGGAGCCTAAACAACCCCAGTTTAAATCCAGGGGTAGGAAGCAGTGGGCTAGCAAAAAGCCAGCTTCCAAACCTGAACAAAAGCCCTCAGCCTGAAGAGACGGGCCTCCGCCTGGAGGATTCCAGGGTTGGAGGCCGACTCCTGCAATTTGCACCCACATGGCAACAGTCAACAACAAATGCCTGGGTGCAGAAGGTAGTATCTCAGGGGTATGGGTTCCCATTCAGGAGGCAGCCTCCTCAAAGATTTTTTTGCACCAGCCCGTCTCGTATAGAGTCGAAGGCCAATGCCCTGCAAGAAGCAGTCCAAAAATTACTGCAGTCAGGTGTGATTGTCCCAGTACCTCCATCACAAAAGGGACAGGGGTATTACTCCAATCTGTTTCTAATCCAGAAACCAAATGGGTCATATCGACCAATTCTAAATCTGAAGAGGTTGAACAATTACATATGGATCCCGAAGTTCCACATGGAGACGTTACGCTCCATAATGTTGGCTATGGAACCGGGAGACTATATGGTATCTCTGGATGTGCGGGATGCTTACCTACATGTGCCTATAGCACTATCACATCAGTGTTACCTCAGGTTTGCCATCCTCAAGGAACACTTCCAGTTCCAAGCTCTGCCCTTCGGGCTAGCTACAGCACCCAGGGTGTTTACCAAGATCATGGTGGTTATGGCAGCTTGTCTGCGCAAACAAGGGATAAGGATATTCCCATACCTAGACGACCTATTAATCTTAGCACAGTCGCAAGATTTACCGTTGAGCCATCTCCAACAGACGATAGTTTGTTTACAGAGACACGGGTGGCTCATAAATTGGGAGAAGTCGTCCCTTAATCCATCACAGCGGATGGTTCATTTGGGAGCCATATTGGATTCAGACCTACAGAGAGTTCTCTTACCAGAGAAGAAAATAGTCAAGGTGCAGGTCATGGCTCAGGAAGTGTTGCAAGCCCAGACAATGTCAGTCCATGCAGCAATGCGGCTGTTGGGTCTGATGGTATCAACGTTCGACATGGTGGAATATGCGCAATTCCACTCCAGACCATTGCAGCATCTCATTTTGACAAAATGGAACGGAAATCATCAAACAATAAAGAAGCAGATGATAAAGATTCCAGTAAATGTAAAAAGGTCTCTAGCATGGTGGCTACAGACAGACCATTTAAACAAGGGGAGACCCTTTTGGATAAAAGAGTGGCAAGTCCTGACGACAGATGCCAGCCTGCAAGGTTGGGGGGCGGTACTCGGAAGCCTATGGTTCCAGGGAAAATGGACCGCAAGGGAAAGTCGCCTGCCGATAAATCTGTTAGAAATAAGAGCCATTTACTTGGCCCTAGTTCAGGCAAAGGACAATCTACAAGGAAGACCAGTCCAGATCCGCTCAGACAATGCGACGGCAGTAGCATACCTAAATCATCAAGGAGGGACTCACAGCAAGAGTCTGATGGAGGAAGTAACTCCCATTCTAAAGTGGGCAGAACTCCATCTCCCAGCATTGTCAGCAGTATTTGTCCCGGGTGTACTAAATTGGGAAGCGGATTTTCTCAGTCGGCACACCATTCAGGAAACCGAATGGGCACTACACCCAGAAGTGTTTCAGACACTGGTGAACAGATGGGGTCTACCGGAGATAGACCTTATGGCGTCTCGTCTAAACAACAAAGTTCCGAGGTACGGATCAAGAACAAGGGACCCAGGAGCAGTCCTGGTAGACGCACTGTCAGTAGAATGGAGGTTTCAGCTGGCATATCTGTTCCCTCCAATATCTCTGTTACCCAGAGTAGTGAGAAAGATAAAACAGGCAAAAGGAGCAATCATTCTAATAGCTCCAGCTTGGCCAAGAAGGCATTGGTACACAGATCTGTGGAGAATGTCTGTGGAAGCACCGATACTGCTCCCTCAACGTCCAGATCTGTTAATGCAGGGTCCTTGTTGTCACAGTCATCTGGATCGCCTGTCTTTGACGGCGTGGCTGTTGAAACCTCTATCTTAGAGGCTAAAGGATTTTCAAAGCAAGTAATCCAAACCATGCTTAGAGCAAGAAAGCCTTCTTCGGCCCGTGTATATCATAGAATATGGCAAGCCTATATTCATTGGTGTTCTGGAAAAAATTACAATTCAAGAGCCTTTAAAGTAGCTAGAATTTGGGATTTTCTGCAGGCAGGATTGGATAAGGGGTTGAAGGTTGCTTCCTTGAGGGTGCAAGTCTCAGCGTTGACTGTATGGTTTCAGCAGAAGATTGCTGACCTACAGGATGTACGTACGTTTTTCCAAGGAGTAGTACATATTCAACCTCCATTTGTTCCTCCTGCAGCTCCCTGGGATTTGAATTTAGTTCTTAAATTTCTCCAGGGTCCTTTGTTTGAACCACTTGAGAGAGCGGATCTTAAGTGGTTAACGATTAAAGTTCTTTTTTTACTGGCAATGGCGTCAGCCAGAAGAGTGTCAGATTTAGGAGCATTATCATGTAAGTCTCCTTTCCTAAGTTTTTTTCCAGACAGAGCAGTTCTCAGAACGAGATCTAGTTATCTTCCAAAGGTGGTGTCAAAGTTTCACCTGAATGAAGAGATTTTAGTCCCAGCTTTTCAGGTATCGGGACTATCTGCGGGAGAAGCGTCACTGGACGTGGTCCGGTCTTTAAAAATCTATATAGATCGTACTAGTGCCATCAGGAAAACAGATTCCCTCTTCATCCTCTACGGATTCCATAGGAGAGGTTGGCCTGCTAGTAAACAGACGCTGGCGAGATGGCTCCGAGTGGTAATATCTGAAGCTTATTCTCATGCAGATCTCCCTATTCCGACTAATGTCTCTGCACACTCTACACGTAAGGTAGGTCCTTCTTGGGCAGCACAACAGGGTGCATCAGCAGAACAGATATGTAAGGCAGCCACATGGTCTTCCATAAACACATTCATCAGACATTATGCCTTGGATACTTTTGCCTCTCATGACGCATACTTCGGGCGAAAGGTCCTCCTGTGCAATCAGGAGCGTCCCCACCACTAAAATGGCTTTGGGAATCCCGATGTTATCCTGTGGATAATCCTGTGGACCCAGCCAGAGAAATAAACGTTATGGTAAGAACTTACCGTTGATAACGTGATTTCTCTTATGTCCACAGGTATCCCACCCGGACGCATCTGATTTGAGGATCTAGACAAACACTAAAAACCTCTTCCTTCTTGTATGGAAGGGTGTGCATGTGTGTTCTTATCGCCTGTACAGGTCTCTACCTAATGTTCCTGCCTATAATCGCTGTGGAAAGAACTGATCTGACTGAGTCAGTGGGCGGGACTATATAGTGGAGGCCCCAATGCATCCTGGGAGGCCCGAAAGCTCGTGACCGTGTTGGTGCCATTTTCGCTGTCGCTCGACAATATCCCAATGTTATCCTGTGGATACCTGTGGACATAAGAGAAATCACGTTATCAACGGTAAGTTCTTACCATAACGTTTATTTAGCAGTCGTGCAAACGCTATGCCGCCTCCCACTGGGAGTGTATCTTAGTTTAGCAGAAGTGCGAACGAAAGGATCGCAGAGCGGCTACAAAACAATTTCGTGCAGTTTCAGAGTAGCTTCAGACCTACTCAGCGCTTGCGATCACTTCAGACTATTCAGTTCCTGTTTTGACGTCACGAACACGCCCTGCGTTTGCCCAGCCACGCCTGCGTTTTTCCTGGCACGCCTGCGTTTTTTCGAACACTCCCTGAAAACGGTCAGTTGACACCCAGAAACGCCCTCTTCTTGTCAATCACTCTGCGGCCAGCAGTGCGACTGAAAAGCTTCGCTAAACCTTGTGTGAAACTACATTGTTCGTTGCAATAGTACGACGCGCATGCGCATTGCGCCGCATACGCGGAAGTGCCGTTTTTTGCCTGATCGCTGCGCAGCGAACAAAAGCAGCTAGCGATCAACTCGGAATGACCCTCTAAGTACCAAGATGCACCATCAGTTGCACCATTGAACCTATGCGCAATCCTGTGGTTGAAAAAAAAGGAGTAATGTATATCACACGTGCAGTGTGTAGCAGCTCAGTACAAAAATCCTAAATACAGTATGTCTTATTAAAACAATTGCTTAGTGTTTTATGGGTTGGCTTAAACCTTTGAACAGGATGTATAAATTAGAACAGTGTATCTTTATAATTGATATCTGAAAAAAACAAGGTTTATGCTCTTTTATGATAATATGAGACTGCTGGGATTTCCACAGTGCCGCACAGTCCAGTAGTTTATGGCTGCAATCACCGTCAGGTGTATAAACTAAACTCCCCCTAGCTGAGCCCCAACTTTGGTGAGGGAGCCTGTTTCCAAGCAAATACTCTGTCCCCATGATGATGTCACTGTGTTCCGTTTTTTTGCGCTGCTGATCTGTGGTCTCTAATGCCCTTTGGTCAGGACCATGTGTAATAGTGTACCAAGCAAGTGGTCCTGAATAAAGGGCATGGGAGCTCTGAAACGTTGACAAAATGTTTGACCATCTGCTTACATGCTGGGGTTGTAGCTTGCACCTATGTATTGAGAGCTGTACCTGCTAATACAATTTACTTTTTTTTGTACAACAAAGACCAGTGAGTGCTGCCTTTTATTCCATATGGGATATCTGCATTGTGTATGGGAAGGTACCTTGGTGGCTGAAGATGTAGTTTGACTAATGCCGGACTTTTGAATATATATATTTTTTAAATAAATGCTCATGACAAAAATAAATTTCTACAAAGCATACAGTAGGTGAATTTGGTTAGATGGCTATTAGATGCATGTACTGTATATACCAGGCTGAGCCACCACAATATTCTCAGAATAGTAAGATTAGTAGCTCAAGTATTGTCCTGCAAGATGTCAGCACTGTGAAGTAGGACATACACTATATGGACAAAAGTATTTGGCCACACCCATTAATTATTGAATTCAGGTGTTTCAATCAGACCCGTTGCCACAGGTGTATAAAATTAAGAAACCTAGCCATGCAGTCTCCATATGCAAACATTTTGATACAAAATGGATTGTTCTGAAGAGCTTTGTGACTTCAAATGTGGTACTGTGATAGGATGCCACTTTGCAATAAGACAATCATCCCTGCTGGATATTTCAAAGTCAACTGGAAGTGATATTGGGGCAGATGTATTAACCTGGATAAGGTTAAAAGCACCAGCCAGGGGGGCGTGGCCTAGCAGGAGAAGAAAGAAGACGTGCTTCTGCTGCACTCCTCTCTCCTGGCCTTTTAAACAGCGCTAAATGCTCCACCTTGGGCCATCCCAATCCACCCCCGGAGGCTCCCCAGTCCATCTGCAGCCTCCTGTACCCGGCAGTGTCCGCCGCGGAGCCGGGGAGCTGTTTTTACGGCTCCCGCAGGTTGCTGCCTAAGACCAGCCAGAGGCCGGGGACTCGCGTACTCCCAGCACCCGCGTTCTGAGCTCCACGGCGGAGCCGGAAAGAGTCGCGGACCCTCCCGAAGCCCCTGGATACTTCTAGATTACCCCCCTGACCCCCAGGGAGGATACCCTGTGGGGCAGTGTGCTGTGGGGACCCCTGAGAGTGGAGGAGGATCGAGAGACACACACAAGCTGGGAGAGCTGCGGCGGCCATCTTGGTTTTTGCAGAGGGACCTGCTGCAGAGATCACTGAGATTGGCACCCCCAGCCGGCCTGCTTTTCCGGGTGGCAACTGCTGACGTCTCAACCCTCTCCTACTTGCTGATTCCTGGACCCTGCGACAGAGAAGTCCCTGGGGAGAAGTGTACCACGGCTATTCCCCTCTATCTCACAGCATTTATTAAAGAGTGCCGCTGGACTCGAGGTGTGTACCTGACCGCCCAACCCCCTCTCCCGGCTGGGAACCTCTCACCTTCCATCTGGGCCCCGCAAGATGGAGATTACCCTCTGCCTCGCCATGTGTGATATCGCTCTTCTGATGTAGCGCAGACCACCTGCCCGCCACCACCCGTGTCTTTTATGCTTACCTAAATTTTCGTTATATTCTGCGAGATCCTGAGCTTCTTTATTATTATTTGCATCCCGTCTGCGGAACTCCACTCCACTGGAATGCCTTCTAAAAAGGTCAAAGGGGTGCTGCCCCCGAGAGTATCTTTCCCGCCTCAGAAGTCGACATCTGCCGCCTCTTCTCTACGGAAGTCCCCGGCTGCCGCTTCTCCGCAAGTTACCCCCAGCAGCCCTACCTCCCCGTCGGGGTTTGACCCTGATTATGATGCACCTCTCACAGTTAAAACCCTGTACCAGGCCCTCTCAACATTCAAATCTGAGTTGACGCAGGATCTCACCGCAGCCCTTCGGGAGGTTAAGACGGAGCTGCACGCTATAGGAGGCCGTACGGACCATCTAGAGAGGAAAGTAGAGGAATTGGTCTCGTCTCATAATGACCTCATAACGGCGCACGACCAGCAACAAAGTGACCTTGAGGCGTTTAAACTCAAGATTGCAGATATAGAGGACAGATCCCGGCGGAATAATATTAAGATCCGAGGCATCCCCGACTCCGTGCAGAACTCAGAGTTGGAAAATTACGCCACTGTCCTGTTCCAGAAGCTGCTACCTAGTGCCGATGCTAGAGAGCTGCTTATTGACCGGATCCATAGACTGCCTAAACCACGCTCAGTTGCCCCCTCGCTCCCGAGAGATACACTCCTGAGGGTGCATTTTTTCTCAATCAAAGAACGCATCCTGAAAGCAGCCAGAGAGGCGGACGACTCCGACTCGAATGCCCTCGGCGGTTTACAACTGTTCCCGGACTTCTCCGCCCTAACCCTGGCCAAACGACGAGCATTTCTTCCCTTCACTTTGGCACTTCGCGACCAAGACATCACGTACAGATGGGGTTTTCCAGTGAAGCTTGTCATCTCGTATGAAAACAAGTCTTACACAGTGACTTCATTGGAGACGGGAGTCAAATTATTGGCGGAGTGGGATATCTCTGTTACACTACCTCCTGGATCCAAGAAACAGCCCACCATCAGCTCAGAATGGGTCACCGCATGACGTTAATACATCCAGCTTGGGTTCTCAAGTTGAACTGTTTCTGATACTTTTACTACAGAATTGACTTCGCCATTGTTCTTGATAAGGTCACGTGAGTTGTCCTATGTGATGTTGTGATAATGGTGTACCAGCCTCTCATTTTATATCTGAGTTTATGTGTATCTGTGTTTTCTTTTTTTTTTCTTTTCTTTTTTTTAATTTATTTTCCATGTGCTCTCATGTGTACTGTTGGTAAGCATATTTACCTCTGATTACTCTTGTTTTTTTTTTTTCTTTTCTTTTCTGTTCAGTTTCATGGGTGGTGGCGCTAGGCCACATGTTCCCCCCTGGTAATATACTACTGCATTTTTTTACCTCCCTTGCAGTGGTTATGCCGACCCGATATACTGGGTCGTTTTGGTTTTTTCCTCCCCCCCCCCACCTCCCTGTACCCCCCCTCCCCACCCCCAGTTTTACGATGTAGGTAGTAGGTACTAGCTGCTCGAGACAATTCTATTTAGGTAGGCGTCAAGACCCTTCACCTCTCACAACGTACATTAGCTTGCTCCGATGGTTCGGGTATTATCCATGAATGTTAAGGGGCTGAATTCCCCTAATAAGCGTAGACTGGCTCTGGGTTATTTTACAAAGAATAAAGCTGATATTGTTGCCCTGCAGGAGACACACTTTTCATCTGTTGCACCCCCTATCCTCAAAGATCGCAGATTCCCTCTAGGTTATTTCGCCAATGGCCCTTTTAAGAGGAACGGTGTGGCCATATTATTTAGGGACTCCATCTCCTTCACTCTACACTCTCAGATTGCGGATAAAAACGGCCGGTATCTTATACTGAGCGGCCTTTTAAACGAAAAAACGGTAACTCTGGTCTCGACATATGCCCCGAACTCACACCAAGTTGCCTTTATCCGAAAGTTATGTGTAACTATTCATAAGATTCGCAAGGGCTCCCTTTTGCTCATGGGGGATTTTAATTTAGTCCTTGACCCTAAGCTGGACAGGTCTCCCAGGACCTCTTCTTCCAACTCAGTCTCCCCCAACGCCCCTTCCTTAGCCTTTCGTAACCTCTTGGCTGAATTTGATCTCTATGACATATGGCGAGTACAAAACCCCTCAGGGCGGGAGTACACCTATTATTCCCCTGTTCACAACTCTTACTCCCGTATTGATTTTATATTTTCGGACAAATGGACCCTCCAGTTCGCCAGATCTTTAGATATTCTCCCTATAACTTGGTCAGACCACGCCCCGCTGATTCTTAAATGGAGTGTAGCTAGCCAACACTGCCCCCCCCGTCCTTGGAGACTCTCTCCCCATTTGCTGTCCAACCCAGTTTCAAAAAAAATTATAGCTGACAGTATTTCATCCTATTTGGAGTTTAATTCTCCTTCAGACACGTCCACCCTGAACTTCTGGTGCGCACTTAAAGCTGTCACCCGGGGAGCAGCGATTCAGGCGGGAGCACAGCTCAAGAAACTTAATCTACAACGCCAGACCGATTTGGAACTCAAACTGAAGGACTTAGAGGACGAAAATCAATCTAGACCTACGAAATCTTTACAGAAGCAGTTAGTAGATATTAGGTCCCAACTTCAGACAATGCTAATGGCGCGCATCCAGGCTTCATTAAATAGGATACGTCAGAAGTTTTATCTAGCGGGGAACAGGCCGGGGAAAATGCTTGCCCGGAAGCTTAGGGCTCAACAGGCTAGGAATAGAATCAAGCTCATTATATCCCCCACAGGCACCAAAATTTCTAACCCGAGAGAGATAGCGAATCAGTTTGCCAACTTCTACTCCCATCTCTATAACCTCTCGGCAGATCCTAACACCCCACAACCTACCCCTTCCTCTATCAACTCCTTCTTAGCGGATTTAAACCTCCCAAATATCTCAGACGATCAACTAGCATTGCTGAATGCCCCATGGTCCTTATCAGAAACCCTCCAAGTGATCAAGTCCCTCCCTCAGGGTAAGGCACCGGGCCCGGATGGCTTTATTAATGACTTTTATGTTTCGTTCCAGGACCTTCTAGCTCCCTCTTTAGTGGCAGTCTACACCGATATTACCTCGCAGGGCACCCTACCTCAGGAGATGCTCGAGGCGCGTATTGTCACGATCCCTAAACAGGGCAAAGATGTGACCTCTTGCCAAAATTATCGTCCCATTGCGTTACTGAATGGAGATATTAAAATATACGCTAAATTAATAGCCTCTCGGCTGAACGCCTTCCTCCCCTCCCTGATACATCCGGACCAAGTTGGTTTTATCCCGGGAAGACAGGCGTCCGATAATACACGTAGGGTCTTTAATCTTGTTGATTCCCTAACCCCCGAGCAAGGCCTCCTTCTGCTATCTTTGGATGCAGAGAAGGCCTTTGATCGTTTAAACTGGTCTTATATGCGAGAAGTCCTAGTCAAATTCGGCCTGCGCGATCGCCCTGTATAGCTCCCCGACGGCCCGGGTATTTAGTAATGGTTTTTTATCTAGCCCCTTTCCAATCTATAATGGCACCCGCCAGGGCAGCCCCCTCTCCCCTCTCATATTCGTACTAGCCATTGAACCACTAGCAGCTAGGCTTCGAGCGGACCCACAGTTCCCTGGACTGCGATTAGGCACCACGTCGCATAAACTATGTCTGTTCGCAGACGATGTTCTCCTTTTCGTAACAGACCCAGCCACAACTCTCCCCCATCTGCATACTGTTTTAGATAGCTACTCTGCAGCATCGTATTATAAACTAAATGCCTCTAAGACAGATGCTCTGCCCATTAATCTCTCTAACTCCCTGCCCCCATTACGCACTAAGTATCCGTATAACTGGAAAACATCCTCGATACGATACCTGGGTATTCTCATTCCCCCATCTACCTCCTCTGTATTTGATGTCAATCTCCCTCCTCTGTTGTCCTCCCTCCAGATGTTCACCAAATCATGGCTCAACTATGAAGTCTCTTGGCTGGGCCGTCTGGCCGCCTTTAAAATGTCGCTGCTCCCTAAGTTAATGTTCTTGTTCCGAACTATCCCTTTTATCTTCCCCAAAAAGTATCTAGATAAGGCCACCACAATCCTCACTAACTATATATGGTCTTCGCGCCCGCCTAAACTTGCTCGCGCGAGGATGTCTCTACCAAGGAGAGCCGGTGGCCTAGATATGCCCAATTTATCATTGTACCAAGAGGCCTCCCTTCTCGCCCAGATTAAAGAACTCTACAAAGATGTCCGTCCGGAGTGGACGTGTCTGGAGGAGGAAGCCTGCCCCCGTTTTACCTTGAAGGATCTTTTTTGGATTCCTAGGCCCCTTCGCCCACAGTGCTTAAATATCCTCCCCTCTACCCGAGCCACACTCCAGATTTGGGACAAATTGACTGCGGCCATATCCCCTTCCTATCATAATCTCTCTCTGATATCACTACGAACGGGGGCCGCTCTAGTCCCTAATCTTGGCCTGGCGGGCTGGAGGTCCAGAGGGATGGAGGTTCTGGGAGACTTGTTTAATGGGTCCGTATTTGCCTCTTTTTCTGATATCCAGAGACGCTTCTCTCTGCCAGACTCTGAGAGGCTTCGATATTATCAAATACAGCACTGGTGGACTGGCCTCCACCTCTCCCCCTCCCTACCATCACATGGTATTCTGCAAGTCATAGGCCGATTTTCTAACACTACTTCCAGAGGGGAGATTTCCTTCTGGTATAAAACATTACTCTCACTACTCCCTGTTTCTAAATCTAGAGCCCAAGTCAGGTGGGAGGCGGATGTGGGATGTGTTCTCCAAGATTCTCAGTGGCAACACATTTTTATGTCATCCTTCACTATGTCTAAATGCCTGAATCACTCCGAAATGCACGTTAAGCTACTCCACAGACTTCACCTCACACCGGAAAGGCTACATACGATCTGGCCGGCATGTTCGAAGTTTTGTTGGCGCCTATGCGGAGAGGTTGGCCACCTCTTCCATATTTTTTGGTCTTGCCCCCATATCCAAGGGTACTGGACAGAAGTATTTGGCCTTATCAACAAAGTTCTGAACCTCGACCTCTCCCCCTCCCCGCTTATAGCTTTATTGAATATATACCCGCGAAACATGGGGGTTCATCTACATTATGTCCTAGGCCACATCTGCCTCGCCGCACGTGCGGCCTTAGCCCAAAACTGGAAACAACCCACACCACCTCCAGTGTTAAAGGTGATACACAAAATACAGCTGCACTTCTTGATGGAGACTGAACACATCCCATACTCCTTCACTGCCAAATCTCCATTTGTGCGATGGATGCCTTGGCATCTATTTACCATGGAGGGTGAGGGTGCTGCATTGATACTACGTCCCCGACCCCCTGCACAATCACCCCCCAGCACATCGGCTGATGTGGCCCCCCCCCCCCCCCCTAAAACAGCAAGGGCCTCCTATCTGTGTGATATTTACTTCAAGCCCATTGCCGCCCTGCCACCTCCATTAATTATTTTTTGTTTGCCTAACAATGTATTGTTGTGATCGATTTTTAATTGTTTGCACATGTCTGTTAAAGCGCTTTCTTACGTGCGTATGTACCTACTTCCCCCCCCCCCTTCCTTTTTCCTTTTTGTACCCCTGTTTGCAATGCAAAAAAATTTCAATAAAAACTATTGACGGAAAAAAAAAAAAAAAGCACCAGCCAATCAGATCCTACCTGTTAATTTACATATTGGAGCTGGATGGCTGGTGCCTTTACCACCTTGCACATATCACTGGTTTATCACTTCCTTATGCCTTCTCCAGGTTAATACATCTGCCCCATTATTAGAAAGTGTAAGCATTTAGGAACAACAGGAACTCAGCTACGAAGTGGAAGACCACATAAAATCACAGAGCAGAGTCAACGACTGCTAAGAAGCATGGTGATTCCATAGCTGAAGAATTCCAAACTTCTACTGTCATTAATGTAAGCACAACTGTCATTTAAAGGGTGAAAGATGAAGAAAAAGGGGGGGGGTGGGTGGTAGGACAATAAATAATTTTTTTTATTATTTTTCTTAATACTCCTCTTTTTAGTGTAGTTACCTTAAAACTACAACTAAACTCGATGGTTAGTTGAGGCAAATCTCGCAAAGTGAGATTATAGAATAAAGGAAGACGTTCACAGCCACTTCACAAATACACCCATTGTGGTAATATGGTTACCTTACAGATGACCTCAGTCAAATGAGGTTAAGAGGCATAAAACATCCCAAGGCAAGCAGCAATCAAATAAGGATTTCATTATTGTAGGATCTACATCAAAGCTCCAGTGGATTTATATGGAAGAAATATATATATATATATATATATATATATATATATATATATATATATTTTTCACATAGTGGGATATTGTAAAAAAAAACTTAATTTTTTTTGAATAACACACACTTAAAAACACATTAAGGCACAAGAACAAAAAACAAGGGAATAAGCCCAGTGAATCTGCACGCCTACCAGTTGGATAAATGTCTGATAAATCAGACCAGCGCATAATTAGTCCTGGTTATACTCCAAAGATGATGGTTCTTAATCCTCAGGCATGGATGGCGTAGTGCAGTTTAACTGGTGTTCCCTCTGTTGGCAATGTGTATCGGTTTCCCTTCCTCAGGCCACGGTTATCTGTGTCTGTCCCAAAACTGCATATTTATACCATAATTGATTGCACAAATAAAATCAGCTGACTCCAATAAAATTCATCCATTCGAATCACGCATACCCCCATTCCGCTTCCGGTTCCATGGAACGCACGATGCGTTCCACTGGTCCCGATACGTCACTTCCATCTAGACGTATTTCCGGTAATGTGGAGTGCAATGCGTGGCCCACCGCTGACAAGCTCCCAAATGGACTCTCTACACAGAGGGCATGTCACATGATCACTGGAGTGCAGCATGCGTTCCACACCGGACAACACAGAACTTCCTGATGTAAACTGAATTCAACCTGTCACAATATAAAAACTATTTTATTAGTCCTCCAAGAAACACTTCAGCTCAAAATCCGCATTTAAACCCTTTGCTATTAAAGTTCCAAGGTTAAACACCCATCTCATTTCAAATTTAGATTTTCAAGGTCCCTTGATCTTCTATTATGTACTATCTGCTCTAAAACCCAAAATGAGATGATACTATTGGGGTCACAATTATGGACTTTTTTACAATGACTTGACAGGGAGTGGGTGTCCAAACCTTTTTTAATATTACAAATGTGTTCCGATATACGTGTCTTCAATGCCCTTGTCATTTTACCCACGTATAGCAGACCACATACACATTTCAAACAATAGACTACATTCCTTGAGTCACAGGTTAAGAACTGTTTGATATTATATTTATTCCCGTTCTGTTCAAAGTCCACTAGTTTTCTCGGATTATTATTTTTAAATGTGGTACGACAAGGTAAGCAATTACCTCATCTGTAAAAGCCCCAATTGCGTGTGCTACCTCTCTTATCTTCCATCAATGCACTTTTAACTAATTTATCCTTAATTGTTGGTGCTTTCCTATATATAAAAAAAAGGGTTAGATGGTAAATTATGTTTTAAAGTTCCGGCTCCCATGTGATCGGGTGCCTGGTGTGAGAGCTCCGCTGCTACCCCAGCCAGCACAGCACGCAGCGCTGCGTTAGCGGCTTTAATCCCGGCGGTTCCAGCAGCCTCGGTGAGGGGAAAGTCTCCTCCATCTTATGGAGAAGTTCCTCACCTCTCCCATGCCGGCAAAGCAGCAGAGATCCCGCTCTGAGCGGCACCGGGCAGAATCCAATATGGCCGCCGCACCGGACATGCTGGAGGGCACACAGCCGCTGGATGACAGATCTCAGCCTGCCTCTCCTGACCTTGCAGCTCCGGTTTCATATGATGATGTAGTGAAAGCAATCCAGGTAACGATGGGGCCCCTCATGGACGCGCACGCTGCTAAGCTGACGCAGGTGGCACAGGACATTAAGTCTCAGATGAAACAGCTGTCCCAGAGAGTATTATCCACTGAGCAAAGATTGGCGGAAGTATTCCAAGATGTGGCAGAATTAAAAACGAATGCTGACACTATGCAGAAATCTTATTACCAAGTTATGAATAAATTAGACGACCTGGAAAACAGGTCAAGGAGGTATAACCTCAGGATCATGGGCCTAGCAGAATGTCTTAAAGGGCCAGATCTGTATCGTTTTTTACAAGTGTCCCTCCCGGAGTTGTTGGAAATCCAAGACACATGTGCAGACATGGTAGTGGAAAGGGCCCACCGCTTAGGACCGCCCAGGACGGGTCAGAATGCGAGGCCGCGTGTGGTGATTTTTCGCTGTTTAAACTTTCTTCACAAAGAAGCTATTTGGACTGCTTCCAGGAGACACAGGGCTCTTTCATGGGATGGTGGTGACATTTGTCTTTTTCAGGATTTCTCTGTAGAAGTATCCCGAGCTCGCAGGGACTTCTCACAGATTTGCTCTCGCCTGGTCCAGGAGGGCAGGAAGTTTGCACTCCTGTACCCTGCACGTTTACGGCTATTTAAGGGGGACTCCTTTTGGGACTTTTCTAATGTAGCTGACGCAGCTGGATATCTGTCTGAATGACGGAAATCGGGACATTCGTCTTCTCCTACTTCTCCACGTTCCACATCATAGACCCTGAGTCGGGGGTTGCCTGCGATACTTGATGGATGGCCTGGGGGTTTCGGCCGGGACTGCTCATATACTTGCTATATGTATGGTACCCATAAACGGGGAATAACTGCCTAAATGATTCTTATATAGTTTATACGTATCAGACACCCTCTTTTTCTCAGCCTCAGTTTATTCTGTTCAGTTGGGCTGGGTGGAAGCCGGGATTCTCATTTATCTCTTTGAATGTCGCTACTGGCTGGGGTGTGCTTGGGGTAAGCACGCCATGTTTGTAGTTAGCCTTATGGGTTTATATATGGCTGGAAGTTCTTATTCCTTGGACGGTGGAGGCGAGTTGATACCTCTTGTCCTGTTATGTCTCTTTTTTTCTATGTGTTGTTACCCTCTTTGTGTCTTGTCTCGTCCCCCCTGTATGTTTGCTCAAGTGTCGCGATGGATTGAGCAGCGGTGGCTCGACCACTACTTCCTTTATGTACTCATCATTACTTCAATGGGTTTGTTTAGATTAACTGCATGTCTTCTCTAACAATTAGCACATGGAATGTGGGGGGTATTAACTCCCCGGCCAAGAGGAAAAAAATCCTTATGTATCTGAACAAGCTCCGCATGGATATAGCGTTCTTGCAGGAAATGTAGCCAAACTCAACACACTTCGGTGGTCAGTGTTGGACGGCCTCATACTCCTCTAAGGCACGGGGGGGTGGCCATACTGATTAGACAGTCATTATCTCATACTGTTCATTCTGTACAGGTTGACCCGCAGGGTCGGTATGTTATTACAGACATCACAGTAGATTGCACACGCCTATTGCTATGTAACATATATGCTCCGAATAACCGCCCCAAAGCGTTTTTCCTAGATATGCTGAACAAACTGTATGGTCATACAGATTCTAACATTGTGTTAGGGGGGAGGTTTCAATGTGGTTTCGTCTCATGTTTTAGATAGGAATGTGGCTTCGAGTCGGGGGAATAGCACCCCGAAAGTTGGTATCCAGTATTAAATACGCTGACTGTGGGTGGTGGATGTGTGGAGGGTGTGCTATCCGCTAGAGCGGGATTATACTTGCTTATCAGCTGCATATGGTACGCTCTCCCGCATTGACTACCTGCTGTTGTCAGAAATCCCTAAAGTCATGGATGCTAGGATTGAAGCTATTAACATCTCGGACCATGCCCTATGTTGGATTAAACTGTCGGTGCACGTGGATAAGGGTCCGGTGAGGCAGTGGCGGTTCCCGGCACATCTGGCTAATTCACTGAAATTTCGTAACATGTTGGAAGCAGCATGGCTAGATTACAAGAGTAATAATGCTAATTGTGAGTTTGAGAAGCCTTTGACGTTCTGGCAGGCATCTAAGCCCGTCATGAGAGGGGTTATTATTATGTCTTACTGTGCACACAGGGATAGGCAATTAGATGGCTCATACTTGGAATCCCAGGCTAACTTGACGACTTCCTTTCAAATGTTTAAGCAATCATCAACCACAACTAATAGGGCTGATTATAATAATAAAAAGGCAGTTTTTGATAATATTCTGAACCACTTGGAAGCCAAACACACCTTTTATAGGAATGCCTCCTTTTATAGATATGGTAATAAACCGGGTAAATTAATGTCCTTCTTATTGAAAGAGCGTCACTCTTCTTCGGTAATTAAATCCCTCCGCACTAGTGACGGTACTAGGGTCTGGACTAATGCCAAGATTACTGAGGTGCTGAGTTCTTTTTACTCCCAATTGTATTCTCAGCCTCCTAGTAATCTGCCCAATAAAGAGGCCTTTTGGGCAAATATGAGTTTACCTCAGATGTCTGACAGCCAGGCCTCATCCCTTATGACACCCATCTCGGGGGAGGAGGTGGAGAGGGTGATTAAGGCACTGAAAACTGGAAAGGCGCCGGGACCTGACGGCCTCTCCAATGATTATTACAAAATCCTATTGCCCCATATCTGGGACACATTGCAGGTATTTTTTAATGAATTACTCTCAGGTCAGGCCCTGCCTAGTTTCTTTAACTCAGCGTTCCTTAGGGTGTTGCGAAAGCCGGGTAGGGATCCGGAACTCCCGGAATCTTATAGGCCCATTTCCCTGCTTAATACGGACTATAAGTTATTTACAAAGATATTAGCTGACAGGATGAAACTTATATTGCCCTCTATTGTTCACCCAGATCAGTCGGGATTCATTTGGGGCCGTCAGGCGATTGTCAATATCAGAAAAATTTTAACAATAATGCAGGGGTTACAGTTTTCCTCAGATACGGACACCAATGTTATCCTATCACTTGATGCCGAAAAGGCATTCAATATGGTGACTTGGGACCATTTATTCGATACCCTAGGTTTGGGGCCCCGTCTGCCTTTGTAGATGTGTTGGCCCGCTTATACAAGGACCCTGCCACACAGGTATTAGGAAATGGCTATATTTCTTCCCCCTTCTACATTCAGAGAGGCACCCGCCAGGGATGTCCCCTATCCCCACTACTTTTCGCTCTGGAACTGGAGCCACTGGTGCTAGCCCTCCGTGACACGTCTTCCTTTAGAGGCATTTTTGTGGGCAGACTGGAGGTTAAGATAGCACTGTTTGCTGATGATATGTTGCTATTTATCGCTGACCCCAGCAGATCAATAGGACCTATAGTGTCCATAATTGACAGCTTTGGATCCTTTGCGAGTTAGAAAGTTAATCTTTCCAAATCGGAATTAATGCCTCTATCGGGAGATGCGTCTTCTTTTTCGGTTTTATCCCAGTTTCCTAGGGCCCAGAGGGCTCTTAAGTATTTGGGGATAATGATTCCCACGTCACTGGAACTGTTATATGCAGTTAATGTTGCGCCGGTCCTGATGGCTGTCCATGTCTTCCTAAACGGGTGGGTAAATTTGCCTTTGTCTTTGCTGGGTAGGGCCACGGTCCTTAAAAGCGTGGTGTTCCCGAAGCTCTCATATATTTTGCAGATGCTGCCATTACGCCTTACAAAAAAAGACTGTAAGTCTGTAAATTCCATGTTCTCTAAATTTCTATGGGGAGGGAGGAAACCTAAGATTTCTTATGCTAAACTTCAGTTGCCACGGGCGGAGGGGGGGCTGGGGATTCCAGACTTGGAAGTGTTCAGTAGAGCAGTGATGTTCTGTTACAGACTGGTTATGGCAGCGTTCCTGTTTTACCAATTACATGTTGGAGGAGGAACTGTTTGCCCCCTTTTCCCTCAGCACTCTCCTTCACACCCCAAAGAACAAACTGCCGGCATCACTTAAGTCGAATATTATTCTTTCTGCTACTCATGGAGCCTGGCACTATTCCAATTCTAAATTACATAGACACCCGACCTCCTCCCATTACACAACTTTCTGGGGGAACCCTTGCTTCAGTCCTGGGCTGGAAAATGCATTTTAAGCAGTGGCGGGAGCGGGGAATTTTGTCTATCAGAGACGTATTTGACCCTGGTGGACGGCATATGCTGTCCTTTGAGGAATTGAAGTCCAGATATGGTATATCGAATTCAAATTTTTATATGTACCTGCAAGCCCGACATTTTGTCACTACTATGGCCGCCCCTATGTCCTCACCAGACATACCGGATCCGATGGCCACCGTCCTCACTCTCACGAATGCCTCTACCTATCGATTATCATACTATTATGATCATATACGGGTGGTGCAGACGGAAAAGCTGTGGAACCGTACGGTTTCTAATTGGGTGGGGGATATACCGGACTTCCCGGCGCAGTCAATCCTACTGAAATCCTGTCAGTTTACATTTAAATATTTACACTCGGCTCAGCTTCAGGAAGTGTATCTTAAGTTACTACATAGGGCTTATATAGCTCCAGCCCAAAGAGCACATATGATCCCGGACGGGACTAGTGAATGCTTAATATGCCGTGTGTCAAGGGCCTCCTTCTTTCATTGCTTTTGGACATGTAGGAAAATTGCTACGTTTTGGAACAAAGTTATTGTTTTCATGAATCAAACTCTCTCACTGGGGGTTGCCAGAGACCCCATTGCCTGTTTATGCCATTGTTTTGAGGGCTGGCCTCTTGGCCCTGATAGGAGGCGAGTCACGCCCATTCTCACGGTCATTCTCACGGTGGCTAACAAAGTTATTTTGAATCATTGGACGAAAAAGTCGTCTCCCTCTTTAGGGGAATTAAAAAATGTGCTTTTACGGGTTCTCTATTTTGAACGCCAAGCCACCTTGCCACACATTGAGAGGGGTGTTGCTCGCTTTTATTCGAAATGGGAGCTTTACATTGACAGTCTAGACATTGCTACGCAGGACCATATTGAAAGGCTCTTTGAAAATACCTCCTGGATTCTTTATAAACGTTTAGATGCTAATTGATATACGTATGCACCTTAATGTTTTGAGGTTGATGAGTTCATAGATTGTATGTACTGTATGTACTCCACGCGACTACGGAGTGAATTGTCTTGTCTTCCCCCTTCCCATCTGCCTTCTTGTATTTCCCTTTATCATTTTCTGATGTTTATTAGTGGTTGATAATAGCTTATAGTGTATGAGTACAGGATATGCGGAATTATGTGGCACGTGCTGCAGGGTACTGTGATACCCGCAATTCTTGGATTGTGGGGATGTATGTATTTCTGCCCTTCCTATAATTTTTTCTTTTGACTCACCACTGTATGTAACTCTTTACTTTCTGAAAATAAGAAAATAAAAACAGTTTTACAAAAAAAGTTCAATCTACCTGTAGTAACTTCCAATTCCTTTTAATTATTTTTTCTATACTCTGATGGTATTGTCCATACTGGGTTATAAAAGACCACTTAAACTTAACATCATTGCTTGATTCTTTATTTTTAATACTTAAAATATATTTTCTTTCAATCTTTGAGACCTTTTCAATTGCTTGATCCAAGTTATCTTTTTTGTAAACCTTTTTGATGAACCTTTCATTCAAAGCATTTACTTGAGAATCAAAATCTGTTTGCTTTTAACAGTTTCTTTTCAAATGTTGGAACTGCCCAAAAGGTATGCTTTCAAGCCAGTTCCTATGATGTTCACTTTCCCTTTCTATATAAGAGTTAGAGTCGGGGCTCTTCCGATATGTTTTAGTTTCTAGCTGATTATTTTCTTTATATATACATAAATCTAAAAAGGTAATTTCCTTTTCACTTACTGAGAAGGTTAGATTAATATTCATAGAATTGGAATTCAAATCACTACAAAATTTAGAAAGACTGGAACTGTCATTCCTCCATATAAATAGAACGTCATCGATAAAACGGTGCCAGCAGACCAGGTCCGCCCCCAGATTACCACTGGTCCAAATTGATGACTCGTCCCAGTGTGCCATAAACAAATTGGCATAACTGGGGGCGAACCTGGTCCCCATTGCCGTACCGACGACTTGTATATAATAATTTTCATCAATATAAAAATAAGTATTCATTAAGATAAAGCTTAACCTTCCAAAATGAATTCCTTCAAATTTTGTTCTACATTATCCTTATCTAGGAAAAAGGAAACAGCATTTAAACCGATATCGTGCTCTATAATCGTATATAGGGTGCTAACATCTGCACTAACTAAAGTGCAATTCCCAATATTTTTAACTTCGGCTAATTTTCTAAGGATATCTCCCGTATCTCTCAAGTACGATCTAGTTTTTGTTACAAGTGGTTGCAGATAATAATTGATAAGTGCAGATAAATTTGATGATCTACATCAATTTTATCTGCAATTTATCTATAGCGGGTAATTCAGACCTGATCGCTGCTGTGCGTTTTTGCACAGCAGGCATTCAGGTCCAAACTGCACATGCATATGCACCGCAATGTGCAGGCGTGTCGCATCGGTACAAAGCAGATCGCCGCTCAGTGATGGGTTTATGCAATGGATCCATTCGCATGGGTGTTCGCAAGAAGATTGACGGGAAGAAGGCGTTTGTGGGTGTCAACTGACCATTTTCAGGGAGTGTCTGGAAAAACACAGCCGTGTTCATGTGTTTGCAGGATGGGTTTGTGACGTCAATTCCGGTCCTGGACAGGCTGATGTCATCACAGTGGCTGAGTAAGTCCTGGGCTGCACAGAGACTGCACAAAATCTGTTTGTACAGCTCTGCTACACATGCGTTCGCACACTTGCACAGCTAAAATACACTCCTCCTGTATGCAGTGGCTATCTGATCGCAGCAGTGCAAAAATCGCTTGCTAGTGATCAGGTCTGAATTAGACCTATGGTTTGATGAGTTCAGTGTAGAAGAACTTGACTGGACACACAGAGCCCTGACCTCAACACAACTGAACACCTTTTGTGATGAACTGGAACGGAAATTGCGAGCCAGGGCTGCTTGTCCAACATCAGTGCCTGGCCTCATAAATACTCTACAGAATGAACAGGCACAAATTCCCACAGAAATACTGTCTGTGGAAAGCCTTCCCAGAATAGTGTAAGATGTTATAGCTGCAAAAGGGGGACCAACTCCATATTAAAGTATATGTAATTGAATACAATGCCATTACAGTCTCTGTTGGTGTAACGGTCAGGCATCCGAATACTTTTGTCCATATAGTGTAGCTTGCAACTGTCCTTGCAGTGGAGAAAAAATCTAATTGAGAGGAGCATAACGTTTTTGTTACCATTCTGAGTGTTGACATTCAGAGCATTTCTACATCCTGTGGATGACATCCTGAATGTCAACATAATATACCACACCCATCCAGCAGTATAGTATGTCCAGTAATATGCATTTCTCACACCAAAACATTCCCAGCACTGTCATTTCATGGCATTACAGCTCTCTCCCAAGCTGCCAGGGTGTGTTCCACTCTGTGTTGCTGCCAAAGACTGTTTGAATTACTCTGTGGAGCACGCCATCACTTTGATATCTTGTCTGTAGACAGCTGATCACTTCTCAATCAATCTGGGATCTGATTCTCCCTGGTCATTGCTCTTGCCAGAACCACTTCTGCTGTAGTCTGCTATCTAGTTTCCTGAGTGCAGTTGTTCCAGAGTTAACAGTTCAGTGTGCAGCATTTACTGCTGTGTTACTCTCAGTGCCAATCACCACTGCTGGGTGCTTGCCATCGTTTCCAGTGTGCTCCTGTGATACACTCAGCACCAGTTACCACTGCTGGGCACTCACTATAGTTTGTAGTGTACTCCTGTGATACACTAAGCACAAGACACCTTGCTGGGCACTCTCAAACACACAGAAAAAGCAAAAGCTCTATTCTGGATGCACTGAGAACCTCACAATTAAATTTAAAACTTAACTTTTATTAGTATATACTCATGCAAAAATTATTGATCAGCAAATATGAAATATTAAAAAAGATAGTGTGATGATAGAAAAGAAAGAGTGTTTAAAACAAATCTTTTATTATTTAAAAACAGAGACTGTTACGATTGATATCTAGGGAATTCCCTATATAAAGGCTATATAGCCCACCGCTGTAGTATTATGTATTATCCTTTCTGTCCTCTAAGTGTTGCTTTCTGTTGTTCAATAGATTCTCATAAATTGAAGAACTAGATATATTCAACTATCTTGCTTTTTAAATTGTGTTGATACAAATAGAAGAAAAAGGTTGTCACATTTTAATTATACTCATTTCATAATGTATCCTAGTGACAGTCTGTAATAAAGTATCCTATGTTGCTTCTGTTCTTCAGTTCGTTACATATCACAGAGGTCAGGTAATGTGTTATCAACATTCTGTATTGTCATTCTAAATGCTACTATATTTTATACATAGTTCGCACCCATGTTCTTTGTATTCTAACTGATCCGTATGATCTCCAGCATCCTGTCTCTGACTCTTAGTGCTGATTAGTCTGGTGCTGACTGACTGCCTGTATTAATTTTCAGTGTTTGTCTGTTACTATTGTGTCCCAAAAATAGGAGAGTTCTTTATAGATACAATTCATTGTTTCCTTATAGCCTGTGTTTTAGTAGGTTAATGGCACAAGTAAGGAAAGATTTACAGATCCCTGAATTTCACTTGTGCCTATTGGCCTTTATTAGATTTTAATAATGGGCACACTCTTATTGTTTTAAATACGTTGCCTCTTTACCTCCTACTGTGCCTTCTTGCCTCCTGTCTCTATTATAAATCACATACAACTCCCCTTTGACACAAATGTATCTAGACAAATGATATTGTACACTGTGTAACAAGCTTGGTAGCGGCTGTTAATTAGATCCTGCTGCATGTGAACCGCAGCCGTCTGTGTAAGCCGTTTACAAGTCGCTAACCGCCGCTTGTTAGTGATTGTAAGTAGCTGATCACGTGTGGCCGCCCCGCTGCTGTGAGCAGTGTGCGGCTCGTTCTCCCTCCGGCGTTCGTACCGCCGTAGCCCACTCACTACTACACAGTAACACTGAGGTGGTCCACATAAAATTAGTGTAACACTATACTTGGTACAATCATGCACATTGATCTACAGAGGTTCTGATCTCGTAACAGCATCTGTGAATGCCTACGCACGTCAGGGCATCAACCCGTTTGTCTTCATTAACGGGCCTATATACCCCTCCCTCCTCTCTGATTGGACAACTGCCTGTTTTTGAAAATCATGACTCCTATTATCTATAACCTTTACAGAATTGTCTCATGGCGTTATTTACTATCCTACCTGTTTGTGCTTATTATCAGTCCAAATTTCCTTTGTTTTCAGTTTGGTCCTGTGAGACTTTCAGTGTCAGTCACCATTGCTGGGTGCTCATCAAAGTTTCTAGTATTCTGTATGTTACTTATAAAACTCTCCACACAAAAGTGTCAGTGTCTGCAGCTTGTGTTACAGCTATCAGCATCTCTACATAAATTCTCTATGCCAGTCCTGCATTGGACATTCTCTGTTTGTTCGAATGATATTGAATTCTTGTTAATGAAATGTAGGCCTTTCTATCTGCCTAAAGAGGTTTCGGTGGTAACTGTATTCGCTCTTTACAGTATATACCTCCAGAAGCAAACACGGGCAATGCCCTAGATATCTTACACAATGTAATTGTGAAGTTACAAACCACCTATGTAGAAGCTGTGTTTATTGTGGTGAAAGATTTCAATCAAGCTGATTTGAAAAGGGTTCTGCCAAAGTTTAAAAAAAAAAATGTTTTTGTTCCTCCCTGTGGTGAGCATATCCTCGTCCAGGTGTACACTCATCTTAAATCGGCTTATGAAACTGCTGTATGTCCCTATGTTGGTAGATCTGATCATGTGTCTCTGTTTTTAATACGTGTTTATAAACCACTGGCAAAACGATCCAGACCTGTTAGAAGGTCTGTTACTCTCTGGCCAGAAGGGGCTTTAGCAAATTGCAAGATATTCTAGAATTCACAAACTGGGATATGTTCCTTGAGGAAAATGTTGATTCCCTTGCATCACTGGTTTTAGGCTATATTAACTGTTGTGCCTAACAGTGAGGAAAAACATTAGGGTGTTTCCGAAAGAGAAGCCATGGCTTAATGCTAAAGTTCGCTCCCTGCTTAAAGTCCATGATATGGCTTTTAAACATGGAGATCCAGGAGTCTATAAATACTATAGGGCTGAGTTGTGTAGAGGGATTAGAAAGGAAAAAATGAATTACTCTGTGAGAATCGAGGTTAAACAAGAACTCTATGTACTGTATGTGGCAGTGGATTCAAGAAATTACCGGTTGAAAATCAAAAAAGGCAGAGGTGAGAGAAGATAATAGTACACTGGTTGAGGATTCAAACACTTATTATTCTAGATTTGATAAGGACAATAGTTTACCTATTATGCCCCGAATGCCAGGGTTGGGAGATTTTACTTTATTGGTTAATGTGGCGCCGTTTTGGATTGTCTACGTAGAGTGGATTCTGATAAATCTGCTGGCCTGGACGGAATTCAAGGAATAGTTCTTTGTGGTTGCACAGATCAGTTAGGTTGGATATTATTAACAGTGTTATTCAGTTTGTCCCTTGTAAAGTATGTGGTCCCATAGAACCTGTGGTGAGAGCAGCGAGCCACCAAGCCCGCAGTGTGCCGAGCACATCGAGCCCGCAAGGGGTTTAGTTGTGCTCGCCCCCCTGCCGGCATTCTGGTGGACGAGATCCTGGATCAAGACTGCCGGTATCCCAAACCCAACCCGTCCTGATTAATGCAGCACACAACAATATTAAAAGGAAATATATTGGATTTATCAGTTGAAGACATTGGGGGTATTCAATTGTTTGAAAAGTCAGTTGGGTGTTTTTTCTATCTAATAGACAGGGAAAAAACAGACACCCAACTGACTTTTCAAACATTTGAATTCCCCCCATTGTCCCATTCTGGACAGATTATTGATATAGACCTAGCAGTTTTTCTTTTGATTTCCTTTAGTATAGGTTATATAGTTATAGAGATCTGTCCTGATTAATGCAGCACACAGCATGCAGGGTTATTAAAAGTTTTTCGATATTTAGGACATAATAATTCCCATCCCATTTGTTTGGTAAATTCTTTATCCTTTTACAGTCAATACTAATCCTGTTAGCTGGATATTTAACTGTCATTTTAATTATCTTGCTGAATAAATGTACTGCATCATTTATATGCAGAGACATTAAGGTGAAAAATGTCACATAATAAATTTAGTATTTTGTTATAATCATTGTCAAAGAGTCATTGTACCTGTATTTTTCCGTTGCATTAATAAAGTAAATGTTGCCATACAAGAAAATAATTCTGAGATAGCTAAAAGGTAAATTGCAATTAAACTTCTTGGCATTTAGCGGCCTTCTACGGTTTATATTGACTTTTTTCATCCTTATGAAAAAGCTCTCTCTCCTGATTTTGTTGAAGTAATTGAACATCAGTCACAAAAGCAGCTGACATAAAAAGGCCAATGGTCATAAAACAAATATTAGCAAATGTTCCGTGAGATTAGACAGCCAAGCCATTCTGGGGAGCACTTCTGTTTTATAAAGCTGCAGTGAAAATAAACTGTGTCAATTGAACAAAAGTACCAAAATATGGGTCAGTAATATAGTAAAGAAAATACATGCTACAATAGTGTAATCTGAAGCACAAAAGAACAAGGACATTTCTTAATGTGGTGCACTAAGGGACAATGATATTTTATTAAAACTCAGAAGGAGTGAGGAGAACAAATGACCAGAATTAAAGCATTTCATGGTGGTGATGAACATCAAGGAGGTTTGCATGACATTATATTGAGAGGAGGAAAAAAAGAACATCCATTATCATTGAACTGAAGAAATGTGACTAATTTTTTTTCTCTTGCGTATCTGTAGATTGCACCAGTGTGGAGGCTTCCCATTTTTTGATCATTGCAGAGGTTAGGGGAATGACCTTATAGGGGGTCACCCTATAGACAGGTGCTGTTTTGTGTATATAGGATTTCAATGATTGATTATGTTTTGTATTGGTTTTCAGATGTGCCACCAGAGGAGTGCCATCGGAGATGCCCACCAGTTCGACTTCTAACTTCAGGCCCGGGCAGCGCTGGGCTTTACCAGGTCAGAGCCCTGACGTTTGAAGACACAGCAACATGACCACACAGGTCACGCATGCCGCATCACCATTCCACTTACACAGTGCTTAGTGCTCTATCCATGCAGTGAGTGTGACTGATGCTGCAGACACTCCAGTGGTTGAGGGACAGGGATGACTCGGATCTCCTTTCTCTGCCAACAACAGGTAGGGGCCAGTGTGCACTGTTTCTTTTTTCCTGTGGTGGCCAATGTGGATTGCTTGTTTTCTTTTTCTGTAGGGACCAATGTGGATCGGGTTTTTTTTTCCCATGGGGTCAATGTGGATTATTTGTTTTTTTCCTGTAGGGACCCATGTGGATTAATTGTTTTTATTTCCTGTAAAATCTGTAAACCTGAAAATAATAACAAATGTCAACATATATTAAATATATGTTGATATTTGTTATTATATATTATATTTGATAAAAAATAAAAACTAATAGTGTGCATTAGAGCCCCTCAAGGTAAGAATGAGAGAAAATGTTCTTAACATAGAAAAGAACCTCACACGCAGCATCTACAACATTCTCAGAACAACATAATGCGGCTACAAGATAATATCTTGACTCAACAGGTGGTGGTATGAAAAAAAAAAAAATATCAAAGGGAAACATATTGAATTCATCAGTTGAAGACATTGGGACAGATGGATTAAACCCGGAGAAGGGATATAGAAGTGATAAAGCAGTAATAAGTGCAAGGTGATAATGCACCAGCCAGTCAGCTCCTGTAATTTTTCACATCAGTAATGATTAGCTGGTGTGTTATCACCTTGCGCTTATCACTGTTTTATTATTTCTTTTGCCCTCCCAACTGACCCGAAGTTTTGGATGCCAGAGTGAGAGGAGGAAATACATATGTAGGATAGGCAAAAGTCATTGGAAGAATGTAGAGGGCTATAATAAGTATGGACTGAGATAAGTTCACAGTTATAGTAGATGGAAGAGCGATTGAGTGCTTTAAAAGTGGATTCTGTAGAGTAAAGGGGAACCAGTGAATGAGCTGAAAAAAGCTGAAAAAGAGAAGAAGTTGAGTAGTGAGATGGGAAGTTCAGATCAACGCCTGCACCAAGTATAAATTGTGAGAGAGTAAAGCCAGATACACACTAAGCTGATCACTTGGCAGATCAGATAAATGCTCCGATATTTGGAGTGATTTTTCAATCAGTGTACACACTGAGCTCTTTATAGCTATTGCTTCAATGGCTCAAGAGGTCAGGCATCTTACATTTTAAACTGCTCATAAGAAGAGACCTCCCAAACCAACTGTTTGCAGGAATGTTTTAATGCTCTTGCATACACACCTATATACAGTAATTATTGGGCGGATCAGCCAATATCAGCATATGTGTGTACAGTACCTAGCTTTAGAGATTACAATAGTTGAGACAGTAAATGACAAGAGCATGAATAATATCTATCTGCTCTATCTGATCTCTTCTGGCCCTAGATAAGGCTTTCACTGCACTGCACAGAACAAATGGTGTACAGCCATTTTCAGATCTCCCCAGAGATGTTCAATCGGATTCAAGTCTGGGCTCGGATGGGCCCCTCAAGGACATTCACAGAGTTGTCCTGAAGCCATTCCTTTGATATCTTGACTATGTGCTTAGGGTCGTTGTCCTGCTGAAAGATGAACCATCACCCCAGTCTGAGGTCAAGAGCGCTCTGGAGCAGGTTTTCATCCAGGATGTCTCTGTACATTGCTACATTCATCTTTCCCTCTATCCTGACTAGTCTCCCAATTCCTGCTGCTGAAAAACATCCGTTCTTCAGCCAGTTCCAAGTAACTGTGTGCACCGTACATTCTTAGGCATCGAGCTGGCATCATTATATTTGCCTTATTTATCAGAATACCCTTGATGTAATATTTATCTTGTGTAATCATCCTGGAGAGATGCAGAGCTCTTCAAACTAATTCTTGAGATAATTAATTAGATATTTAAATTAGAGTTTTTACACACAGGCGTTGAGAAACAACACTAGTTAAAAGTGTAGAACAAAAACTGCACTTTGTACTCACTTTAAAATAACGTTTGAAGTGTGTTCATGAATGTGTCTAAAATGTTCCCTGCTGTATACTATGTACATACTGACCTTTTGCATATAACTCCCAGTACATATTACCTAGGGTTACCATTTCTGAATGTCGCAGACAAAAATTAAATTGATGTAACGAAAATCAGAACAAAAGAAAATGTGTATATACAAGTCCATTCCATTATGTCACATTTTGAATTGTCAACACCAAAGCATGTTTAATACGTTATGAGAATGTGTGTTAGAAAACACGTTTACCAGGCCTTACTTAGAGGCACTTTGTAGTTAATCACATCAGATAAAATAATCAAGTAAAGACCTAATTGAGTCATCAGAGGATTAATGGGATCTAATAATCTAGTGAGTATGAGTATGAAGTAGTTCTGCCAGTGCATATGATGACAACATGAATATTTTCCCAGATACGCTTGCAGTGATGCTTAGCGACAATGCAAAGAGTTTAGTACTAATGAGATCATACACTGCTGCCATTGGCACTCCAATCTAATTGTATTAATCTCTCCCATTTTCATCCATGTACAAACTTAAATTTTTTTTTTTCAAATTGTATCATCGTTCGATGTCACCATTTTAATTGATTCCACTACGCAAAATAATGTTATAAGCTACTAGTATACCATGAGTAGACATAAAAATAGTCCTGATAATTATAACATCATTGTCTGTGGTGAGCATATTAAATGATCCAAGTGGAATGACTTTTTCGTAAGATAAAAATATATACTTGAACACATATGCTCCTGCTTTGCACATATGGGAAAAACTGTGTATATTCACTCCTATGCAGAGCTGTACACATCCTGTGGTACATCGACCTCTATCTGTATGTTTGGTTTGCTACGAATCATGATTATTGTGCATCAACCTACACAATAGATGCGAATGGTAAAGGACATATATTTATATTTACAACCAACTCTGCGGCTGCAGTTCTGTCAGCATGCCCTCAATAAGCTTTATCTACATGAGATTGCCTGTACAGCTCTTTTACACTTTTTCAGCCATAAATCAAGATATGCTTGAAATGCGCGTGTCTCTGTATCTCTTGTACTTACTAGTGTCCGATTAATACCGTTTTTTCCGTTGCCGTGTGTTTGTGGAAAGTCAGGGCCACTTACTTGCATTTGCCCCCCAGACTAATAGTTGCCAGCCAGCCCCTGGCAGAGAGTGCTGGAGACTGTGGTCTGTGAGGGTGAGAAGCGGGTGGGGCTGAGGGGAGGAGAAAAAGAGAGTGTGTCTAATTGCACCCAGTGAAAAGAATTAAGGGTAGTGGCCGGATCCCTCTTAACAGTTATACTGACAGAACGAAGTCCGGAGAGGTCCGTACTCACTCCCCAAATTAAATGCAGCATCTTCCCACCTTGCAAGTAGCCTAAAAGTAATAAAGTTAAATATTTATCACCCCATTCTACACAGGGCTGGCTCTAGGCATGTTCCACTTGAGCGGGCACCATCCACAGTGGGCGAATTGATTTTCTCCCGCTATTTTACCTCTCACTGGCCCTTTAAGCAGCTTAAGCTTCAGCCCTAAATCATCGCCTGGCGCCAACCCTACTGCCTGCCCACCTTCCTCCGACACACCCAGTGTCAGCCAGGATTGGGCAGCGCTGGGTGTACCGGGCATGACCCCTTAAAAGAAAGCTCATTAGTGTGTGACATCACACTCTGTCCCTGCCCAAGCACAGTCACTCACTGTGACTGACACTGTGACTGCTCCCACTGCTACGTCACACACCAATGCAGCCAGCTGGCGGCAGGTGCAGGTGTGGTGGATGGTGCCAGGGGTCATTCTTAGTGTCATGGTGATATGCCAGGTTCTGCAGAGTCTGATTCTGTCTGGTGTTGTGCTGCGGTGTGGTGTGGGACCTGCAGAGTGGGGGCAGCGGACAGACAAGGTACTGGTTCCGCCTGACAGCTTGACTGGGCTGCTGGTAGAACCAGGACAAGGAGGGGAGACAGTGAACCAAGAAGCCGAAGTGGAGGGGGAACTTATGGAGTGGACATTGGTGCTAATGGTGAGATGTGTGGTGTGTGATGATGATAACATTAATTACTTAAGACAGTCACTAAGTGAGAATGTACACAGGTCAGGTGCCGCCATGTTGTGCTGTATAAGGAGGTGGGCTGGCTGTCACTGAGCACTGCAGACAGAGCATGAGAGCATTTGCTGAGACTGGATGATTGGGGGAATGAACAGTCACTGTTTAACAGTGGATGATAGGGGGCTGGCTGCCAGGCTGAGGAGCACTGACTGTGTGATGATTGCTGTACTGTGTGTGCATAATGTATAAGGTGCGCTACTACTGTGTGGGCATAACTTATAAGGGGAACTATTGTGGGCATAATGTGTGAGGGGCACTATTACTGCTGGCATAATGTTTAAGGGACACTAATGTGTGGCGCATCATGTATAAGGAGTACTACCGTGTTAATGTAATGTGTAAGGGGCACTACTACTGTGTGGGTATAGTGTGTAAGGGGCACTACTACTGTGTGGGCATAATATGTAAGAGGCTCTACTACTGTGTGGGTGTAATGTGTAGATTCCCCCCTGTTCTGTCACATGTTCTACTGCATGCCCATTGTGTGTTCCCATACGTTGCACTACATCACTGTACTACATCAATACACTGCATGCCCCATACACTGACCTGCATCACTACATCCCCTACACAGTGCACTACACTACATACACTATATGCTACACTACATCCGCCTATATTCTACTCTACAAATCATACCCTATATGCTACTCTATATTACATACCCTATATGCTACACTTTATTCTCCCCCCCCTCCACTGCAGCTGTAAGCAAAGCCATTAGACCAAGTGCAGTTCAGCAGCTGGGACCCAAGAATATAGTGCATCAGATGGGGAGGCACAGGTGTTTCAGAGTAGCCACCAGGTCACACAGACGCCTGTCTCAAAATGGTGCCTCAATGCCCACACTATACAGCGATCCAAGAGAAACCAGCACTAACAGAGAGGACTGGGGAGGGGGGGGGGGCACTGGGGCCAGAGACTCACCACAAGGGCTACCAAAGCACAGTAATTAGGGCCCTTAACAAACCAGGGTTCGCAAACGGGGTGTATCCTTAGATTGGGTATTTTTTCAGTGCCGGAGTACAAATATCTCATCCACTAATACGATATAAACGTTAGTAGTGCTGGCTATACAATTAATTGGATTATTCAACCAGTCTAAAAAAAAAAAAAAAAAAAAAGAATATTCTGATGACTGGGAAAAAATCAGCATAAAGTCAGCATAACGTACTCCATTTTCAGAAAGTCAAGAAGAGACTGGCAACTATAAACAAGAGAGTTTGGTATCAATAATAATAATAATAATAATAATAATAATAATAATTTTAATTTTATTTATATAGCACTCTTTCTCCAATAGGACTCAAGGCGCTTAACAGATACATAGCATAATATAGTACAGAAAATAATGAAGTACATTTTCATAAAATACAGAAGCATGGAGATACTAAAAGGGACATTATGGAAATGCTTGAGTAAACAGGAAAGTCTTGAGTCTACTTTTGAAGGATTCTATAGTTGGGGCCTCTCGCACTGTGCGGGGAAGTCAGTTCCATAGAGTCGGAGCCGCATGACTAAAAGCTCGACCCCCAGATAAATTACGGGAGATTCTAGGTACTGCTAAAAGTCCTTCATCTACAGATCGCAGTAATCGAGTGGGGCAGTATGGGGTCAGAAGCTGCTTCAGGTACCTTGGGCCCTGGTCATGTAATGCTTTGAAACTTAGTAAGCCAATCTTGAAGATGATTCGCCATCTTACAGGCAGCCAGTGAAGGGAGTAGAGGATGGGTGTTATGTGGCTACAACGGGGCTGGTTGGTTAACAGCCTGGCAGCTGTGTTTTGCACCAGCTGTAAGCGTTGCAATTCTTTTGCTGGGAGACCAAGGTAGAGGGCATTACAGTAGTCTAATCGAGATGATACAAATGCATGTATGACTTTTGGCAGATCATCTGAGGGAATTAAGTGCTTGATTCTGGCTATGTTCCTCAGGTGAAAGAATGAGGATTTGATTGTGGCCGATATCTGATGTTTAAGTGTCAAGTCACCATCCAGGACAACGCCAAGATTCTGCACACGATCAGTGGTTTGTAATTCTTAATCCCCGAGTGTAAGTCCAGTTGGTTGGCTATGCTGCAGTCTTGTCCTTTGATGTTGCAATCATATCATAAGGACCTCTGTTTTATCCTGGTTGAGTCACAGCCAACTGGCGCTTATCCACTCCTGGATCTCAGCTAGACAGCCATTTAGGGTTGCTATTGGGTTATCAGTGCCCGGAGCAAAGTACAGTTGTGTATCATCTGAATAGCAGTGGTAGACCAGGCCATGGCGCCTGATTATTTCACCCAACGGGAGCATGTATACTGCAAAAAGCATGGGGGATAGTATAGAACCTTGTGGGATACCACATGGTAATGGCACTGATGGTGACGAGTATACTCCAGACGATACTCTCTGTGACCTACCTGTGAGATATGATTTGAACCAGCTTAGGACTGTGCCATCCAGACCACAGAAATGTATCAGTCGCTCAATCAGAAGCCCATGGTCCACGGTATCAAATTCTGCAGAGAGATCATGAAGGATTAATATTGAACAGTCACCTCTGTCTCTTGCCATCAGAAGATCATTTAACACACACACCAGGGCTGTTCAGTGCTATGTCTTCTCCTGAATCCTGATTGGAATGGATCATAAATATCATGGGTTGTCAGGCGGGTTTCCAGTTGATTTGCAACCACATTCTCAATAACCTTTCCTAGGAAAGGAAAGTTTGATACCGGTCTGTAGTTGGTCATGCAGTCGGAATCTAAATTAGGTATTTTAAAAAGCGGTCTAACAATTGCTTCCTTTAGGGGTCCAGGAAAAATGCCTTTCTGCAAAGAGCATTGAACAATTTTTGCAAAGGCAGGACCAATTATATCCATACAACCTATTAGAAGCTTGGTTGAGGCCAGGTCCAGATCACAGGTGGTGGGATGCAAAATCCGAGCAATTTCAGCAGTGTCCTTTACATCCACTGGGTCAAAGCTGGTCCATGAAGGCAGGTGGCTTATATTGGCAGGCTTTGTAGTTTGGCACTCCTTTGATGGCACTGTGGAGATTCCAGCCCGGATGGTGGATATTTTATCTGCAAAGAAGTTTGCAAACTCGTTGCATCTTGCCTGGGAGAGGGTTTCATCAGTTTGCAGGCATGCTGGCTTGCAAAGCATCTCCACTGTGCGGAAAAGTTGAGCTGGCCTATTGTTTGCTGCCGTGATCTCATTTGACAGAAACTGTGATTTCTTACGAGTGATTGTCGATTGATATTCTTCATTATGCTTTATTAGTTTTATTTTGTCATCCACTAGATTAGTCTTCCTCCATCGTCTTTCCAGTCTACACCCCCTTTTCTTAAGCTCACTAACACTGTTGTCGAACCATGGAGCTTGACGTTGTGGTTTACGAGGTCTTATACGCACAGGGGCGATAATATCAATAATGGAGAAATTAATGTAAATGCTGTTGAAATATTGAGACTATCTCTAATCTATCAATTTACATGGTCCTTAAATTGCATATATTTAAGAGATCAGTTTGAACAGGTGACTATGACTTTAGATCAAGGTGGCATTGTCCATTATTGAAGATAAATTGGAGTTCCGGGGATTTGATTCAAAGATGGTTGAGTTGCTACCATATATTGGTAAAGGATAATTGTAGAAAATGGAATGTATTCAGAATATGGAGAGGTTACAATACCGAATGCCAAGGATCTGTACTTGGACTAAAAATAAAGTCTTATGAAAAAAGTAAAAGGTAAAAACAAATGACTGATATAGATGTTAGAATGTGAACAGCCTAAACAGTGCCTGTCAAGAGCCACCGCTGTGGCTCATTCCTGTTTGCATTCTGTTTGTTTTTATGTTCGCATTCCAGATTTTCTCATGTACCTAATTAGGCCATTACCTTGTGTCTGGCTTCCAGCCATCCTGATTGGGGCTTGCTTCCTTTATTACCCAGCCTGCCCTTTACCTGACACCGGTGATAGATACATGTTCCTGTTTGTACTTGTGTCCGGGCCCTGTCCTATGGTGGAATCTTGAACCTGTGCAATCGGTACAGTAATACTACTTGTGATATCCTGTCCTGACAGAATCCTGAGTTCATTACCCGCCACTTGAGTTCCTGCTTCAGTTAGAACCTGTCAGCTCGTATGAGATCCTGTCTGCCTGTGTTGGACCCATGATCCAGAGACCTTGTCAGATTGGTACCTGACCAGAACCAGCTGGCCTTGTATTCAGGTTTTTGTAGAGTTTCCACATAGACACTGCATTCCTGCATTTCTGTATTGTGACACCTTTGAGCATTGTTGCTTTCCCAGTTTATTAAGTTGCTTATAACATCTTTAACATTGTTGCTTTCACAGTCTTAGTTTGGGTTTCCTCTTGTTCACTCTCGGTTTCAGTTGGTGCCTTGTTATCTCGTAAGACCAGGGGGCATCAGAGTCTGGGCGGACCTAATTCGCCCATTCAAACGCGGCTGCTATAGGAGATTAGATTTGCAGGCGTCAACTGACCACTGGGGGGAATAACAGAGTCAGAGGCTAAAGTAGATACTCTACTAGTAGACCCCTCACAAGCAAAGAGGTTAATATGCAAACTTACATGCATTATATTTTATATACATTTTATCCTTCTACACACACTAACAAAAAAAATCAAGGTTATTGTGTTATGTATTTAAAATTAAATAAAAAATACTATTTTATACAGTACAAACATTCACAATTGCAAACATTTATTTTTGTGTGTGTACAGTATGTAGCTACTGTGAGATTACTTGGTTTGATCCACTAGTGTGCCTACTCTGTGCTTTGTTAGGAATCTTTTCACTCTGTCGCACTCCACCCCTCCCAATGGCCCTCATTCCGAGTTGTTCACTCGCTAGCTACTTTTAGCAGCCGTGCAAACGCATTGTCGCCGCCCACGGGGGAGTGTATTTTCGCTTTGCAAGTGTGCGATCGCATGTGCAGCCGAGCGGTACAAAAACATTTTGTGCAAAACAAGACCAGCCCTGTAGTTACTGTGCGATTATTCCAGCGACGGAGGTCCCAGAATTGACGTCAGATACCCGCCCTGCAAACGCCTGCGTTTTCCCTACCACTCCCAGAAACGGTCAGTAGACACCCATAAATGCCCTCTTCCTATCAATCGTCTGGTGATCGGCTGTGCGAATGAATTAGTCGCTAGAAGCATTGCACAGCAAAGAAGCTGTTTGTACCTGTACGACGCGCGCGCGCATTGCTGTGCATACGCATGCGCCGTTTTGCCATTTTTTACCTGAGCGCTGCGCTGCGAAAATCATCAGCGTGCGTTCAACTCGGAATGACCCCCAATGTGCAAAGTTCTGCTTCCCCCCAAGTACCATCTTACTCCGCAAATCCATGCACCTTGGCGGAAATGTAGTTACATTTGTACAAAGTAAGGAACACAGTGGGTCCAAAACTGATTTTTGCCTTGTGTTTTGAAATGGACTTCCTACATACTTTAAAATATTTTGCAAAACATAGGGATAGGTTGCTACACAGCTTTCACCCTCTTTCTTAGGTGATATAAATATCTATATGAATTGTTGTTCCATTCCATTTCCATGTATAAACCACCATCAACAATTTATAATCAATACAGAAGACTGGTGGTGTTCCTTTACAGTTATAACAGTAGTAAACAGTTTGAGAGAAAAAAGACAATTATTTTGGGGAATACTTAATGATATTAAAACTTTACTTTTATTGATTTCTTATGAACTCACATGACAGACAAAACATTGAAAGGTACCATCTAAACTAGTAGCCATAGTACCATAGCAACTATACAAGTTAAATGATGTAACATAAGCTTAACCTTTAATGAAACTTAAATACATAAAAATATATACTAAACTCAGCACAACAACAGCAAGTGTTCAGATGTAATCAGTAACCACTTCATCACCATTGTTGATAAAAACTCAACACAGCAACAAATATTCAAGCGTGATGAGAAAATATTTAATCACTTATGATAATCAAAAATTTTTGTTACTGTTGCTGTGATAGTTCAATCACAAAATACATATGAGCATTAATTCACATGGTTTAAAGAAAGGGATAGCATAGCTGGAAAAGAGCATATTTTAACCCTTTCTGAAGTAATAAAGTTTCCTTCTGCAATAAGATATAAGTATTCAGTGTCGGACTGAGGCATGTAGGGCCCACCGGGGTAATGCAGTGGTAGGGGCCTGTGTTAGGGGTGTGGCCAGTCTGCAGAGGGGGTGTGGCCTGCCACCTCATTGGTTTGACTAACCATTAGAGAGTGCAACATCTGGGCCCCTTCATAAATATATACAGTAAATTCAGCTGCTGCATGCATGATAATGTACCAGATTAATAACAGCAATGCACTGTAGAAAATACACCATAGTCCAGTATAAGATTTCATATGTATAATGTATAATTCAAGTGCACAGTGTGGAACCTGATCCTTAGAGCAGGAGGTGGGCCCCCAGGCAGTAGGGCCCACCGGTGGTTTCCCCTGTACCCCTGTGGGCCAGTCCAAGCCTGTAAGTATTTAATGTCTTTATTGTGGTTATTTAATCTTTTTTAGATGGATTAACTACACAGTCCTGTTGATTTTTATATATTTTATATCTGTAGTTTGTGTGGTATCTCCTTCCTTCTGAAAAAAAAAAAAAGGTTGTTTTTTTACTCACTATGAAAAAATGTTGGTCTTTTTACCTAATTCAGCGGTGCATATCTAGTGTATAAAGGCAGAGAGTCACTATGGTCTCTTTCCATTGAATGTTCATACCTGTTCCTTTCCAGTGTAGGAGGAACTCTCTATTCTGGAGTTGTATCTCTGTTATAAATGTAATGTCTATGTGTGGGTTGTCTACGTGGTGTTATCATCTCTCCTTATGCATATGTTCTCATATTATCCCCTCCTTGTATTTCAGTTGTTCTAAAAATTTTGGTCGGTCTAGACCAGTCATTCCCAACCACGGTCCTCAAGGCACACCAACAGTGCAGGTTTTAGTGATATCCAGGCTGCAGCACAGATGGTTAAATCAAAATAACTAAGCTACTAATTAAGTCACCTGTGCTGAAGCCTGGATATCACTAAAACCTGCACTGTTGGTGTGCCTTGAGGACCGTGGTTGGGAAAGCCTGGTCTAGACTTATTGTTATTGTGAGTCCATTTACTGCTCCATCTTAATCTATTTGGGATTTGAGAGCTACCGGGAAGATGAGATTCAGACCCGTCTAAGTTCTCATTTATGGGAGTCTGTTTCTCATCTTTATCTCTATTGAATCTTTTTACTTTTTTTTTTTTTATCAGTGGTCTCTCTGACTTGGATTCAGTGGAAGATTTGTAGACCTTAATTTCTTCATCAAGACTACTAACTTCCCTTTTTTCTTTCCTGAATAATTGGGAACATTAGTGTAGATGAGCAGTTGTTGTTTTTTTTTTTCTTTTATAATTCACTGAACAACATAAATCTGTAGAGATTGTGCTTAGAAAACACTGTGGAATCTGGAAACTCTGTTACCCTGCAAGTGGCATAAAAAGAAAATCAAGTACCTTGGTGTTTTTTAACTCATCATCACCATCATCTGTTTCAGGAATACTATCCCCGCCTTCTAGAAAACATCAAATCTGACCTGCTTGAGTGGTCTAATTATTAAATTTCTTGGATAGGCAGGATAAACTTTAAAATGAGCATACTCCTTCAACTCCTATATCTGTTCCAAGCCCTTAATGTATTTATCCCACCCTGTTTTTAAAACCCTGCAATGCCACTTAATGCAGACTTAAATTACTTCAGCGTCCTTCTAGAGGGGGTGGTCTTAGTATTCCCAACTTTAGAAAGTACTATTACGCCACGCAGCTTTCTCACGGTGTGCAATGGTGTAACACAGGTGGAGTGGGGAAGTTCTTGGTGACTATTGAGGCTGAGATGGGTCTAGCTACAATGTCTCCCTTATTATTGCACCCCAGGAATCAACATCCTTGAGGATTTTCCCACCCTATAGTGTGTCGTTCACTAGCTATCTGGGAACTAGTTAATAGGTGGTTTCAACTGGCCCCTTTTATTCCACTATTCCATAACCCAGTTTCCCCCTGGTATGTGCAGGTCCTCCTTCACCACCTGGCAACATATATTATCTTAATGACATCACTAGTGATGCTACCTTCCCTCACTTTTCAGACGTTTGTGATGGAATGGCAATCCCATCCACAGATTACTAGGCCTGGAAGGTTACCAGGCCTGGAATGAAGCTGGTCTGCAATGTTCTGTATTAGTAAATACACCCTTTAATTAGTACCTCAGTTATTTTGATGTAACCATTGTCAAAGTCAGAAAAATATCACACTACACACTGCCATATTTGCACCTCATGCGAGTGCCTGTTGCACGTTCATGAGCCCTGCCGTGCGTGCGCATACTCGCCGCTGCGGGCACCCGCAGGCGCGCGGTGTGCGCATTTACGGTAAAGTTTATGTGCGTCTAGCGGGCGACTCGTTCGTTACATATTTTAACTAAACTTTCAGAATCTATCAAGGGGACCATGATCTACAAAATACATTATATAGTTAATATAGCATGTTCATGGACAAAGAGATCCCTCTTTGTTTGATACGAAGGGTCAGACATGGGTCATACAGTGGTGTTTAGTATCCATCGGAAGAGTATTTAATTAGCAATATTCCGGTGTTGGTTTGAAGCAGATTAATCGCTCGTGCGAATAGTTATGGACATAAGAAGTTTATGTACTTTTACTATTATTTGCACTTACTTATCCATGCGGCGGGAAACCTAGTTTCCCACCCACCTGAGCAGTTGGAAATGGTCTCAGCCCACCTGTATGAATCAACCTATGACCTTTTGTTATAATGCAAAGACGAATTCCTGTGTCCAATGAACAATGAGATTGTAGGGACCATTGAATTGTATTGTGTGTGGGGCATAAATAGACAAGCCGATCATATCCAGCTCACTCTCTTCAACGGTTCTCATTGCTGATAATCGGGAGCTGGATATCGAGGCGCATGCGATCGTTCCCCTTGTGCGTAAGTTTTCTCCGCAATCATATTGTCTTTATTGTTATTGTGAGCCATATCTCTCTCTATCTCTCTCTCTCTCTCCTCCTCTTTCTCCCTCATTTTTCCTTAAACGTAATTGTATTGTATTATATTTCCTGTGTAGTTATCTGGTTAGTTAGTCTATGTTATATTGTAGTGTATGACTTGTATTGTATTATTCTTTTCAAGTATAACATTTATATAAGGCGTTAGACCCTAAGCCCAGTATTTGTGTATTTCTTATAGTGTTAAGTATTCTCAGAGCGTCGGTGACGCTCGAACAGCTTTTGAGTTAATAAGGTTACACTGTGTTGCATCTACACTCTATCATTTCACTAAGGTTTTCCTGTATAATACATTGTTCATGGTTTACACATAAAGGTTTAACATTGTGAGCGTTAGCGCCGCTGGTGATCTCCTCGTGGTCCCGAGCGTTCGCTACGCTATAGCGAACCATTACGTTAGTCGGCAGCCAATAGCGTGCCTGTCTGTGATCTCTTGGCCGTGAGCGAACGTGACGCTTGAGCGTCTCGACTACGGCTAAGCGATCGTTACGCAACGTGCGTACCCTTACGGTATTTCATACGTCAATAGCGTACAGTGTTCTTAGACCTCTTAAAGGGTTTTAAGTAAGATAAATATTTAGCTTTGTCACCATCTGTGCTGAAGCCTGGATGTCACTAAAACCTGCACTGTTAGTGTGCCTTGAGGACCGAGGTAGGGAATGTCTGATCTAAAGATATCTTCAGAAGTGAGTTAGCAATAACACTGCTATATGCCTACAACCACACTTGAATACCGTGAGTGGGGTATACCTATTCTCTGAAAATCTTTGTGTAGGCAAAAGAAATCTGCATATGTTTTACTCTGCACTGACACTGAGTGGGGTACACTTATTTCACATTCTGGTGTATACGTATTAAGGGAGAGGTGTCATCTGTTACCTAGGAACTGGTCCTTTAAAGAAACCTTGATAAGTTTTATACCTCTGCAAAGAATGAGTTGGGTACACTGTTCTTCACCATTCTAGCATCCTTCTCACCTCATGAGGTTTAATATATGTTATGTATATAAAGCATATTCTACACGTTTCTTTTCCCTTTTATTCCATATTATATTTTATTATAAGAGAATAAAAGAGGATCCAGAGGACAAAGAGGTGAAGGAACACTTGAAATACAGGTTTGGAGACCTGTGACTGCAATTAGAAAATGGAATGCACTTTCCTTCTTTTTACTGTGTAGTGTTCTGGACTGTGTCATTCATTGCTTTGCATGTAAACTTTGGAGCATGGTGATGTCCCTGCATGTGACACTATCTAAGGCTGCTTGTTGCGCAATATTGTGAACTCATCACCCCCTATATATTGTATATCTGTGCAAATAGCCTATATGTAACTGAGAACTCTGCATTAATACGATCATATAGAATGTAAATTTCATTTGCTGGTCCATTATAGTGTGTTGGGGGAATTCTGTGTTTTTTCTTGTCTAGATTAGTGACGTGTTATGTTCTGTTAAATTACTAGAGGTTAAAATGAAAAGTCCATCAAACACTAAATATTAAAGGACTACCTAATTAAAGTAATTGTATTCCATATTTTTTACCGTACCCAAGCAGTTACATTGTACTGCAGTTATTATGGAAATGTGTTTTGCTGGGGAGGTCATAGGTCAGTATTTGGAAGACCTTACCTCTTACTGCAAATCAGACCTAAATGATAATATCACAGGAGATTTTCTTAAACACTAAAGTTTCTTCTTCTTTATTTTGGTTTAATAGACTAAATCAACCTGTTTTTTTTTTTTTTAAAGATTAGAAAAAAATATATAACAAATATTATGTGTAAGCGATAGTTATATATCTTTAGTAGAGTGCATCTGTTACTTAATGAATCATACTGTCCTTCAGGGCAGCCTGGACATAATGGGGGATATTCAATTGTTTGAAAAGTCGATTGGGTGTCTGTTTTTTCCTGTCTATTAGATAGGAAAAAACAGACACCCAACTGACTTTTCAAACAATTGAATACCGCCTAATAAGTCTTGTCTTTACCCAAGGCCCTTTGGGCATCACAAAGACAAAGTTACTGGGGTTCAACTGAGCTGGGTAGGGCAAATATTTTTTTGCCAGTGTTCAATCAATAATGTAGCAGGTGATGTAGCGGGTGTAGTATGGTATGCCGGCGGTCGGGCTCCCGGCTACCAGCATACCGGCGCCGGGAGCCCGACCGCCGGCATACCGACAGTGTGGCGAGCGCAAATGAGCCCCTTGCAGGCTGGCTGCGCTCGCCACGCTGCGGGCACGGTGGCGCGCTACGCACGCCACGCTATTTTATTCTCCCTCCAGGGGGGTCGTGGACCCCCACGAGGGAGAATAAGTGTCGGGATTCCGGCGCCGGTATACTGTGCGCCGGGCTCCCGACAGTCGGCATACTGAAGACCATCCGATGTAGTAGCTATGTGTAGATAAGAAGACAGGATATGACCTCCTGAAATGGATAGTGTGATGCTTAAGCTTAAGTTGGGAAAATACTTTATACATTTCTCTCCAAAGTATAGGATTTAAATAGAACAATAAAGGTACAAACAAAAAAAATCAGCAAAATTAATGAAATTATATTAAACTTTTTCTCAGTAATGTCAATAATTAAGTGTAAATATATATATTTGTTTCAATTCAGATTTATTATCCTTATGCAGTTATCAGTCTAAGCATGCTGAAATATTAAAAGTTCTGGAAACGATTTTTCTACTGAAGTGTTTGGATAAAGTGAGATTTAATGAACACATTAGTCATCCTCGGGGTACTTTTTACAGATTGATTTAGGATCAGAACAATGAGCACTATGCCTGATGCCTCTAGCAACAACAAAGTACCCGAGTTTATCTTGTAGTGCAGTTATGCTATGCTGACAGGGTGTGGTGTAATAAAGCTGATATATCTCTCCCCTGAACCCTTCCTCATGATGCAGACATCCTTTGTTTTGAAGTGTAAATAAGAATAATAATGTTAAGCATTTTTTTTTTTTTTTTGCAGAAACACAAACAGCAAATGATGGGGTATATTCAAATGTTTGAAAAGTCAGTTGGTTGTCTGGTTTTTCCTATCTAATAGGAAAAAATAGACACCCAACTGAAACAGACTTTTCAAACATTTGAATTCCCCCCGATATGTATGTAGAAAATAAAATTATCTTAGAAAAGTTAAATATGGCATTATAATTATTTGCTTCCTTTTCACTGCTACATGAATAGACCCCTATGTCTATTCATGAAGCAGTGAAAAGAGTGGAGAAGTGAGCCAGTGGAGGATTTGCCCATGGCAACCAATCAGTGTTGAGGTAACATTTATAAAATGCATTTTATAAAACTATACTTAGCAGCTGATTGGTTACTTGGGCAAATTCTCCACTGACTACAGCCTACAATGGCACCTTAGGGTAGGACCACACATAGCAGCCAAGCGGGTCCCACTGAACCGGACCCGCTTGGCCGGGAGAGGGGTTTTGTATTCACACGGATCCTGTTCTGGGGGATGCCGCAGAACAGGATGCAGTCAGTGAAACACAGGATTTCATGGAACACAGCGCACTGTGTAAACACATACATTGAAATGTACATATGTGTTCACACTGAAATCCAGTCGTCCTGACGTTCGGCCCAACCGCAGCATGCTGCGGTTGGATCCGGTGGCAGCGGGACTGACGCACATGTGTGGGCGCATGTGCACTCTCCTATCGGCCAAGCGGGTGATGCTGAACGGGACCCGCTTGGCCGCTATGTGTGGCCCTAGCCTTAGTCTATACCACCTTGCTGCTTATTTGAGTATTATGACCGCTGAGGCAGGAATGTCTATAAAACCTTGTCCATGTCCTGCAATGTTCTGTATTGTAATCCACTTTTTTTTCTTGTTTCGTTCATCCTGTTTATATACTTTGTAAGGTCCTGCGGACCCTTTGTGGAGCCATATAAATAAAGGATAATAATGTGCATCATATCTATTGTTAACAAGCATTTATAGAATGAATAACAGGCTCTTACACTCAGGCATCCTCAATGATTATTTCCTGTTGGATGAGCTGCCATGTTGTATGAATGTCCTCCTGTAGTCCTTTGTATTGTGTGGCAGTAATTGTGGGCAGCAATTGACTGATTAACAATAATACATTAAAACATTCACATCTATTTAACCTGTGATGATTTTTTTATTAGTGCTTTATACTGTACATCCCTATGTACAGTATCTATGATACTTACAAAATCCTAACATTTCTCCCACACAGTTTGAAAAAATTATTAGAATGTCATTAAAATATAGCACAAATATGAATCGAAAATTAAATTGGTTCTCCGTTCATTAATTGTGGAAACTAAATTATCAGCAGGGAACCTAATCTTTGAATAGTCGATGTAATATCCTTGCTGTGAACAAGCAGTGAAAAGCAAACTGAATGTGGTAATATTAGCAAAAACAAATGTAGAAACATCTAAAAAATTGATATACACAGTTGACACAAATATCCATTTATTTAATTTTATATAGCCAGCAAACTAATTCTGTTCAACAGATATGTACTGTACTTATTTTCTTGTAACACATGACTGTCAAGAATATCTTATTATTATACAGTATAACTTTATTCTCTGCATTAAATAGCTAAGTGACTCGATGAAAAATCTGCTTATCGCACCTTGTGACCTCCCGTTTATCGCATCTGTCCTATTACAAAATGGTGAAAACGGGATACGCGCGATAATTCTAGCTGGCAAAAGCTGTGATAAGTATAGGAGAAAATGGGGAATCTGCCTGTACCCCCAAAAAGCCAAACTAATATAGGAAAACATTATAGAAGTCTATTTGGTGTCATTAAATTGGGTCAAATGGCTGTTATATGCATTTAAAAAAAAAAAAACTGTGAACAAATGATAGAAAGCATTTTTTTCAGCACAATAAGTGCTCTCATTACATTTAGGGTACATAAAATGGGTACAAGTATACATCTGGGTAATTTTAGGGGACTTTTTAAAAAAAGTGGAAACAAACCGATTACTCCCACCTGCAAGTCTAAAAACAATTGTCCCACTCATAGAGCACCCCACTATGAATGTCCCACACCTTGTACCCCAATTTACAACACTTTGCATGTTTTGACCCCAAAAATTACGTAATTATTGGCTAATTAAAATTAATTGCAAACTTCAAATTAGTCATTCAGGGGGGTATCCAAGGGGTTCAGAACCAAACCCCGACATTCTTAGCTTAAAATAGGAATTTTGCACTACTTATCACCAGCTCTGAGCTGGTGAAGAGAAATCCGCGATAAACCCTATGGAGACTAATTGCAGATAAGTTATCGCTGGTAATAGGATACCGGCGATAAGTTATCAGCGATAATTTATAGCAAAACCGCGGCTAAGAGGATAGCTAATTGGATATGGGATACATGTAATAAGGTGTAAGTTTAGGAAAGTGGCACAATTCCACCATACTGTATGTCTGGTGACTTTCAAATCACCCTATGTGATAGAATAAGAAAACAGGCAAACTTACAAGAATTGTGCCACTAGCAATCTCAACACCACATGCCCATCATATGTTTCTAATGTTAGACATACAACTTACCTGATATAATAGTAAGGTGGAGATGGATCAAACCTTGGAGAAAGATAAAGTAAAAGTACCAACCAATCAGCACATAAATGCCAGCTTATTGGTTTGGTAGTTGATTTATCTCCACTTTATCTATCTTCAAAAATATAACTAGCGATTCAGCAGATGGCATTCAGGCTGACAACACATTCAAACCCTATAAAAACCTACCCACAAACCATCTCTCATCTATGTGGAGACCACTGGACTGAATGGCTTTGAAGAGTATTTGTCTGGTATCTTCAATCTGAATGAGAATCAGCTTAGAAGGCTTGTGGAACACCAGTACCAGTGCCCATTTAGGATAAATGGCAGGTGAACCTACTGTACAGATCTAGAGTGTCCCTGGACTCCTCCTAAGATCAGGAGGTGGCTAAGATGTTTCGGTTGAATCACACAAACCTCATGATGCTTTATGAATGGGTGATAGATAATATAGAACCTTTGTTTGGCAGTAAACACACAGTGCATGGGCTGCATAAATCATTGTGTGTCCTGCACTTTGTGGCTACAGGTTCCTTTCAGGCTGCGAGATGCACAAGATGCATATTTGCCCATCTGACCTCCTGCCCATACTGTACCTCTCGTCTGTCCTTCAGAAGTTCGCACACTCTGCCAAGTGGCATTGTAGGAACAGATGTAGGCAGTGTTGTAGTTTGGCTGTTTGTTGTTAAGGCAGTTGGAGGTGGTAAGTGGCACCATTGTTTTTGCAGCTCTCTGTGTAGCATTATTTGCGCTTTTGTTTGTTCGTGAATGCTTGTGTCATTTATAACAACCACCTATAAACATTTGTGGCCATTCGGGTATGAAAAATTGTGCCACTGTTGGATGGTTTCATAAAATTGTCATTTTACTTTACATTTTAAGGAGTACTCACCAGCTACTTCCCCATCATCCTGTGCTGGTTGTAGGCATTTTGGTAATGCCTTCTTTATTCATTGTGCAACTTGAAAATTGATAGAGGATTGCTCAAAGCTTAGTTGCATGCACTAGGACCAGGAGCTGCTCTCCACAGAGGCACAACCTCTACCTGTGCATCTGTGCAAAAGCCATGTACATCATTCCTTCTCCTTCATCCGCAGTATCAGATGTGCCCCTGTGTTCTCCTCTGCAAAAGAGGAGATGTTATATATGGAGAGGGGATGAAGATGTTATGGAACAATTTTCTGATAAATTAGTTTGTTTAATAGCTGAAGGTGTTATGACCTAAGGATCATAGGAACAATGTTATTTTAAAATGTTTACTGATACATTTTGTGGATAAAAGTCCTACGTCCAGTTCTTAAGTTCTAAGAGTTCTAATATAAGGTATCTTCAACTCTCAGTTTTGTAGATCGGTGGTGTGTATAAAAAGACCAGCGAGTGCCTATATTTTGAAATATTATATGCCACAAATCATGCACAACAGATTGCTGTATACAGATAAATCAGAAACAAACTATACTAGAGATGAGCGGGTTCGGCTTTACTCGGTTCTTTACGCCAGAATTATAGCCATTTCTTATTTTCTGGATTTTTTTTATTGGCTAACCAAAACATGTGACGTCCAATAGCCAATAAGGAGATCCGGGTAAATCCAAGTAAAACCGAACCGCTCATCTCTAAACTATACCCAATCAGTGTCCAATTAATGACCAAAGATGGACCTTTTAACTGTGTATTGATATAAGACCCCTGAAGAAGTCCTATGGACGAAACGTGTTGGATTTATATGCTGAATTGAATTGTATTCAGAATCTTCATATTACACAATGATATATCCACAGTGTTACTAGTTTTGATGCCAAGAATATCTATTATTGCACATTGTGGACTTTAATCATCATTGTCAAAACAGAGACTATTAGGGGTATATTCAATTGAAGTCGGATCCATTCCGACATTCATTTGTCGGAATGGATCCGACCTGGGCTATTCAATGCAATCTCAATTCGACTTTAAAAAAGGTCAAATTGAGATGCGTGAGCTGAGACAGGGGACAGCCGCGGGCAGTAGGGGGAGAGCAGCGCTACTGCAGCGGGCAGCGTAGCCAGAGGATGTCGCAGCAGCCGCTCATGGCAGTGTCCACCCGGCTCCAGCAAGCGGAGCAGGGTGGACACTGCTATGAGAGGCGGCTGTGACATCCTCCGGCGCTGCTCTCCCCCGTCTGCCCGCGGCTCTCCCCGTCTCTGCTCCCGCATCTCACTTCGACTTTTTTCAAAGTCGAATTGAGATGGTCAAAAAGGGGGCCAAAACCTGTCGGTCTTGGCCCCGTTTTCGACACAAGCACGTGGATCGGCACCTATTCCGCCGATCCACGTGCTTTTCGATAAGTCGAATTCCTCGACTTGTTGAATAATTTGGGGTTAGATTGAATAGGTCGGAACCCTTTCCGACCTAAAAAAGTCAAAAACTGCCGTCTTTTTGACAGACAGCAGATTTCGAACTTCAATTGAATGTCAAATCTGCAAATTGTCCTTTATGAACAAATCTATTTTATATTATTAAGGTCATATTCCTATATATATATATACACATATATATATATATATATATATATATATATTATATAATATAGCCCCCAAGGGGGATGAGATGGCACTCAGCAGACTTTTTTTTATTTTTAAAAACATTGGAAAACTCAATTTCTGAAGTCTGGTGAGTGCCATCTCATCCCCCTTGGGTACTGTGTATTTCCATGTATGTATGTATGTATATATTTTATTTTTTTCGGTAGGTTGGCACTGTCTATTTTACATGTCCACATGCCTGGGGTTTAACCGGGGTCTTTGCAGCATAATTAGAGAAGTGATGGCCATTACGGCGGTCGACATTTCGGTCACTGAACGTGACCTTCCTCAAGACACAATCCCACAGAAAAGCAGGTATACTTACCTAAATGCCCAGCACCTCCTAAAATACCCCTGACAATTAGTGGCCTGGTAGTCATGCCCACTTCTGCCTATTGCGGCCGGAAGTGATGTGTACTGTACTATAATCAACAAAGTAGTGCAATGTATATTTATAAAGGGAGGCACTCGATATCCCAGCTGTCGTGATACAGATAACTATTCTCCCTCTTCAGGTGTCCATGACACCCCTGGAGGGAGAATAAATAGCGTGACACGTGTAGCGCGCCACTATGCGTGCAGCGTGGCTTGCCCAGCGAGCCATCAAGGGGCTCTTTTGCGCTCGCCCTGCTGCCGGCATTCCAGCGGTCGGGATCCCGGTGCCGGTATATCGTAGTACACCTATTTATAAATACTGCCCAGATGGCTAATAGTACAGCCTCTTGCATTCCTACCTAAACTGGGCTTCTTCTCTCCTCTGGGGAGCCGCAGCTGAGCAATTGGGCACCCAAACTTCCGGTCTGCGTTCCACCGCGACCAGAAGATATCTTGACAAAGGTCCATGTGGAGACCGAAATGTTGATATCCTGTGAACATTTTCATGTTTGAATAAAACTCTCTGCTTATCTACAAGTCTGATGAGTGCACTCCCTACCTGTTTTTTGTAATATATATATATATATATATATATATATATAGAAAGGTAAGGCACTCCTAAAGCTCAATACACACAGTGCCGGTGCCTCTGTGAAACTGAAGTAATAGAACAGAGCAAAAATGTGGCACTCATGGCAAATTGAAGAACTCAAACAGTCAACAGAAGTTGATGTAACGTTTTGTACTATGGTGGTGGAGCTATTAAAAAAAGTTGTAGTTAGATAGATCGCTTTGTAGAAAAGTAGGCACTCAAACTGGACTTTAAAATAAAACTAATAAATCTTATGAAAAATAAATTTAGGACCAGGATAGGTATAGGAACCCAGATACTGAAGATGCCTTATTTACTGAGAGGTTCAGGAACCTGGGAGACGATTTATTAAGCCTGGTGAAGTAATAAAGTGGAAGGTGATAAAGCACCAGCCAGTACGCTCCTAACTGACATTTTGCAAACCCAGCTTGTGACATGGTAGTTAGGAGCTGATTGGCTGGTGCTTTATCACCTTCCACTTTATCAGTTCACCAGGCTTAATAAATCTGCCCTAATCCACTGGTGGGGTGCCTTTTCAGGGTGTGACCTGAAGGGAGGAAATGGTCATATACCCCTCATTATGGGACCTGATGGCAGTTTTTAGGTAAACTGTCAGTTTATGAAACAGAGGATGCAGGTTGATGCTATGGAATGATGGAACAAAATTGATTAGGTCTGTGGAAGCTAAGTTGTTCCACAACGGTGTCCGGGATGTGTAGAAACATACTTTTAGGGTATATTTACTCACTTATTGGTCACCATTGTGGAACAACTTACTTGTTCCATATCTCTGATTTGATATTGAACATCCAAGAGTTACTAGGTAAACCTTTATTTTAGTGTTATGTTGTATATGCATACTGTCACGCCACAGGTCAGAGGCTGACTTGGGATAGCCTCAGGCATAGGGGCAGACGTTGTGGTCAAAAGAATGCCATTAGAATCCAGAGGCGCTCAAAGAAAACATAAAATAAACATTCATAGTGCATCATACATATACAAGACTAAGTCAGGTGAAAATCTTTTAGTAAGCCTTGTACCTATAAATGAGTCTACTTTTTTAAGAGTAGACAATCGGGCTTTTTGGGGGGAGCTGAAGTTCCACCAGTATGGGTTCTGAATGGCTCTGGTCTTCCTCTCCACAAGTATTACCCAAAAAAGAAAGATAGAAAACCTCCAATGGTGCAATATCTTTCATTCACTGTGCTGGACATATACAAGACAGGGATAAGGGTGGTCTCTCACCATATGAAGTGGTCTACAAAGTAGACAATACCAGCAAGTTTTTAAAGATGTGTGGAAGAAAGGAATAATCCAAAATTCTCGGGCGCTTGGATATGGGGTGCAAGTTTTTAAAGATGGTCAGACTCGGACGTCCCCGGAACCAGCCGTTCAGCTCCACAGGTGATGTCCCAACCGTCTCCCTCACAACAGACAAGTCCTCCTGCCGACGCGTTTCGACACAAGCAGTGTCTTCATCAAGGCATGAGGAGGAACTGACCTTCTAATCTATATATACTAATCTTAATTTTCCAAGGGGTAAACCTATTTCCAGACATGGAACTGCTATCATCTAAAATCCCCATTCCAATACTAACAACTTGCTCCAATCTTAATCCAGTCCACATTTCCCGATAAGCCACATGCTCCCGCCAAGGGGGAGAGACTGTCCCCTCCAACCGATAAATCCCGCCGGCCGGAAGTCGTCACCGTAGCCGCGACCGGAAGTACGTCATTTGGCCCGCGGCCGGAAGTGCGTCATCCACATCCTCCGCAATCTACTACACCCGGAAGTTACGGGTATGCGGCTTCAAGAGTCCCGCCGGAAGTGTGTTGTCCATCAATCCCCTCTCTCTATTGAGAAGTCCACCTTTCTGAACCATAATAGATTTATTAACAGTCCACGGTAAAGTCATTTTGGTGAAGGGAATCACCTCAAAAGAAGGGGAAAACATCGAGATAAATTAGATTCCATCCTAAATACTAAAACACATCTTAATAGCTAAAATATCCTGTCAGAAGGGTTTATATTATAGATACTTTAAAAATGCATATAAAACCCATTAATAAATCATCATACAAATTCATCCCCTTTTTTAGACAGAGGAAGGAAAGCCCCTGTATGGAGATAAAACACACACATAGGGGAAAAAGGGGCGGGAAAAATCAGAATCGGATCAAAGCAAGAAACAAAAAGAAAAAGAGTAAAAGAAAAATGAGAAAACCTTTGAATAGTCATAAAAGCAACGGTCCAGAGGACCATAGTGTCAAGATTTTTAACCTGAGTTCACATATCCTGTTGAGTGAGGAACGGACCCTACTTGAAAAGGGATTAAAGTTCTCCCCCTCAACAAAGATAGACCAATTTAACACCTTCATTGACATTCAAAAGTTTATAAGGAAATTAACCTTGAAAAAATTCTTCAAACTAAAATCTGATGAGCAGTTGGTGAGTGAAACTGAAGGGAATCTCCCATTTAGACCAAAATCTAATTTTTTTCCTTCACACCTTAAGGGATGTTTTCTAGAGTCTTTCAGTGCATTGGTACTCGGTGATCTGGAAAAACTAGAATCGGAGAAAGTTAGGTATAACCTAACCTTTAAAGAACGGCGGGCTCTTGATACTCTGTCAAAAGATAGGAGTTTAATCATCAAGCCGGCCGATAAAGGCGGAGCAGTAGTCTTGATGGACAGAGTTAAATATGAAACAGGTTATCCGACAGTTGAGTGATGGAACGACATATAAAAAAATTAGGGGGGACCCCACTAAAAAAAATGGGTATACAATTACGGACCCTGGTAGAAGTCTATAATAAAAAGGATACCATCTCAGAAACAGAATCCAAGTTTCTCCTAATAGAGAACCCCATCATACCAACTATTTACATTTTACCAAAAATGCACAAAAGCACTTTGAACCCACCAGGACGACCCTTAGTTTTAACGAATAGATCCCATTTGAAAGACACAGGAGATGTGTTAAATTTATTACCAGCTATAGAGTGGAAGGAGGACTTTTTCTTAGTGACATCCGATGTTAGTTCATTATACACAATCATAGAACATAAACAAGGAATAGAATCTGTAACGAAGAAATTGAGACAGTCCAATTTGGATCCTAATCTAACGGAATTTTTAGTGGAAGGTATTAATTTAATTTTAATGAATAACTATTTTGTTTTTAAGGAGGATTTTTACCTACAGAAAAGGGGTACCGCCATGGGCACTAGGTTCGCCCCGAGTTATGCAAACATCTTTATGGGGGAATGGGAGGATATCTCCATTTGGAATAACCCCTTCGGGGCGAACCTAGTGTCCTGGCGAAGATATTTCGATGATATATTTTTTATTTGGAGAGGTGGGAAGGAGGAACTTGATAATTTTTGTTCTTTTCTAAACAATAATGATCGGAATATAGTCCTAACTTTTGATATAAGTCAGAAATGTGTGAACTTTTTAGATTTAACAATTTATGTAGAGGAAGGTTCATTAAAAACAAAAAATTATATAAAGCCCACCGACTCCAGATCCTTCATCTCCAGGGATAGCTGCCATCATGACAGATGGTTAGAATCCATACCGTCAGGACAGCTCAGACGATTAAGGAAAAACTGTTCGGAAAAGGAAGTTTTTCAGATGCAGGCTGGAGAAATGGTAAAATGCTTTGACAAATGTGGGTATGATAAAGACAAGACTGAAAAGGCTCTCCAAGAAATTTCAGAATTGGACAGAGACACCATTCTAAACAAACCCCCCTGGTTTGTTTAGAATGGTGTCTCTGTCCAAAGAGAAAACAAGAAGAGAAATTCAAATGGGCTTTCATTACGAATTTTTCTTCACAGCACACCAAGGTCCAACGGATCTTTAGGAAGCACTGGCAAGTGTTAAAGAAGGATCCAGTAATAGGGGATGATTTACCTCTAAACCCACTGTGTATATTTAGACGGGCCCCTAATCTTAAAACCAAATTAGTAAGAAGCATGTGTCCTGTATCCCCGAAAGGCCCTAAGGTTTTATCCACTGGCTTTTATAGATGTGGGCTGTGCACGGCATGTAAGAAAGTGAAGAATACATTTGGTATGAAAATAATAGAGGTTATGATCAATAATAAAAAGGTCAAAATAACGGATCTGATCACCTGTCATACTTCGAATGTAGTTTACTGTATAGAGTGCACGTGTGGGAAATTTTATATTGGACGCACTGGTAGACCCCTAAAAGTGAGATTAGGGGAACATTTAAGGAATATCACTAAAGGTATAGAAACACATGCCCTTTCCTCACATTTTAAAAGCATCCATAATTGTGATATAGCCCACATCAGGAATTTTTATGGTCTTAAGCATATTTAGGGTGATAGCAGGGGAAATGATTTGGGGTCCAAACTGGCCAGAAGTGAAATGACTATGATCTATAATCATGGCACCCTTGTCCCCAAAGGACTTAATAAGGACTTCGAATTGAAATGGTTTTTATAAAAAATTATTCCAAGACCATATAAAACATTGTTTTAAGATTGTTACCTTTATTTTTATTAATAATAAAAAAATTATTTTTATCATTAAAAATTTTTTTATTAATGGGTTTTATATGCATTTTTAAAGTATCTATAATATAAACCCTTCTGACAGGATATTTTAGCTATTAAGATGCGTTTTAGTATTTAGGATGGAATCTAATTTATCTCAATGTTTTCCCCTTCTTTTGAGGTGATTCCCTTCACCAAAATGACTTTACCGTGGACTGTTAATAAATCTATTATGGTTCAGAAAGGTGGACTTCTCAATAGAGAGAGGGGATTGATGGACAACGCACTTCCGGCGGGACGCTTGAAGCCGCATACCCGTAACTTCCGGGTGTAGTGGATTGCGGAGGATGTGGATGACGCACTTCCGGTCGCGGGCCAAATGACGAACTTCCGGTCGCGGCTACGGTGACAACTTCCGGCAGGCGGGATTTATCGGTTGGAGGGGACAGACTCTCCCCCTTGGCGGGAACATGTGGCTTATCGGGAAATGTGGACTGGATTAAGATTGGAGCAAGTTGTTAGTATTGGAATGGGGATTTTAGATGATAGCAGTTCCGTGTCTGGAAATAATTTTCCAAGGGGTAAACCTAAGATGGGTATATATAGATTAGAAAGTCAGTTCCTCCTCATGCCTTGATGAAGACACTGCTTGTGTCGAAACGCGTCGGTAGGAGGACTTGTCTGTTGTGAGGGAGACGGTTGGGACATCACCTGTAGAGCTGAACGGCTGGTTCCGGGGACGCCCGAGTCTGACCATCTTTAAAAACTTGCTGGTATTGTCTACTTTGTAGACCACTTCATATGGTGAGAGGCCACCCTTATCCCTGTCTTGTATATGTTCAGCACAGTGAATAAAAGATATTGCACCATTGGAGGTTTTCTATCTTTCTTTTTTGGGTAATACTTGTGGAGAGGAAGACCAGAGCCATTCAGAACCCATACTGGTGGAACTTCAGCTCCCCCCAAAAAGCCAGATTGTCTACTCTTAAAAAAGTAGACTCATTTATAGGTACAAGGCTTACTAAAAGATTTTCACCTGACTTAGTCTTGTATATGTATGATGCACTATGAATGTTTATTTTATGTTTTCTTTGAGCGCCTCTGGATTCTAATGGCATTCTTTTGACCACAACGATTTCTGGAGTGTGGGGTGACACTTCTTTGTCCATTTCCTGAAATCAGAGGCAGCCATCATTGGCGCACGGTATCCTATCATTATTGTTTGTTTATAGGGGCAGACGTGTAGTTGAACTTGGATGGCTGGATAGGGTTCCTAGACATGCAAGATACCCTTGGAGCATGCGCCCGAAGGCGTGACCAGAATAACAGAGGATTGTGTAAAAGGCAAGTCTTTTATTAAGCATGCAGGTAAAGCAATCACAGCGGCAGATGGTAGTAGACTCAAATATCAGCAATCGGTTAACCCCCAATGGAAGCACACAGATAGGTATCACACAGTCAATAATAGTCCTCAATGCACAGAAGTCAGATAAATGCTTTTGGTAACATTAGGCATCAATATGGCGGCAATCATGGAAGATGCGTTGTGTCACGGCTGAGTTAGATTGTGCACCCAGACTAGTACTGGACACTGGGTCTGGTCTTGAGAGCTGTGGACAGAACTGGGTTGGCCTAAGAATTGTTCTGCTCATTCAGGCGTGGCAGTCAGGCAGTATGAACTGTGATGGTAGGTGACCGGCTATAGGTACTGGAACACTGATGGTAGGAGCCAACAGTGCAATGGTTAGCCGGGTATCACCTACAGAGAGAGAGTCACGTGAGAACTGGTGAGTAATGGAATGCTGGGAGGACTAGCAACGAAGGAGAGGCTTGAGTCACAGGCTGGAACCAATGTGGTAGCTGTGAAGAGGTTGAAGTCTATGACAATGACTGTAGACGAGAAATGAGGACATCAGCAATAACTTAGAAGAAGCTGAGGGCATCAGCAACAATGGTAGATGAGTCTGTGGAGAAAGCTCTGGGTATCAACAAGACTTGAAAATGAAGCCGAGGATATCGGCAAATGACTGTGGAGGAAGCTGAGGACATCAGCAATACTTGAAGACGTAGCTGAGAATATCAGCAATACTTGTACACGAAGCAAAGGATGTCAGCAATACTTGTAAACGAAGCCGAGGATGTTGGCAATGCTTGTAGTCGAAAGTTGGGGATGTCAGTAATACTTGTACACGAAGCTGAGGATGTCGGCAATGGCTGTAGAGGAAGCTGAGGACATCAGCAATACTTGAAGACAAAGCTGAGGATGTCATCAATGCGGGTTTCCAGATGCTGGGCAGTTGAGGAAGCGAAATGGGGATTTCCGTATGCTGTGCAGTGCAGTGCCAGCACTGCTGGTTTCCCAGTAGCTGTGATGCAGTGGTTCTGCACAACAGGTACTGCAGTGTTGTAGACAGCAGTGGCAGGTTTTCCAGATACTATGGTGCGTTACCTTGCGCAGCGGTGAACTGGAAGTTGACAAGAACCAGCAAAGTCTCTAATGCCGCTAGGGATATTGGGTAGTCCCTCTGGGTCACTGGAGGACTTCCAGTGAGTCTGGAGATGCCAGGATGTAGTGGCAGCGATGGCCCTTTAAATCATCCAGGGAGTCAGGGAAGTGCGGGGGATGGTAACTTGCACTGTGTCTATTACCAGCATGAGATTCTGGAGCTCACTCCAGGATGAGAGCTGGAACTTATACCCAGTGCTTGCAGCTGAGTGGATGAGCGGCTCACATAACGCGGAGAGACCCCGGGTTGGCTCCTGGGAAATCAGCTGACTGGAGACTGTCATGACACTGCCCATGGAGGGGAGCAGCGGGAATTCCGGTGTGCTGCGGCCTGGCACAACGGCCACCAGCAGGGAGACGCTAGAGCACAATCATGGATGCCGCGGCGAGCGGCAGGACACAGCGGGAACGTGCTTGAACGAGGAATCGCGCCCAGGTTTGCGATGGAGGTAGCCCATACATGCAGACAGCTAACAACTGATACGGATGTAATGAGCAGATACTGACCAGAGAGAGATTATACTGGTGGTGCAGAGTTGATGGTGAATTACCGATGATGCTGAACCAATGGTAATACACAGATGACGAGGAATCGATGATGGCACACATATAGTGGAAGGAATCGATGATGGCACACCAATGGTCACAGGAGTCGATGATGGCACACCTATGGTCACAGGAGTCGATGATGGCACACCGATGGTCACAGGAGTCGATGATGGCACACCGATGGAGTCAGGCAGCACCGCTGGATGGAAATTGGTGCAGGTCTCTTTAAGTGGATGGAATCACAGGAGCTGGTAACCTGGAACTGCAGAGCAGAGACCGACCACAGACAGCAGAGACATCCAACACTGGGTTAGACAACCATAGCACTGACATACAGGAAGTGCTTTCTCAGGAAACTTATACCCACTGGGAAGTGGTGATTGGCTGAGCAATCAGCTAGGAAGCAGATTATAGAGGATTGGCTGTAGAGACTCATGTGATCTGACCAAACATGGCTGGACACATGTTTGGATATTGGAGGGAAAGTGTTTGGAAACAGCATGCTTGTGGCCTACAGTAATGGCAGCGGAGGCCGCGGGTGTCAGGAATCGACTTACCACAGCTGCATCTGTCAGTCGGTGCGGTCTCCGTCCGGGGTCCCTACGTCTCGCAGTCTCTTGTCTCCCTGTCGCCGGATGCCATCCTGGGCCTGGGGACGCTCCTGTTGTAAGCGGGCGTGCATGCACGCCGTGTCCCCGCCGGGCCGTGGCATGGGCGCCGCCATGACAGTTTTCCTCAGACTGCCGCATCAGCCAATCCGGAGCTTGGCCGCACCTCCTCGTTTCACGTCCAGCCAATGCCTGCAGACCGGGGGGTATATCAGGAGCAGCAGGGTGAGTCAGTCCTTGTCCTGGACTTCGTGTCACTCCTATGACCTGTGTGTCTGGCTCCGTTCTCCAGCGTACCTGTTCTGCCTTCCAGTTTTGAACCTGATCTTCCGTGGAACCACAAGCACCAGCAACCCTGGTACCTCTGGTCAGGCTTCACACCTTTACCAGCTACAGTGTGCTCCAGCCTCTGCAGTAGAGACTTCCCTCCAGGTGCATCTCGTTATCTACACCTGTTCATCAGCCTGCAAGCTGCCAGTGTTATCTCCAACTGCACTGTGAACCTTAACGCTAGTCTCCTGCAACTGCTACCAGCCTTGCCATTTCCACCATCATCTCTGCTGGCTCCACAACCCAAGAACTATCGGTTCCCATACCGACACATCGATCCCCTGATCGATTCAACCCATTATATAAACTTTGCCATAGACTCTCAGCTTCCACGTTGCTCATTCTCATCTGCATCGTTACTGTTATTATTTCTGCTGCCATATTGTTTCAGCTTATTGTTTAACAAAACCACTTTGCGCACATGCGCAGGACTCCAATCCGGCCTCCTCACTTACTCCACATTACTACCACTGAGCCACTAGCGCCCCCTCCGGGAACACAAACTAAACAGAACCTGACAGTAAGTCCAGGACAAATGGACTCGGATGGTGGTCAGAGTGTGGGGTCAGGGGCCTTACAAAATCTGGTCTCCCGCTTGGATGGTCAAGAGGCTGCGCAGCAGCAGATGTTCCAGTTCCTGCAAGGAATGTCCTCCCGGCTCGATACACTACAACAATCTCTGCCTAGTGCTCTCATTCCTTCAGTTCCAGTTACCCTCGCTCCTGCAAGTTCAGCGGGTTCTCCTTCACCAGCTGCATCAACTCCAGTGTCACGCTTGCACCTGCCCGTGCCTAGCAAATATGATGGCAGTCCTAAGTTATGTCGCAGGTTTCTTAATCAATGTGAAATCCAGTTTGAGCTGTTATCACACAATTTTCCCACGCCAAGATCCAAGGTTGCTTATATCATATCACTGCTCTCTGGGTCAGCCTTGAGTTGGGTGTCTCCTCTGTGGGAGCGTACTGATCCCCTTATGAATGACTACACTGAATTTGTGTCAACCTTTAGACGCATCTTTGATGAACCAGGTCGTGCAACATCAGCTTCTGCAGATCTTATCCAACTCCGTCAAGGTACTCGTAGCATGGGTCAATACGTCATCCAGTTCCAGACGTTGGTTGCAGAGATTCAATGGAATAACCAAGCGCTGGTAGCAGCCTTCTGGCATGGACTCTCTGACCGAATTAAAGATGAATTAGCCACCCGTGACATTCCTGAGCAATTATCAGATTTAATTTCTTTATGTATCAAGTTGGACTCTCGCATTCGCGAACGCAACAGTGAGCGTGCTCGTAGTGAGCCCCGCAAGCCGAGAATGGTACATCCGACACAATTTCAGCCTCCACCTTCTGACGAGCCTATGCAAATTAATAGGTCCCGCTTAACCCCTGAGGAGCGGTCAAGAAGACTTCGAGAGAGACTGTCTTTATTGTGCGGCTATAGGTCACCAAATCAATTCTTGTACAGCGCGTTCGGGAAACGCCAGATCCTGACTTGTAAAGGAGGAGTCAAGTTGGGATCTTCTAGACAAGCTCCTTCAAATCAAGACCTTATCCTTCCTGTGACTTTAGAGACTAGGGCGGGACTTCAGTCTGTATCCGCGTTAGTGGACTGTGGAGCGGCCGGAAACTTTATTACCCAAGCTGCAGTTGATAAGTTCCGTCTGCCTATCTGCGAACTCATATATCCAGCCTATATCACTGCAGTGGATGGTAGCCGAATTTCCAAGGGTTCCATCTCTCATCAAACCAAGCCAGTTGTTCTGGGAGTCGGGTTCCTGCATTCGGAATTAATTGAGTTTCTAGTCATCCCTCAGGCAACCCAGGAGATCATTTTGGGTATGCCCTGGCTCCAGCTACATAATCCGCAGATTGACTGGTCCACGTTACAACTGACTTCTTGGGGTTCACACTGCCATCAGTCCTGCCTAGCCCGAGTTCGTCCTGTGAGGTCTTCAGAAGTTAAAATTCAGTCAAGTCTTCCTGTGGCCTACCAAGATTTCTCTGACGTCTTCAGCGAAAAGGCCACCGATGTTCTACCGCCCCATAGAGAGTGGGATTGCCCCATCGATCTCATTCCCGGCAAAAAGCCACCTAGAGGGCGTACTTATCCGTTATCCGTACCTGAAACCGAGGCAATGAGTGAGTACATCAGGGAGAATTTACAGAAAGGATTCATCCGCCCTTCGTCATCACCCGCTGGAGCGGGTTTTTTCTTTGTTAAAAAGAAAGATGGAGGATTACGTCCATGCATCGATTACCGGGGGCTCAACGATATTACCATCAAGAACAGCTATCCACTACCTCTCATCACTGAATTATTTGATAGAGTCAAGGGAGCCCGCATTTTCACCAAGTTAGATCTCCGCGGTGCCTACAATCTCATCAGGATCCGAAGTGGTGATGAATGGAAAACTGCCTTTAATACTCGGGATGGTCATTATGAGTACCTAGTAATGCCATTCGGGTTGAGCAATGCCCCAGCAGTGTTCCAGCACTTTGTTAACGAAATCTTCCGTGATGTCCTGTATAAATATCTCGTAGTCTACCTGGATGATATCCTTATCTTCTCTCAAGATCTCTCCTCACATCGCCTACAAGTTCGTGAGGTCCTCCGACGTCTTCGTGAGAACAGTCTCTACGGCAAGTTGTCTAAATGTACCTTAGAAGTTTCTTCCATACCCTTCCTAGGGTATATAATTTCTGGATCGGATCTCCAGATGGACCCGACAAAGTTAGAAGCTATTTCTAATTGGTCTATTCCGAGTACTCTCAAGTCCATTCAGCGATTCCGGGGATTCGCTAATTATTATAGGAAGTTCATCAGAGGATTCTCAACTCTCATTGCTCCTATTACCAGCCTAACTCGAAAGGGGGCAGATCATTCCAACTGGTCAGAAGATGCCTTGGCTGCGTTTCAAAAAATCAAGCAGGCTTTCATGTCCGCCCCAGTTCTGTCGCAACCAGATGTTAACAAGCCATTCGAGTTGGAGGTAGATGCTTCTACAGTGGGAGTTGGAGCTGTTGGGAAGATTCATCCTTGTGGGTTCTTCTCTCGCAAGTTCCTTCCTGCGGAAGCTAATTATTCCATCGGTGACCAAGAATTACTGGCGATCAAGCTGGCTCTTGAGGAGTGGAGGTATCTCCTGGAAGGGGCAAAGTTTCCATTTAACATCTACACAGATCACAAGAACTTGCTCTACTGAAAGGCAGCCCAGTGTCTCAATCCTCGCCAGTCCCGGTGGGCTATGTTCTTCTCTCGTTTCAACTTCAAGCTTCATTTCCGCCCAGGTTCTCAGAATACCAAAGCTGATGCTCTGTCCCGATCTATGGAATCCGAAGAGGAGACGTCCGATCCAGTTCCGCATTCCATTCTGAATCCAGTTGTGTTTGCCTCGTCTCAAGTTACTCCTGTTCCGCCTCCTGGCAAGATTTTTGTTTCTCCTGAGCTTCGTTCCAAGTAGCTGTCTTGGGCTCATCAGTCTAAGTTCACTGGGCATCCTGGTGTCCTAAAGACTTTCAAGTTCCTGTCTGAAACCTACTGGTGGCCGAAAATGAAGGTCGACATCAAGGACTTCGTGGCGTCCTGCCCCAAGTGTGCTCAACACAAGACTCCCCGTCAGTCTCCGGCAGGTCAGTTACAGCCGTTATCAGTACCCAGCCGTCCCTGGTCACACCTGTCCATGGACTTTCTCTCTGATCTTCCTTCCTCTCAAGGATTCAATACCATCTGGGTAGTTGTCGACAGGTTTACCAAAATGGCCCATTTTGTTCCACTCCAAGGTCTTCCTTCTGCTCCGAAACTTGCTCAAGTCTTCCTACGGGAAATTTTTCGTTTACATGGACTGCCTACTGAAATTATATCTGACCGTGGAGTTCAGTTCGTGGCAAGATTTTGGAGAGCCCTTTGTTCTGCCCTGCAAGTCAACCTTAAGTTTTCGTCAGCCTACCACCCTCAGACGAATGGACAGACGGAAAGGGTGAATCAGGAATTGGAGACCTTCTTAAGACTTTATGTTTCATCTTCCCAAGATGACTGGGTAGACCTGCTTCCGTGGGCTGAATTCGCTCACAACTTTCGCTATCATACTGCCACGGAAACCACTCCGTTCTTTGCTGTATATGGACAACATCCTCGTGTCCCAGATTTCCAAGACCTTCCTCACATCGATGTTCCTGCAGCCACTTCTGTTCTAAGTCAGTTTTCATCAACTTGGAGGAAAATTCATGCTTCCCTTAAAAAGGCTTCAAGTCGATACAAGTTCTTTGCCGACCGCAAAAGACGTGCAGTTACCAGCCTAAAACCCAATGATAAGGTTTGGCTTTCCACTCGGAACCTTCGTCTCAGAGTGCCGTCGATTAAGTTTGCACCACGCTTCATTGGTCCTTTTCCCATTGACAAAGTCATCAGTCCAGTGGCCTACAAGCTCAAATTGCCTCCTTCTTTACGAATACCTAATGCCTTTCATGTCTCTCTCCTCAGACCTTTGATCCTGAATCGTTTCCAAAGAGCTCTTCCAGTTGGTCCCAAAATACGAACCCAGCGGGGGATTGAGTTCGAAATAGAGAAGATTCTGGATTCCCGTTGCCGGTACGGTCGTCTGCAATATCTCATCGACTGGTCCGGTTATGGTCCTAAGGAGAGGAGTTGGGTAAACGCTACAGATGTCCATGCTCCAAGGTTGGTCCATGTTTTCCACAGAACTCATCCTTCCAAGCCACGTGAGTGTTCGGTGCCCACCCGTAAAGGAGGGGGTACTGTCAGGAATCGACTTACCACAGCTGCATCTGTCCGTCGGTGCGGTCTCCGTCCGGGGTCCCTACGTCTCGCTGTCTCTGGTCTCCCTGTCGCCGGATGCCATCCTGGGCCTGGGGATGCTCCTGTTGTCAGCGGGCGTGCATGCACGCCGCGTCCCCGCCGGGTGCCGCCATGACAGTTTTCCTCAGACTGCCGCATAAGCCAGTCCGGAGCTTGGCCGCACCTCCTAGTTTCACGTCCAGCCAATGCCTGCAGACCGGGGGGGGTATATCAGGAGCAGCAGGGTGAGTCAGTCCTTGTCCTGGACTTCGTGTCACTCCTATGACCTGTGTGTCTGGCTCCGTTCTCCAATTCCCCTGCGTACCTGTTCTGCCTTCCAGTTTTGAACCGGATCTTCCGTGGAACCACAAGCACCAGCAACCCTGGTACCTCTGGTCAGGCTTCACACCTTTACCAGCTACAGTGTGCTCCAGCCTCTGCAGTAGAGACTTCCCTCCAGGTGCATCTCGTTATCTACACCTGTTCATCAGCCTGCAAGCTGCCAGTGTTATCTCCAACTGCACTGTGAACCTTAACGCTAATCTCCTGCAACTGCTACCAGCCTTGCCATTTCCACCATCATCTCTGCTGGCTCCACAACCCAAGAACTATCGGTTCCCATACCGACACATCGATCCCCTGATCGATTCAACCCATTATACAAACTTTGCCATAGACTCTCAGCTTCCACGCTGCTCATTCTCATTTGCATTGTTACTGTTATTATTTCTGCTGCCATATTGTTTCAACTTATTGTTTAATAAAACCACTTTGCGCACATGCGCAGGAATCCAATCCGGCCTCCTCACTTCCTCCACATTACTACCACTGACCCACTAGCGCCCCCTCCGGGAACACAAACTAAACAGAACCTGACAGCGGGATCTGAAAGCGACATCTGCCCGGACAGGAGGGACATACTGCACGGCTGCAGCATCAGCCGTACCCGGTGACCTCAGGAGCGACTTCAAGGACACTGTGCTGCGCACCGCACGCAATCAGCGCAGACGATAGCCGCACCTGGAACACAGGGACAGTCTGGAGAGACACCAGAGAGGCAAGTACGTGTGTCCTGTCACCTGGATCATGACACATACTTTATATACTATGGGGGTAATTCCAAGTTGATCGCAGCAGGATTTTTGATAGCAATTGGGCAAAACCATGTGCACTGCAGGGGTGGCAGATATAACACGTGCAGAGAGAGTTAGATTTGGGTGGGGTGTGTTCAGTCTGCAATCTAATTTGCAGTGTAAAAATAAAGCAGCCAGTATTTACCCTGCACAGAAATAAAATAACCCACCCAAATCTATCTCTTTCTGCACATGTTATATCTGCCTCCCCTGCAGTGCACATGGTTTTGCCCAATTGCTATCAAAAATCCTGCTGCGATCAACTTGGAATTACCCCCTATATTACAACTTTAGCTTTTAATCTATACTATGAAATGTGTAAATTATTTGAAAACACCTACTATATGATGAAATCTGTGAGAACTTCATGCAAGGTATTGAGGAAGGATGTGGAAAGACATCTTTCTATTCATGGTTGTCTGATAAGAGGCTTTAACTTGCATATTGATTTTTTTGTCACTGCATGGTAGCTCTGACCTGAATTGAGGGTATTACACTATATACTTGTCTTTGTTTTCCGATCATCTGCTCTAGGTCACAGCCAAGTGACAATGCGGCTACCAATGAGAACCTAAAAACAAATTAATGGATTAGCGTACATAATTATTTTTGTATCTTTTATACTGGAATTTTAATGTTTGCACATAGTAATGTATTGCCAGTGTGTGCAATGAAGGAAGGCTCTCGGGAGATTTAATTGTACAAGAAATCTATAAATGGAGACAGGATAGGAGCATGGGATCCTGAAATGGTGGCAATGGTCATCTCAGCAGTTACTGTATAACATGGGTAGGTGCTCCGTATGGCAATGTAAGATAGAGGTTGGTTCTTCTTGTCCACGTGTGGGCGGGATGTATGTACACTCCAGCTGACATGAATGGAGGCTATGGGGACTTATATCACTTTGATTACTCTTACACCCCAGTGTCCGGCAGCTCTCCCACCCACCCACCTACCTTTACCTGTTCTCCTTCCCCTCCTACCGCAGTGTTGCCGATATCCTCTCCGGCAGCAAACTGACAGTTTCACGTGGCCAGTGACTCCCAGCTAACACTCTTCGGGGCAGAGATGAGACGGCGGCCGAGAGGTCCGCTGTTCCCCAGTTACCCCCAGCTCACCTCAGCCCTCAGTGATTCCTCAGGAACACTAGCTGCAGGCACCCTGTGCGACTGCATGGCTCATCTGGTCCTAGAAACGGCCCTACCAAACTGTATAATAAAACTTAGTGATGGTAATAATTACATCATCACAGACAGAGAAGGAAGAAGATAGATAATAAGAATTTACTTACCGATAATTCTATTTCTCGGAGTCCGTAGTGGATGCTGGGGTTCCTGAAAGGACCATGGGGAATAGCGGCTCCGCAGGAGACAGGGCACAAAAGTAAAGCTTTCCGATCAGGTGGTGTGCACTGGCTCCTCCCCCTATGACCCTCCTCCAAGCCAGTTAGGTACTGTGCCCGGACGAGCGTACACAATAAGGGAGGAATTTTGAATCCCGGGTAAGACTCATACCAGCCACACCAATCACACCGTACAACTTGTGATCTAAACCCAGTTAACAGTATGATAACAGCGGAGCCTCTGAAAAGATGGCTCACAACAATAATAACCCGATTTTTGTAACTATGTACAAGTATTGCAGATAATCCGCACTTGGGATGGGCGCCCAGCATCCACTACGGACTCCGAGAAATAGAATTATCGGTAAGTAAATTCTTATTTTCTCTATCGTCCTAGTGGATGCTGGGGTTCCTGAAAGGACCATGGGGATTATACCAAAGCTCCCAAACGGGCGGGAGAGTGCGGATGACTCTGCAGCACCGAATGAGAGAACTCCAGGTCCTCCTTAGCCAGGGTATCAAATTTGTAGAATTTAGCAAACGTGTTTGCCCCTGACCAAGTAGCTGCTCGGCAAAGTTGTAAAGCCGAGACCCCTCGGGCAGCCGCCCAAGATGAGCCCACCTTCCTTGTGGAATGGGCATTTACATATTTTGGCTGTGGCAGGCCTGCCACAGAATGTGCAAGCTGAATTGTATTACACATCCAACTAGCAATAGTCTGCTTAGAAGCAAGAGCACCCAGTTTGTTGGGTGCATACAGGATAACAGCAAGTCAGTTTTCCTGACTCCAGCCGTCCTGGAACATATTTTCAGGGCCCTGACAACATCTAGCAACTTGGAGTCCTCCAAGTCCCTAGTAGGTGCAAGGCACCATAATAAGCTGGTTCAGGTGAAACACTGACACCACCTTAGGGAGAGAACTGGGGACGAGTCCGCAGCTCTGCCCTGTCCGAATGGACAAACAGATATGGTCTTTTTTGAGAAAAAACCACCAATTTGACACTCGCCTGGTCCAGGCCAGGGCCAAGAGCATGGTCACTTTTCATGTGAGATGCTTCAAATCCACAGATTTGACTGGTTTTAAACCAATGTGATTTGAGGAATCCCAGAACTACGTTGAGATCCCACAGTGCCACTGGAGGCACAAAAGGGGGTTGTATATGCAATACTCCCTTGACAAACTTCTGGACTTCAGGAACTGAAGCCAATTCTTTCTGGAAGAAAATCGACAGGGCCGAAATTTGAACCTTAATGGACCCCAATTTGAGGCCCATAGACACTCCTGTTTGCAGGAAATGCAGGAAACGACCGAGTTGAAATTTCTTTGTGGGGCCTTCCTGGCCTCACACCACGCAACATATTTTCGCCACATGTGGTGATAATGTTGTGCGGTCACCTCCTTTCTGGCTTTGACCAGGGTAGGAATGACCTCTTCCGGAATGCCTTTTTCCCTTAGGATCCGGCTTTCCACCGCCATGCCGACAAAACGCAGCTGCGGTAAGTCTTGGAACAGACATGGTACTTGCTGAAGCAAGTCCCTTCTTAGCGGCAGAGGCCATAAGACCTCTGTAAGCATCTCTTGAAGTTCCGGGTACCAAGTCCTTCTTGGCCAATCCGGAGCCATGAGTATAGTTCTTACTCCTCTACGTCTTATAATTCTCAGCACCTTAGGTATGAGAAGCAGAGGAGGGAACACATACACCGACTGGTACACCCACGGTGTTACCAGAACGTCCACAGCTATTGCCTGAGGGTCTCTTGACCTGGCGCAATACCTGTCCCGTTTTTTGTTCAGACGGGACGCCATCATGTCCACCTTTGGTATTTCCCAACGGTTTACAATCATGTGGAAAAAACTTCCCGATGAAGTTTCCACTCTCCCGGGTGGAGGTCGTGCCTGCTGAGGAAGTCTGCTTCCCAGTTTCCATTCCCGGGATGAAACACTGCTGACAGTGCTATCACATGATTTTCCGCCCAGCGAAAAGTCCTTGCAGTTTTTGCCATTGCCCTCCTGCTTCTTGTGTCGCCCTGTCTGTTTACGTGGGCGACTGCCGTGATGTTTTTCCCACTGGATCAATACCGGCTGACCTTGAAGCAGAGGTCTTGCTAAGCTTAGAGCATTATAAATTTACCCTTAGCTCCAGTATATTTATGTGGAGAAAAGTCTCCAGACTTGATCACACTCCCTGGAAATTTTTTCCTTGTGTGACTGCTCCCCAGCGTCTCGGGCTGGGCTCCGTGGTCACCAGCATCCAATCCTGAATGCCGAATCTGCGGCCCTCTAGAAGATGAGCACTCTATAACCACCACAGGAGAGACACCCTTGTCCTTGGATATAGGGTTATCCGCTGATGCATCTGAAGATGCGATCCGGACCATTTGTCCAGCAGATCCCACTGAAAAGTTCTTGCGTGAAATCTGCCGAATGGAATTGCTTCGTAGGAAGCCACCATTTTTACCAGGACCCTTGTGCAATGATGCACTGTTTTTAGGAGGTTCCTGACTAGCTCGGATAACTCCCTGGCTTTCTCTTCCGGGAGAAACACCTTTTTCTGGACTGTGTCCAGAATCATCCCTAGGCACAGCAGACGTGTCGTCGGGATCAGCTGCGATTTTGGAATATTTAGAATCCACCCGTGCTGTTGTAGCAGTATCCTAGATAGTGCTACTCCGTGTTCCCTGGACTATGCCCTTATCAGGAGATCGTCCAAGTAAGGGATAATTAAGACGCCTTTTCTTCGAAGAAGAATCATCATTTCGGCCATTACCTTGGTAAAGACCCGGGGTGCCGTGGACAATCCAAACGGCAGCGTCTGAAACTGATAGTGACAGTTCTGCACCACGAACCTGAGGTACCCTTAGTGAGAAGGGCAAATTTGGGACATAGAGGTAAGCATCCCTGATGTCCCGGGACACTATATAGTCCCCTTCTTCCTGGTTCGTTATCACTGCTCTGAGTGACTCCATCTTGATTTGAACCTTTGTAAGTGTTCAAAAAATTTTTTAGAATAAGTTCTGGCTTCAGTACCACAATATAGTGTGGAATAATACCCCTTTTCTTGTAGTAGGAGGGGTAATTTAATTATCACCTGCTGGGAATACAGCTTGTGAATTTTTTCCCATACTGCCTCCTTGTCGGAGGGAGACCTTGGTAAAGCAGACTTCAGGAGCCTTTTCGACATTCCAATCTGTACCCCTGGGATACTACTTGTAGGATCCAGGGGTCCTGTACGGTCTCAGCGCCATGCTGAGAACTTGTCAGAAGCGGTGGAACGCTTCTGTTCCTGGGAATGGGCTGCCTGCTGCAGTCTTCTTCCCTTTCCTCTATCCCTGGGCAGATATGATCTTATAGGGACGAAAGGACTGAGGCTGAAAAGACGGTGTCTTTTTCTGCAGAGATGTGACTTAGGGTAAAAACGGTGGATTTTCCAGCAGTTGCCGTGGCCACCAGATCCGATGGACCGACCCCAAATAACTCCTCTTCCTTTATACGGCAATACACCTTTGTGCCGTTTGGAATCTGCATCACCTGACCACTGTCGTGTCCATAACATCTTCTGGCAGTTATGGACATCGCATTTACTCTTGATGCCAGAGTGCAAATATCTCTCTGTGCATCTCGCATATATAGAAATGCATCCTTTAAATGCTCTATAGTCAATAAAATACTGTCCCTGTCAAGGGTATCAATATTTTTAGTCAGGGAATCCGACCAAGCCACCCCAGCTCTGCACATCCAGGCTGAGGCGATCGCTGGTCGCAGTATAACACCAGTATGTGTGTATATACTTTTTATGATATTTTCCAGCCTCCTTTCAGCTGGTCCTTGAGGACGGCCCTATCTATAGACGGTACCGCCACTTGTTTTGATAAGCGTGTGAGCGCCTTATCCACCCTAAGGGGTGTTTCCCAACGCGCCCTAACTTCTGGCGGGAAAGGGTATACCGCCCATAATTTTCTATCGGGGGGAACCCACGCATCATCACACACTTTATTTAATTTATCTGATTCAGGAAAAACTATGGTAGTTTTTTCACATCCCACATAATACCCTCTTTTGTGGTACTTGTAGTATCAGAAATATGTAACACCTCCTTCATTGCCTTTAACGTGTGGCCCTAATAAGGAATACGTTTGTTTATTCACCGTCGACACTGGATTCAGTGTCCCTGTCTGTGTCTGTGTCGACCGACTAAAGTAAACGGGCGTTTTAAAAACCCCTGACGGTGTTTTTGAGACGTCTGGACCGGTACTAATTGTTTGTCGGCCGTCTCATGTCGTCAACCGACCTTGCAGCGTGTTGACATTATCACGTAATTCCCTAAATAAGCCATCCATTCCGGTGTCGACTCCCTAGAGAGTGACATCACCATTACAGGCAATTGCTCCGCCTCCTCACCAACATCGTCCTCCTACATGTCGACACACACGTACCGACACACAGCACACACACAGGGAATGCTCTGATAGAGGACAGGACCCACTAGCCCTTTGGAGAGACAGAGGGAGAGTTTGCCAGCACACACCAAAAACGCTATAATTATATAGGGACAACCTTATATAAGTGTTTTCCCTTATAGCATTTTTTATATATTTCTAACGCCAAATTAGTGCCCCCCCTCTCTGTTTTAACCCTGTTTCTGTAGTGCAGTGCAGGGGAGAGCCTGGGAGCCTTCCCTCCAGCCTTTCTGTGAGGGAAAATGGCGCTGTGTGCTGAGGAGATAGGCCCCGCCCCTTTTTCGGCGGCCTCGTCTCCCGCTCTTAACGGATTCTGGCAGGGGTTAAATATCTCCATATAGCCTCCGGAGGCTATATGTGAGGTATTTTTAGCCAAAATAGGTATTCATTTGCCTCCCAGGGCGCCCCCCTCCCAGCGCCCTGCACCCTCAGTGACTGCCGTGTGAAGTGTGCTGAGAGGAAAATGGCGCACAGCTGCAGTGCTGTGCGCTACCTTTAGAAGACTGAGGAGTCTTCTGCCGCCGATTCTGGACCTCTTCTTACTTCAGCATCTGCAAGGGGGCCGGCGGCAAGGCTCCGGTGACCATCCAGGCTGTACCTGTGATGGTCCCTCTGGAGCCGATGTCCAGTAGCCAAGAAGCCAATCCATCCTGCACGCAGGTGAGTTCACTTCTTCTCCCCTAAGTCCCTCGTTGCAGTGATCCTGTTGCCAGCAGGACTCACTGTAAAGTAAAAAACCTAAGCTAAACTTTTCTAAGCAGCTCTTTAGGAGAGCCACCTAGATTGCACCCTTCTCGGCCGGGCACAAAAATCTAACTGGCTTGGAGGAGGGTCATAGGGGGAGGAGCCAGTGCACACCACCTGATCGGAAAGCTTTACTTTTGTGCCCTGTCTCCTGCGGAGCCGCTATTCCCCATGGTCCTTTCAGGAACCCCAGCATCCACTAGGACGATAGAGAAATAGGGAAGAGATAGCATGTGAAGAAAGAGGAAAAATTACCCCAATCAATGCTGGGGACAACAGCTAGTCTAGTATTTCAACGTTATTTATGGTTCTTTTGATCAATGCTACAAACTGAGGTGGCTTCTTTACTGTTGTTAGTCATTTTTTACCTTGTACGGAAATAAGGCTTCTTAATAGAAAAAAAACAAAACAGCACTTCACATATTAAAGCTGTATTTAACACCAGTTTGGGTGCATCATAAAAGAAAAAAAAGAATGCACTGACACTCGTGTGCACTCTAGAGCACGGACCATATGACTAACAATACAAGCTTTGTCATTGCCCAGTCACACCTACACTCAGCAGAACACTGACAGCAAACAATTGGTAATAAAGTAGTAACTCACAAAAAAACAGGCAATGTTGTGATATTCAATTATGACAGTTGCATCATCATAAAATCACAAAAAGTGTCACTCTTGCAAGGGGAATTAAATTGTACTTGCTAAAGTCTAAGATATCTTTCTATGCATATTTTCTTTATGCACACTATTGTGACATGTGGAAGAGGAACTCTCCAAATATTATAGTCAGAGTATGCAATATTGGTTGGTGCGGATCTGCTACATTTGGTGGGGAGTAGCCTAGTGCTCCTATGAGATTTCTATAGCCTTTATCCTAAATGTGTATTTCATTTGATCTTTACTAAATGAAACTCGCTTGATTTATGAGGAGTGGATAACCCTTTAGAGATTTTGTTTAATCCTTTTATCACTGTTAACATAACAAAAAAACATATAGGTAAAAAGTCTCAAAGTAAAGAATAAGATTTTAAACCTACCGGTAAATCTTTTTCTCCTAGTCCGTAGAGGATGCTGGGGACTCCGTAAGGACCATGGGGTATCGACGGCTCCGCAGGAGACATGGGCACTGTAAAGCTTTAGAATGGGTGAGCACTGGCTCCTCCCTCTATGGCCCTCCTCCAGACCTCAGCTAGGACTGTGCCCAGAGGAGACTGACAGTACGAGGAAAAGGATTTTGTTATCTAAGGGCGAGATACACACCAGCCACACCGTACAACGTGGTATACAATAACCAGTTAACAGTCTGAATAAAAACAGCATCAGCCATAGGCCGATCTCAACTGTAACTTAACCCTTAAGTATGCAATAACTATATACAAGTCTTGCAGAATGTTTCCGCACTGGGATGGGCGCCCAGCATCCTCTATGGACTAGGAGAAAAAGATTTAACGGTAGGTTTAAAATCTTATTTTCTCTTACGTCCTAGAGGATGCTGGGGACTCCGTAAGGACCATGGGGTTTATACCAAAGCTCCAGAACGGGCGGGAGAGTGCGGATGACTCTGCAGCACCGACTGAGCAAACACGAGGTCCTCATCAGCCAGGGTATCAAACTTATAGAATTTTTCAAAAGTGTTTGAACCCGACCAAGTAGCTGCTCGGCAAAATTGGAATGCCGAGACGCCTCGGGCATCCGCCCAAGAAGAGCCCACCTTCCTAGTGGAATGGGCCTTTACTGAATTTGGTACCGGCAAATCAGCCGTAAAATTAACCTGCTGAATTGTGTTACCGATCCAGCTAGCAATAGTCTGCTTAGAAGCAGCAGCGCCAACCTTGTTGACTGCCTACAGGACAAACAGTGCATCTGTTTTCCTAACCATAGCCGTTCTGGCTAAATAAAACTTTAAGGCCCTGATTACAACCAGGGGCCTGGAATTCTCCCAGTCACCCGTAGCCATAGGCACTACAATAGGTTGGTTTACATGCAATAACGCAACCACTTTAGGCCGACTTTGAGGACGAGTCCTCAACTCTGCTCGAGACAAGGCCGCCAATTCGGACACCCGCCTCGCAGATGCCAAGGCCAATAACATGATCACTTTCCAAGTGAGAAAATTCAATTTAACTGTTTGAAGCGGTTCAAACCATTGTGACTTAAAGAATCTTAACACCACGTTAAGGATCACATGGTGCCACTGGGGGCACAAAAAGAGGTTGGATGTGTAACGCTCTTTTACCAAAGTCTGGACTTCTGTGAGAGAAGCCAATTCCTTCTGAAAGAATATGGATAAGGCAGAAATCTGCACCATAATGGAGCCTAACTTTAGGCCCATATACACTCCTGTCTGTAGAAAATGGAGAAAACTTCCTAGTTGGAAATTCTCAGTAGGAACATCCTTGGCTACACACCAAGACACATATTTTCTCCAGATACGGTGATGGTGCTTCGCCGTAACATCTTTTCTAGCTTTAATAAGAGTAGGAACAACCTTCTCTGGAATACCCTTTTCAGCTAGGATTTGGTGTTCAACCGCCATGCCGTCAAACGTAACCGCGGTAAGTCTTGGAACACGTACAGCCCCTGTAGTAGCAGGTTCTCCCTGTGAGGAAGGGGCCACGGATCTTCTGAGATCAGTCCCTGAAGATCTGCATACCAGGCCCTTCAAGGCAAATCTGGAACGATGAGTATTGTCTGCACTCTTGTTTGTAATATGATTCTCAATATTTTTGAGATGAGAATACGTGGAGGGAGCACATAGACCGACTGAAACACCCACTGTGTCACCAGGGCGTCCACCGCCGCTGCCTGAGGGTCCCTCGACCTGGAATAATACGTCCAAATCTTCCTGTTGAGGCGTGATGCCCTCATGTCTATATGAGGAAGTCCTCAACGACTTGTCACCACTGTAAAGACTTCCTGATGAAGTCCCCACTCTCCTGGATGGATATTGTGTCCTCTGTAATGAAGACCTCTGACGGAGCGCTTACACGCTTTTTCGCCCCGTGAAGAATCCTGGTGGCTTCTGCCATTTCTGCTCTGCTTTTTGTCCCGTCCTGGCGGTTCACCTGCGTCACTGCCGCAACGTTGTCTGACTGGATCAGAACAGCAGGATTGTGAAGAAAATTCTCCGCTTGTTTGAGGCTGTTGCAAATGGCCTTCAATTTCAGCCCATTGATGTGTAGGTAAGCCTCTTGGCCTGACCATCTTTTCTGAACATTATTTCCCTGTGTGACTGCTCCCCATCCTCGGAGGCTCGCGTCCGTAGTCACAAGAACCCAATCTTGAATGCCGAACCTGCGACCCTCTAGAAGGTGAGCACTCTGGAGCCACCACAGGGGGGAGAGGGAGGGGGGGAGAGAGAGAGAGAGAGAGAGAGAGAGAGAGAGAGAGAGAGAGAGAGAGAGAGAGAGAGAGAGAGAGAGAGAGAGAGAGAGAGAGAGAGAGAGAGAGAGAGAGAGAGAGAGAGAGAGAGGGGGAGAGGGAGACCCTGGCCCGGGGGGACCGGGCTCCGATGTATGTGACGGTGGGACTCTGACCACTTGTCCAGAAGATCCCACCTAAAGGTCCGTGTGGAATGGCCTCGTAGGCCCCACCATCCTTCCTAATAAATGAGTGCATTTAGTCTCTGACCATGTTCTGGAGTACTTGGGCTTTTTCCTCTGGGATAAAGACCTTTTGTTTTTCTGTGTCCAGAAAAATGTCCAAAAACGGCAGTCGAGTTGTTGGAAACAACTGTGACGTTGGTAGGTTTAGGATCCCGCCGTGTTGTTGTAGTATTCTCAGGGAGAGAGATACGCTTTGTAATAATTTTCCCCCTTGAACTCGCCTTTACCAGGAGATCGTCCAAGTATGGAATAAATGTGACGCCTTAATCACGCAGGAGCACCATCATATCCGCCATGAACGTGTCGGACGTGGGAATAACAATCCTGTACAGCAAATCTTAGGTACGCCTGATAAGGAGGATAAATGGGGACATGAAGGTATTGCTCCTTTATGTCAAATGACACCATAAAAACCTCCCCTTCCAGGCTGGAGATCACTGCCCGGAGAAATTCCATCTCGAATTTGAACCTTTTCAGATATAGGTTCAGGGATTTTAGATTCAGAATGGGCCTGACCGAGCCATCCGGTTTCGGGACCACAAAAAAGGCTTGAATAAAAACCCCTTCCCCTGTAGAAGGGGAACCTTGATAATCACATACTGTTGATACAGTTTCTGTATGGTAGTTGCCACTGTTTCCCTCTCTGAGGAGGAAACTGGCAAGACCGATTTGAAAAATCGGTGAGAAGGCACATCTTCGAATTCTAATTTGCATCCCTGGGATACAATTTTTACCGCCCAAGGATCCAAGTCCGACTGAACCCAGACTTGTCTGAAGAGTCGAAGATGTGCCCCCACCAGCGCGGACTCCCTCAGCGGAGCCCCCGCGTCATGTAGTGGATTTTGTAGAGGACGGGGTGGACTTTTGTCCCTGGGAAATAGCCGTAGCTGGTGTTCTTTTCCCTCTACCTCCACCTCTGGCGTGGAAGGAAGAGCCCCAACCCTTTCTGAACTTATGCAACCGAAGGGACTGCATTTGATATTGCCGTGTTTTCTTTTCCTGTGGGGGAACATAAGGCAAAAGAGTAGATTTACTCGCGGTATCTGTGGTTACCAGATCCGCGAGGCCCTCCCCAAATAAAACTTCACCTTTGTAAGGCAAAGTCCTTTTTTTTTTTTTTTTTAAACAACATACCTGTCCCTTGGCAGGTCCACAGGGACCGTCTAACAGAGATCTCCATGGCATTGGCTCTTGAACCCAACAGCCTAATATCACTCGCAGCTTCTCTCATATATTATGCTGCGTCTTTAATGTGACCCAAGGTCACCAAAATGGCATCTTTTTCTAGGGTGTCAATGTCAGATGACAAGTTATCTGCCCACGCTGCAACCCACCCATGCCGACGCTACTGCCGGCCTTAGTAGGGCACCCATATGTATAAATTGATTTTAAGGTAGTTTTCTGTCTGCAATCAGCAGGACTATTAAAGGCTGCCGCATCAGGGGAAGGTAGCGCCCCCCTTTTTCGACAAGCGCGTACATGCCTTGTCCACCGTGGGTGAGTATTCCCACAGTAACCTGTCCTGGGAGTGGAAAGGTTACACCATAATATTTTCTTGGGAATCTGCAGTTTCTTATCTGGAGTTTCCCAAGCTTTATCAAACAGGGCGATCAGCACGCGAGATGGGGGAAAAGTTACCTCAGGATTCTTTCCCTTAAACATGCCGACCTTTGTGTCAGAGACAGAAAGGTCCTCAGTGATATGTAAAACATCTTTAATTGCTACAATCATATATTGAATACACTTGTCCACCCTTGGGTGCAACTTAGCATCATCACCGTTGACACTGGAGTCAGAATCCGTGTCGGTATTGGTGTCTACTACCTGTGAAAAGGGACGGTTCTGCGACCCCGAAGGGCCCTGAGACACAGTAAAAGCTATGGATTGACTCCCTGTTTTAATCCTTGGACTCAACTTTGTCCAAACTTTGTAATAAAGTCACATTAGTCATTCAATCAGGTGTCGGCGGCGCCGACAGAGACACCACAATCATCTGCTCTGCCTCCTCCCTATATGAGCCTTCCACCTCAGACATGTCGACACAGACGTACCGACATCCCCACACACACAGGGATACCTCCTATAATGGGGACTGACCCACCATAAGGACCTTAGGAGCGACAGAGAGAGAGTATGCCAGCACACACCCAGCACCATTGTATACTGAGACAAAAAACCCAGGTCTGTCAGCGCTTTTTATTACAAGTGTAAAACACCACATATTTTGCGCCAATAAACGTGCCCCCCCCCTCGTTTTGACCCTCTGTATTAACTAACAGCAGGGGAGAGTCCGGGGCCGCTTCTCTGTATGCTGAGGAGAAGAAATGGCGCTGGTTAGTGCTGGAGGAAACGAGCTCCGCCCCCCGACGGAGGGCTTCATTCCCGTTCTAAATCTTTATACTGGCGGAGGATTCTGAATTATATATCCTTTTTAGAGTATATAAGTACTTTGCCAGTGTTATGTGAGGTATATTAATGCTGCCCAGGGCGCCCCCCCTGCGCCCTGCACCCTTACTGTGGTGCCTGTGAGTGTGAGCTGGGAGCAATGGCGAGCAGCGTTACCACTGCGCGTTACCTCATGAAGATCTGAAGTCTTCTGCCGCCTTTGAAGTCTTCTTTCTTCTTATACTCACCCGGCTTCTATCTTCCGGCTCTGTGAGGAGGACGGCGGCGCGGCTCTGGGACGAACTACAGGGTGAGACCTGTGTTCCGACTCCCTCTGGAGCTAATGGTGTCCAGTAGCCTAAGAAGCAGAGCCTATCATTTAAGTAGGTCTGCTTCTCTCCCCTCAGTCCCACGAAGCAGGGAGCCTGTTGCCAGCAGGTCTCCCTGAAAATAAAAAACCTAACAAAAGCTTTTTCAGAGAAACTCAGGAGAGCTCCCCTGCAGTGCATCCAGTCTCCACTGGGCACAGGAAATAACTGAGGTCTGGAGGAGGGGCATAGAGGGAGGAGCCAGAGCACACCCATTCTAAAGCTTTACAGTGCCCATGTCTCCTGCGGAGCCGTCGATACCCCATGGTCCTTACGGAGTCCCCAGCATCCTCTAGGACGTAAGAGAAAAGTTATTACTTTGGCAGTATTAGCAGTTAGTCTCCGCATCCCATCATGTCTGCATATTTACCCATTTGTAACTGTCTATGCTTCTTGCACGTTATCACTCTGAACAGAAGCAGGTGTAACAAATTTGCATGGCAATACACATAATTGTGAGAATTTCCTCTAAATGTGACTGTGATAAATCAGTAAGTGTGCTAGGTGTCACTGAATGACTGTTACATGCCAAAAGGAAGGACATTTGCAATGCAAATGTTAGTAAAATTGTGATTTTATTGGGTTTGCAGAACCAACCAGCATAATTTATGCATGCAAAATGGCAACATTCATCTACAATGGCTCAGATGCATAGTCTATCATCAGTTTACTAGACCAGATATACGCCATCTGGATTCACAATGCTGACGTATTAAGGGATCTATTCCAGCGAGTTCATATGGAAAACTTTATACTCTGTAAACGACATGTGAAATTTAAGAGATATATGCAAGCAGCTATACATATTTGGGTTAATGATTTGTTTTCTGTGTTATCAGTGATATTCCTGTGTAACCCAGCAAAATACTTTCCCTGCAATACTTAAAAAAAAACAAAAAAAAACATTGCTGCGTTTTTGCTGTTTGTCCTATATCCACTGCCGCAGAGAGGGAGGGAGGGTACTAATTACCCAGGCCCGCCGCTGCTGCCCCATTACCTGTCAGCATCTGCTTTGTTTTCCAGCCAGCACACGCTGCTGTGTGCTGATGCAGGGAGGCAGTCTTTTCTGCCTGTGTGGGAGGGGGTAGGGTGGGGGCGATCACTATTATCGCGCCCCCCTCTGGATTTGGCCCTGGCTGAGGGGCACGATAGCGCCCTCCAAATATGCGTCAGTACCGCGGCTTTGAAAAGATCTTTCCCCGTCATTTGCAGAAAAGGACGGGACCACACTTCCCACGATTAAGCCACGCCATTGAACTCGTACCTGGGCCTGCCATAGCTCTCTACACCCCTGCCTATACTATGTTGTGTTTGTCATAAATACAGCTGCCAAATTAAACCAAATACATAGAAATAAATTCTTCAGCTGAAAGCTGTCACACATTACTCCTATTTTATATTGAAAAACATTCTGAAACAATTCACAGAACTTAATGAAAATAAGTTTTCAGTCAACTAAACTAAAAACTGATATTTGTCTGTTATTACCCCATCTTGTTTTATTACTAGTTATTTCCAATTGTAAAGCAAAACAGAATATGCTGGCGCTACATTAGACTCGCTTCTTCATTAAAGCCTTCCAGCTCTCATACTAACTCACTACTCCATGCCCACTGTCTCCCATATGTCTCACCCGTCTGTCTGCCTCTCCCCTTTAGAGTGTCAACTCTCATGAGCAGGACTCTCTACCCCATTAACAATGGTGTGGATGGAGCTCCAGCTCCAGGCCTCCACATAAAAACAGGCCCCTTATCATGACAGCCGCCTAGCTGGCCATAAATCATAAATATTAAAATTGTATTTCTACTTTACATGTTTAGGGAGAGAATGGGGCTTACAGTGTGTAGAGACTGGCCATACCCACACAGGACTGATCAATGCTCCTGAACTTCTCATAATAGGCCCATGAGCATTTTCAGCCCCATGCTGATGTGTCCCATAATCAGGCCCTGCTCTTCCCGCCAGCTGACTGCAACACCGCAGAGGGGACCTCAGGAGCAGTAGCGGATCTTGCCACGGGCAAGCAGGATTTGTGCCCGGGGCGCTGCTGTCCCGAGGGCGCCGCCGTCGTGGCAAGATCCGCTACTGGTGCCGTCCGGTGCACGATGATGATGTCATTGTGCACCGCGCGGCATTGTGGGAGCAACCGTAGACACTAGAGGTCATGAACCATAGATCCGAGGAGCGGCGCCTGCGGCCGGAGGGCAGCAGCGGTTGGGAAGCAGGAGCAGGGATGGTATTTTTTTTTTCTCGGTAATTGGCACTACTGGGGGCACAGTTACAGGGGGCACAACTGTGACCACGCCCCTTCCCCATGAATCCACACCCCTGTTTTATGCCACACACCTTAGGCGCGCACTAGCCCTGTTTTACCTGCCGGGGGAGGGGAGGCAAAGGAAACTTTTGCCCTGGGCGCCACGAGGTCTAGAACCGGCCCTGCTCAGGAGAAGAAGTCATCACTGCAGCCCTGAATACCGGTTCATACTGGCGGAAGAGGTAAGTATACATAGAGCCGTCTTAACAGCAGTGTAGGCCCCTGGGCACAGAAATGCACTGGGGCCCCTACCCACCCATCAGCGGTAGGGGTGGGGGTGCTATCAGTGGCAGCTTTGATGTCCCGCGGGGGGTAGGGGGGTTCTATCTTTCACTCAGCATGTAGGACCTGGAGAAATTATTTCTGCTAATTACTCCTTTACTGCACAAATGGGGCGGGAAGGAGAACACTAAACTGTAGAAGGGGACATTGTGCTGAATGAAGGGGCCCTGGTACATGACTTCCAGGGTGGCAGGGGGTGTTTAATACACAAGGGAGGGGTGGATAGTGGAGTGGGCTTAATATTCATCATTTTCTGGGGTCAGGGTAGCCTGCTTTACTGCAGATATCTCCAGTTCCTGGAAATACATTTCTTAGCTTTAATGGGATAAAAAAAACTAGAGAATCCCACCTTTCAGGAGTTACTGGGGACTTGGGGATCAGACTTGAGGAACCAGAGCAATCCACCAACAAACATATAAAACTGCATACCAGGCGTGTGGAGCTGGAGCAGGGACCAGCTGCTGGAAGGCTGATATCTCTGGTTCTGGGCATAGTAGAGACAAGCTGCCAGTGTCAACTGAAAGGGGAGAGTCTCAGCTTTTGAAGTATACCCTCAGAAAAACTCTAAGTCAGACAGAACCCGAGATATCTGGCTGGTAAAAACAATTAACAGGCTTGGATGGGGACCACTGCTTTGAAGTCAGATATCTCCGGTTCCCCAGGTCCGATTTAAAAAAATCTGGTACCCCTGGAAAGAGGGGACCCTCAGCTATCAGCCTAGGGCCCTTACACTCCTGGGGCCCTTGGGCAAGAGCCCATTGAGCCCATACGAAAAGACGGCCCTGAGTATACATGAATTGCTACTTATCGAAGCTATATATCACATAGAAATGGTGCAATCTATAGTGATAAGTAACAATTCAGAATAGACCCCTAAATATGTCATTTTTCTTGTTTAGTTAGCACGGTTTCTGTATGTTCTTTGTAATGTGCTGCGGACCAAGGACATGCGGTGAGGTAACTGGCTGGCTAGTACCAGAGACAGATTTACACACAATATATGAGCCAAAGGATTCATGTGGGCATTATACAGGTGCAGCAGTATATACAAATATAAAGGATAATACTAATAACAATATGTATGAATTCTGATTTCTGTGTACTGAAATGCACCGCCCCCTAGTGGTGTCACATGAGCCACAGTTGCACCGTGTAAGTAAATGACAGTGCAGGAGAACTAGAAGCAGCGATGTGACAGGATTGCAGCACACACACTTTATATACAGTATTTACAGTATAGCGTGTCAGCTTTCAGCGCCAATTCTAAACACACAAAGCCCAGGCGGCCATGGGATACGCTGTAACCCAAGGAGCCATGTGTTCATGCTCCAGCGGTAATACAGCACGCAGGGCAGGGGAGTCTTTCAATCTACTGACACTACCGCAATACAGAGATTTGGTGTAGTCCCCCCATGCAGGTTCCGGGGCTTCGGGCATCCCCGCGCCTAAACTGATAAATGCAGCTTCCCGGGCCCCGATCCTGGCTCTCTCTGCCCCTAATCCCTACTGTTCGGGGGGAGCTGCACTTGTCCTGCCTCGGGGCATTTGCTGTTGCAGTGGGACATTGGATCCGCCAGCGGACAGGTCCTGCCCACAGGAGAGGAGTCTCCTTGACGTGCGTGGGGTTTTGGTGCAATGCGAATTACGGTATCTTCAAGTCATTAGTGAGTTCGGGCTGTCAGGCTGAGTAGGGAGCAGCTGACACCTACTGTGTGACATTCCCATAACAGCAACGTGCGGCACTACTACTACCTCCACCACCACCGAGCCTGCTGCTGCTCTTTCCATCATCACACCGGCGGCAGCAGTAGGGGGAGCCCATCCCGCAATAGGCAGCAGCAGCACCACCCCCTGCGTGTGTCTGATCACACAGCCGTGCATTGCTGTCTGTAGGGAGCAGCTCTCAGTGTGTGACCAGGGGCTTACCTGCTGCTACTCTGCAGTCTGCACCTCTCCTCCTCAGTGCAGGTTAGGCGCATCCCAAGCGCAGGGCACGACTGCTGAGCGCCACGTAACCAGCAGGTCCTCTAGCAAAGGAGAACCCTCTCCAATGTAACCGTGCGGAGACACAAGCACTGGGGCTGATCAGCGCTGCTGCTCATCGGGGGCTGAGGGAGCTAGGAAGTGTTGGAGGAGGAAGGGGTGCACTCCACTCACTGCTGTGCATCTGCCATCCGAAGTCCTACTTGTTGCCATGGCCCGGGAGAACGGGGAGAACAGCACCTCCTGGAAGAAGCAGGTGGAGGACATCAAGAAGATCTTTGAATTCAGGGAGGTTCTTGGCTCGTAAGTACATTCTTCTTACTGGGGGCAACGAGTGCTGCTGATGAGCAGTGACTGGGCTGATTTCTCACTGTGGAAGGGGGAGATCACTTTATAAAGTGTCCTATGCCATTGAAGTGAAGCTAGCACCTCAGTCTAGTGGAGGGGCTCTCAGCTCCAGTCCAGTTCCCAAGTACTGTTTTGTGAGTTTTTATATAGCTGAGTTAATCTGTTTTGCTGGGTCAGTAATTATCCCACCTGCTATCATTGACAGAGATCCTGAAAACATGACCTGTGAGGAAATCTTAAGGGGTGAGAACCACTGGCCTGTTGTATAGATGCCCTCACACAAGGCAGCGCAGTACCATAGTCATTAACCAAATACTATCCCTCTGAATATGAAGACTTCATTATTATATAAGTCTGAGAGGAATCCCTTTTACCATGTGGACCTAAAATACTGATGTATAGTATGCATGCCCTATATGTATGGATGTCACACAGTTGGGATAAATGAAGATGACATTCTTGTTTATAAGTACACTGACAGAAATGGGGAAACGTGGAGTTAGTGATTTGGGTATAGAAAGTCCGTTACAAACACGGGCTCAAGTAAACCATTGGAGATTGACCATATGACGCCAAGCCAATGCAGTATCTGTCTGTCTTTCCAAATATACAGTATGTGCAGAAGTCAAGTGCCAATATTGTATTTCTGGCATCAGTGATCTGTAGCTGCTCTGTATAGTACGAGATAGGACAGTATGTTTTAATATATTCAAAGAAAAGTAGACAGGTGCAGAAACTTAAGTAATGGGATTTCCATTTTACTACAAGAAATGAGTTACATTTATTACTGTTTTGGTTACTATGGTGGGGGTATTTACCAAAGTATGGCGAGAGATAAAGCACTAACCAGTAAGCTTAGGGGTGTGTTTATTAAAGCTCGAAGAGAGATGACATTGTGAGAAAGTTCTAGCGAACCAATTTCTGCCTTACACGTACAGGCTGTGTTTGAAGAATGACAGGAGTGGATCGGTACTTTATCTCTCTCCAACCTTTAATAAATAGCCCCCTGACTCTGATTTTATATAAGAATATTTATGATATTTTGCAGTACATATTAATATGTTCCCAACTAGAGTTATAACAGATGTTCTGTTCCACCTTTTGCACAAGACATACTGTATTCTACAGGTCTCTAATAAAGCCTTGAAATTAAATAATTTGCTGTTGTGGTTATAATGATTTTAGAGCATAACCTGTTTAAGGAAACAGAGGTTATTCATGACAGAACAAAAATGTGAGTTTTATACATTCATCACATGTATGAATCTATTCATGTATTGGGCTATGAAATACAGAGGAATACTGTGCACAGTGCACATTCAAATGTCTAATAATATAAATGACAAAACTAAATGCTATAAATGACAAGTTGTAGCTGCATATTTTTATTCCTATACTACCACACAATTTCTGTACATATTTTATCGGTATGACTGTTGGTGCTAAAATGAGTCAGGATATGAGAGAGAGAATTTAGAAGTCTGACAGTAGGAGTGCATCTATAAAACTTTACAACCAGTATTTCATTTTTATTTTAGGAAACAATGACATTCTGTTGTGTGACCGAGGATATAATGTTAAGCCTAGGTTTTCCAATTTGATGAATATGATCTTAGATAAAGTTTTACATTAGGTGACGGTAGAATCGCACAATGTGAAACTGATTACTATGTTATCGCTGTCGTTTGACAAGAGTTGAAAGTTGTAACAGGTGCATTGCCTACAGTGTTGGAGAAAGTGAGATGTGTTGCAAATTAAATTAAATGAACAGAAAGCAGAAATGTAACTCCTGGGAGCAATACTTGCTTCTGGCTTTGCTTGTACAGGTGCCATGGAAATAAATACTGTGGTGTTTTTCCAAATCAGTGGCTGGGATTATGAGGGCAAAAGGTATGTCTGATTGTCTTTCCCTGGGAATTTAAGAATCATTACTTGGCGGCTAACATTAACCTCTGGTCAGGGACTGTCCAAGCACGCTACTGGGGGTCCACTAGTTATGAGGAGTCATCTGTTAACTGATTTATCTCATATAAGTCTGAAGATGTGGACATGATGGTTATAATGCTGCTATAGAGACTTCGGGGCATACGTACTAAAAATCAGTGAAGTGCTGCAATTTTGTACATTATAGCAGGGATGATAATTACATGATTATCCCCGCTATGCAGGGTCGGACTGGTGCATGAAGGGCCCATCGGAGGAAGGAAGTGGTATGGGCCCATGTTTAGGAGTGTGTCCAGTCTCCAGAGGAGGCATTAACTGGGGTCCCTGAGAGTTATATTCCCGGGGATATCGGAGGAGTCTTTCACAAGGACCGCTACACTGCACATGCACACAGTAAGAGATTTGGGAGTCAGGCGGTTGCTGCGGGAGAGGGATTTTACTCCCTGTTGTGAGAATGCTTGCATAATTATGAAGCGGTTTACGCGATCCGAGGGTAGTGTAAACCAAATGGATCTATAAATGTTTGGTACATACAGGTCAGATTGCAGTCCATATTGACATTAATGGTGACTGCAGTCTGCAGTGGCAGTTAGCCTTTTGCAGGAGATTTCTGTGAAATATTTTGGATTAGGTTCTTGTTAAATTAATGGGACGCATAAAATTATGCAGAAGAGGAAGTGACAATCGCATTCAGTAAAGTCTATCTTCCTTGGCAGATCTGTTTGTTTCCATTACCTTGGATGTTGCATATTATATGCCCAGGGCTATGCACTGGATCAGTTTTCTAGTCGTGTCTTATGATGCCTGTATGTTGCTCAGTCCCAACCATGAATGACTAGACCTATGTCTTTTTGACCTCATACATATTTGATGAAATGTGAAACATCACAATGCCGGAATTATAATGTGCCCTGTTAGCATGGTTGGATGTTGACCGCATATACTCATCCTGATCGTTACATAAAAAAAAGTGGTATTTTTGGCCTGTACATGCTGCAGCTAGGTAGCAGATTTGGCCTTAATGAATACAGTGTGTATGGCCACCTTTAAGCCTCAGTTCTGCAGTAGTCCTACCAGTATATGCATATCTGAGAACGCTGATCTGTGAAAAATAATTGGTTAAAAGGATCATTTGACCTTGGTATGTATTTAATATTTAGCATCACACCCTTTTTGTAATTTTACTAAAATGCATCGATGAGCCTTCTGCTCCTAATTTAAGCCATGCATTCACCTCCGTAAACAGAATTGTGTACAGTATGCTGGTTGCACAGGGATACATTACAAACTGCTCTCTATACAGTTGTGTATGGTACAGTGAGCTGTGTCATATCTATAGGCAACAACATAAAACCAGATCTGCATGATATATAAATTCATGATTTAAAAAAATGGATGGCAGAATTACACTTGGCTAAAACTGAGCATGTGTAAACCAATGGAGTCATCTTAAAGCTGCAATATGTTGTAAGAGTTTACAAATGTGCCCCTCTCCCTACCAGCAGACATTTATTTCCCAGATTTCAGTCTGTTCTGTATTACTCCCTTCATACAGCTTGTGATTGCTTCTCCAACTTGCCTGGTCCTCCCCTTCCCTTGGTTTTTAGCAGGGACTGAAGGAAGAAAAGAGTGGCCCTGAAATAAAATGGCTGGAGCAGGCCACGTTATTATTTTTATTTATTTTTATTTTTACACAGGTATGCTATTTTAAGACTATATTATACACTGGTATAACATTTCTGCATTTAAGATGCAAACACAAGATATATACATGTTGTTGTTGTTGTTGTTATTATTTATTATTAAAATAATAATAATCTTTTGTTTATATGGTGCCACCAGGGCTCCATAGTTCCGCACATTTGTTTAGAATAAGTATAACATTACAATGTATGAACTGTTCCAGACAGGTTCACAATTTACATAAATACAAATATAAATACTTCCTGCAATTGAAATAATTGTGTGGAGAGAAACAAAGGGAAGACGACCCTGATTGCTAAAACTTACAATCTAAAGGAAATATGGGCAAACACAGAGGCTGAGGGGTCAGAGCTGTGGGATGCAGAGGATAGACATTTAGGAAGAAGGTGTGGTAGGCTTAAAAGAAGGCATGGGTTTTAAGAGCATGTGTAAAATCTGTTAGACTGGTTGAGTGTGGAGGGCATTTCAGATTTTGGGAGCAGCGTGGGAGAAATCCTTAAGGCGGGAGTAGTAAGACGTGATCAGGGAGGAACAGAGGTGGCAGTCATTGGCAGAGTGATGTGGGCAGGAGGGAGAGTGAGTGAAAGTGAGGCTGCATATGTGGAGAAATGTGGTTGACAGTTATTGTAGGTGAGTGAGAACAGTTTGGAATTTATTCTATATGGGACAGGAACCGCCAGTGTAGAGACTGCCAGAAATGGCTGCAGAGTCAGATGGTGAGACAGGAAATGAGGCAACCAGCGGAGTTAAGGATAGACTGAGTTAGGGGCTGGGCCAGAGGTTCCCAAACTGTGTGCCGTGGCTCCCTGGGGAGCCTCGGGACACTTGCAGGGGTGCACTGGGTTGGTGGTCCAGGACCAATTCAAATTATTCATGGTCAATATAATAGGCAAAACCGCTGCTGGTAGCTGCCAGTCATAAAATATGTGGCCAAACAGAAGCAAATCTTGTCCCTCACCACACAACTGACCCTATGGATGACATATAAACGCGATCTACTTAATGTAATATTTCTTTCTAAATTTCTCAATAAGAAAATTTCTCAATAAGAAAATTTTGGCCTAGGGGTGCCGTGAAAAAAATTCTGATATTCTAGGGCGCCGTGATTCAAAAAAAGTTTGGAAACCACTGGGCTAGGCAATAGCTCAGTAGGCTGGAGAGGAGTAAATTACAGTAGTAACAATGAGAGATGGCAATGGAGTGATCGTTTTACTGTATTCCAGGAAAATGAATGTGAAAATGAAATATTACCAAGTGAAGCAATATTCGGATATGAAAATGAAATGAGTTTACTAAATGAGGAAATAAATATTTGTACAGTGTTTTTATGTTTAACTTGCGTTGCACCGTAGTGCTTTACTTTAGTACTTTACATTCAAAATAAATCCATACAGTATTATGTATAAATGCAGTAGAAAACATGAAGTCCTCTGAAATGGAAAACAATGTGAATACTATGAGATACAGGGGCAGATTTATTAAGCCTGGTGAAGTGATAAAGTGGAAGGTGATAAAGGACCAGCCAGTCAGCTCCTAACTGTCATTTCTCTAACGTCCTAAGTGGATGCTGGGGACTCCGTCAGGACCATGGGGGATAGCGGCTCCGCAGGAGACAGGGCACAAAAAGTAAGCTTTTAGGATCACATGGTGTGTACTGGCTCCTCCCCCTATGACCCTCCTCCAAGCCTCAGTTAGGTTTTTGTGCCCGTCCGAGCAGGGTGCAATCTAGGTGGCTCTCCTAAAGAGCTGCTTAGAAAAAGTTTTTCAGGTTTTCTATTTTCAGTGAGTCCTGCTGGCAACAGGCTCACTGCATCGAGGGACTTAGGGGAGAGAATTTCAACTCACCTGCGTGCAGGATGGATTGGATTCTTAGGCTACTGGACACCATTAGCTCCAGAGGGAGTCGGAACACAGGTCTCACCCTGGGGTTCGTCCCGGAGCCGCGCCGCCGACCCCCCTTACAGATGCTGAAGATTGAAGGTCCGGAAACAGGCGGCAGAAGGCTCTTCAGTCTTCATGAAGGTAGCGCACAGCACTGCAGCTGTGCGCCATTGTTGTCACACACTTCACACCAGACGGTCACGGAGGGTGCAGGGCGCTGCTGGGGGCGCCCTGGGCAGCAATATATAATACCTTTAATGGCAAAAGAATACATCACATATAGCCATTAAGGCTATATGTATGTATTTAACCCATGCCAAATGTCTAAAATTTCGGGAGAAAAGCCCGCCGGAATAGGGGGCGGGGCTTATTCTCCTCAGCACACAGCGCCATTTTCCTGCTCAGCTCCGCTGTGAGGAAGGCTCCCAGGACTCTCCCCTGCACTGCACTACAGAAACAGGGTAAAACAGAGAGGGGGGGCATATTTTGGCGATATTTTTATATATTTAAGCGGCTATAAGGAACAACACTTATATAGGGTTGTTCCCATATATATTATAGCGCTTGGGTGTGTGCTGGCAAACTCTCCCTCTGTCTCCCCAAAGGGCTAGTGGGGTCCTGTCTTCGATAAGAGCATTCCCTGTGTGTCTGCTGTGTGTCGGTACGTGTGTGTCGACATGTATGAGGACGATGTTGGCGTGGAGGCGGAGCAATTGCCGATAATGGTGATGTCACCCCCCAGGGAGTCGACACCGGAATGGATGGCTTTGTTTATGGAATTACGTGATAATGTCAGCACATTACAAAAATCAGTTGACGACATGAGACGGCCGGCAAACCAGTTAGTACCTGCCCAGGCGTCTCAGACACCGTCAGGGGCTGTAAAGCGCCCTTTACCTCAGTCGGTCGACACAGACCCAGACACAGACACTGAATCTAGTGTCGACGGTGATGAAACAAACGTATTTTCAAGTAGGGCCACACGTTATATGATCACGGCAATGAAGGAGGCTTTGCATATCTCTGATACTACAAGTACCACAAAAAGGGGTATTATGTGGGGGGTGAAAAAACTACCTGTAGTTTTTCCTGAATCAGAGGAATTAAATGATGTATGTGATGAAGCGTGGGTTAACCCAGATAGAAAAATGCTAATTTCAAAAAAGTTATTAGCATTATACCCTTTCCCGCCAGAGGTTAGGGCGCGCTGGGAAACACCCCCTAGGGTGGATAAGGCGCTCACACGCTTATCGAAACAAGTGGCGTTACCGTCTCCTGATACGGCCGCCCTCAAGGATCCAGCTGATAGGAGGCTGGAAACTACCCTGAAAAGTATATACACTCATACTGGTGTTATACTGCGACCAGCCATCGCCTCAGCCTGGATGTGCAGTGCTGGGGTCGTCTGGTTGGATTCCCTGACTGAAAATATTGATACCCTGGATAGGGACAGTATTTTATTGACTATAGAGCAATTAAAGGATGCTTTCCTTTATATGCGAGATGCGCAGAGAGATATTTGCACTCTGGCATCGAGAGTAAATGCGATGTCCATATCTGCCAGAAGGCGTTTATGGACGCGACAGTGGTCAGGTGATGCGGATTCCAAACGACATATGGAAGTATTGCCGTATAAAGGGGAGGAATTATTTGGCGTCGGTCTATCGGATCTGGTGGCTACGGCAACTGCCGGAAAATCCACTTTTTTACCTCAGACCCCCTCCCAACAGAAAAAGACACCGTCTTTTCAGCCGCAGTCCTTTCGTTCCTATAAGAACAAGCGGACAAAAGGACAGTCATATCTGCCTCGGGGCAGAGGAAGGGGTAAGAGAGGGCAGCAAGCAGCCCCTGCCCAGGAACAGAAGCCCTCCCAGGGTTCTGCAAAGCCCTCAGCATGACGCTGGGGCCTTACAAGCGGACTCAGGAACGGTGGGGGGTCGACTCAAGAATTTCAGCGCACAGTGGGCTTGCTCACAGGTGGACCCCTGGATTCTACAGGTAGTATCTCAGGGTTACAGGTTGGAATTCGAGAAGTCTCCCCCTCGCCGGTTCCTAAAGTCTGCTTTGCCAACGTCTCCCTCGGACAGGGCGACGGTATTGGAAGCCATTCACAAGCTGTTTGCTCAGCAGGTGATAGTCAAGGTACCCCTCCTACAACAGGGAAAGGGGTATTACTCCACGCTATTTGTGGTACCGAAGCCGGACGGCTCGGTAAGACCTATTCTAAATCTCAAATCTTTGAACCTGTACATACAAAAATTCAAGTTCAAGATGGAGTCACTCAGAGCAGTGATAGCGAATCTGGAAGAAGGGGACTTTATGGTGTCCCTGGACATAAAGGACGCTTACCTGCATGTCCCAATTTGCCCTTCACATCAAGGGTACCTCAGGTTCGTGGTGCAAAACTGTCATTATCAGTTTCAGACGCTGCCGTTTGGATTGTCCACGGCACCTCGGGTCTTTACCAAGGTAATGGCCGAAATGATGATCCTTCTACGAAGAAGAGGCGTATTAATTATCCCTTACTTGGACGATCTCCTGATAAGGGCAAGATCCAGAGAACAGCTGGAAGACGGAGTAGCACTAACCCAACTAGTGCTGCAACAACACGGGTGGATTCTGAATTTTCCAAAATCTCAGTTGACCCCGACGACACGTCTGCTGTTCCTGGGAATGTTTCTGGACACGGTTCAGAAAAAGGTGTTTCTTCCGGAGGAGAAAGCCAGGGAGTTATCCGAACTTGTCAGGAACCTCCTAAAACCAGGGACAGTGTCTGTGCATCAATGCACAAGAGTCCTGGGAAAGATGGTGGCTTCTTACGAAGCGATTCCATTCGGCAGATTCCACGCACGAACTTTTCAGTGGGATCTGCTGGACAAATGGTCCGGATCGCATCTGCAGATGCATCAGCGGATAACCTTATCGCCACGGACAAGGGTGTCTCTTCTGTGGTGGTTGCAGAGTGCTCATCTGTTAGAGGGCCGCAGATTCGGCATACAGGACTGGGTCCTGGTGACCACGGATGCCAGTCTGAGAGGCTGGGGAGCGGTCACACAAGGAAGAAACTTCCAGGGAGTATGGTCAAGCCTGGAGAGGTCTCTTCACATAAATATACTGGAGCTAAGAGCGATTTACAATGCTCTAAGTCTGGCAAAACCCCTGCTTCAGGGTCAGCCGGTGTTGATCCAGTCGGACAACATCACGGCAGTCGCCCACGTAAACAGACAGGGCGGCACAAGAAGCAGGACAGCAATGGCAGAAGCTGCAAGGATTCTTCGCTGGGCGGAAGATCATGTGATAGCACTGTCAGCAGTATTCATTCCGGGAGTGGACAACTGGGAAGCAGACTTCCTCAGCAGACACGATCTACACCCGGGAGAGTGGGGACTTCATCCAGAAGTCTTCCACATGATTGTGAACCGTTGGGAAAAACCAATGGTGGATATGATGGCGTCCCGCCTCAACAAAAAACTGGACAGGTATTGCGCCAGGTCAAGAGATCCTCAGGCAATAGCTGTGGACGCTCTGGTAACACCGTGGGTGTTCCAGTCAGTGTATGTGTTCCCTCCTCTGCCTCTCATACCAAAAGTACTGAGAATTATACGGCAAAAGGGAGTAAGAACGATACTAGTGGCTCCGGATTGGCCAAGAAGAACTTGGTACCCGGAACTTCAAGAGATGCTCACGGAGGATCCGTGGCCTCTACCTCTAAGACGGGACCTGCTTCAGCAGGGACCGTGTCTATTCCAAGACTTACCGCGGCTGCGTTTGACGGCATGGCGGTTGAACGCCGAATTCTAAAGGAAAAAGGCATTCCGGAAGAGGTCATTCCTACACTGGTAAAGGCCAGGAAGGAGGTGACTGCACAACATTATCACCGCATTTGGAGGAAATATGTTGCGTGGTGTGAGGCCAGGAAGGCCCCCACGGAGGAATTTCAACTGGGTCGATTCCTACATTTCCTGCAAACAGGATTGTCTATGGGCCTCAAATTGGGGTCCATTAAGGTTCAAATTTCGGCCCTGTCGATTTTCTTCCAGAAAGAATTGGCTTCAGTTCCTGAAGTCCAGACTTTTGTAAAAGGAGTACTACATATACAGCCCCCGGTTGTGCCCCCAGTGGCACCGTGGGATCTTAATGTAGTCTTGGATTTTCTAAAATCCCATTGGTTTGAGCCGCTCAAATCGGTGGAGATGAAGTATCTTACATGGAAAGTAACCATGCTACTGGCCCTGGCTTCAGCCAGGAGAGTATCAGAATTGGCGGCTTTATCATATAAGAGCCCATATCTGATTTTCCATACGGACAGGGCAGAACTGCGGACGCGTCCTCATTTTCTGCCTAAGGTGGTGTCAGCGTTTCACCTGAACCAGCCTATTGTGGTGCCTGCGGCTACTAACGAGTTGGAGGATTCCAAGTTGTTGGACGTGGTCCGGGCATTGAAAATATATATTTCAAGAACGGCGGGAGTCAGAAAGTCTGACTCACTGCTTATATTGTATGCACCCAACAAGATGGGTGCTCCTGCTTCTAAGCAGACGATTGCTCGTTGGATTTGTAGCACAATTCAACTTGCACATTCTGTGGCAGGCTTGCCACAACGTAAATCTGTCAAGGCCCATTCCACAAGGAAAGTGGGCTCATCCTGGGCGGCTGCCCGGGGAGTCTCGGCATTACAACTCTGCCGAGCTGCTACTTGGTCAGGGGCAAACACGTTTGCAAAATTCTACAAATTTGATACCCTGGCTGAGGAGGACCTTGAGTTCTCTCATTCGGTGCTGCAGAGTCATCCGCACTCTCCCGCCCGTTTGGGAGCTTTGGTATAATCCCCATGGTCCTGACGGAGTCCCCAGCATCCACTTAGGACGTTAGAGAAAATAAGAATTTACTTACCGATAATTCTATTTCTCGTAGTCCGTAGTGGATGCTGGGCGCCCATCCCAAGTGCGGATTGTCTGCAATACTTGTACATGGTTATTGTTACAAAAAAATCGGGTTGTTATTTGTTGTGAGCCGTCTGTTCAGAGGCTCCTACGTTTGTCATACTGTTAACTGGGTTCAGATCACAAGTTATACGGTGTGATTGGTGTGGCTGGTATGAGTCTTACCCGGGGTTCAATATCCTTCCTTATTGTGTACGCTCGTCCGGGCACAGTACCTAACTGAGGCTTGGAGGAGGGTCATAGGGGGAGGAGCCAGTACACCATGTGATCCTAAAAGCTTACTTTTTGTGCCCTGTCTCCTGCGGAGCCGCTATCCCCCATGGTCCTGACGGAGTCCCCAGCATCCACTACGGACTACGAGAAATAGAATTATCGGTAAGTAAATTCTTATTTTTTCAAACCCAGCCTGTGACATGGCAGTTAGGATCTGATTGGCTGGTGCTTTATCACCTTCCACTTTATCACTTCACCAGGCTTAATAAATCTGCCCCACAGTTAAGAAGGGTTGCATTTAGCATCCTGGCTGTCATGTGACCAATGCCAGAATCCTGACACCACTCAGTAGACCGGCACCGGATCACGACAGCTGTCATCCTGGCATCCCGAAGGGGAGTATCTGGGTACTGGTTAATGCCCAGGGAAGGGAGACTAGGGTTTGGCAATGGAGGGGTGGGGGTTTAGAAATACCCCTCTGATGTCGGGATTTTCAGTGTCGGGATGCCGCAGTCGGTCATGTGATCACCAGCATCCCAGCCGCCGGCATATAGTATGTATACATGATGTGTTTGCAAAAGTCAACGTCACATGCTTTTGATAAGATAGGCAATTGTTAACACATCTGATAATATATCTAATGCATGTTAAACACATACAAGCAAAGCAGAGCTGGATTCAAGTTAGTCGGAATTACATCCGCATAGCATGCACAAAACTAAATGCGGATATTGGCTTGAATGCTGAGCATCTCTGTGGCTGTGTCGTCACTCTGTACGCATGGTTTGATAACTGTCATCATGATCAGTGCGCATTTACATCAGACCTAACTTTAATGAAAAAGATTTCCTGAAAAGAGGTGTAATTCTGCATATACACAAATCTGCATAGCCTGCAATGTCCTCGCTAAACTTTGCATGTTTGTGAATGCCCCATTGCTACCAGTTTTACCACTACAGCCGTAAGTTGAGATGTGACTGAGTCGTGCAGCAGTCTGCACCACCCATACACTTAGCTCTGGAGAATGTGCAGTGCAAAAACATGCAAGCTACATCTACAGAACTGACTAGGATTGTAGTCTGCATCAGACACTATAAAGGGGGGTATACACGTGGAAATGTGTGCTGAGTGGTCTATCACAGACCGCTCCGCACACATTTCTCCACCCCCCCGCTCAGTACTCCGTGCGACGTGTGCTGGGGGGGCGGCGGCGCTCAGTTCACACAGCGGTGAAGTGAACGACCTGACTAGATTGTGCCTGCATGCAGGCCAAACTAGTACCGGCAATAGCAATGTGCGGCCTGCTATGGGGCATACACACAGAGCGATGTATGCTTCTTTTCTAAGCAATCTAGTCAGTGTTATTCTTGTATTTAAAAGTATAAAAACAAAAACCGCTTCTAAAAACCAGTGTGTACGTAGCTTAAAGTGAGCAACTGTTTTAGCTTTTGCATCATTTTGGTCTTTTTTTTTTTTTTTTTAAGCAGTTTTGCTTTTTAGGTACTGAATTTAAACAGATATTAGCAGTTGGGACATGAAGTGAACAGATGTAGCAAGTTGATGCTTTCAGTACCTAGTACAGTCTGTGGTTATCACTGTAACCCTAGAAGCAGAGATTAAGCAAACAATATTTAACATTTTAAAGAGCAGGAAATGAGTATGGTGCAAACAACTTCTGTTGCACAGCTGTTGCTGTAACTCTTTCTGTACCAAAGATCTGACATTTGATCTCCAACTCACATTAGACAAAAAAGTCTGTTTTTATCGCTACATTCAACATTAAGAATTTATAGAATAGATAGAAGTCAGACATGTATCATTCCCCTGGAAGAGGTCACTTAAGGACAGGTGTGAAATACAAGGAGTTTATATTATATTTTTCTAGAGCATATTGTTCATGCTTTACCAGTGTAGTATTTTAGTTCCTATTTCAGCTGCTCCAGTCTGTTGCTTTGTCACAACCTGACTTCCTATCTGCTGAAGCATCCCATGTTTATATTTGCCTGCACTTTGCACATCATGCTCTGTGTATCTGTAATTCACTCTGACTTCACTGAATTGCCTGGAGCTGACTAATCATTGAGGAAAAAAGCAGGCATGCATCAAAACTAGTGTGGATGTGGGGCTTGGTTTTGGTAGCAGATAAGCACATCCTCCTTTCTGAGAGTTACTGAGGTCTTTCTTAATCACCACACACATATTGCAGTCATATGCATAGAACTCAGAACATTTATGGAGAACATGAAGTGCGGTGTATATAATTTATATGTGTGTGTGTGTGTAATATATATATATATATATATATATATATATATATATATATATATATATATATATAAATTGTACGGTCGAGTCACATCATTATGACCACCTCCTATATTTGATGTTTGCAGCACGTTACCCATAAAGTATGCCATCTATTTGCATCTATCTATCTATCTATCTATCTATCTATCTATCTATCTATCTATCTATCTATCTATCTATCTATCTATCGACAGTGCTCGAAATGGGATGGTATGCACTGGTATGGCATACTGCCAGTTCCGCACAGACTCAGGGCCGTCTTTCTCCCCAGCCCTGCTGGATGCTGTGGCTGCAGGCTCAATAGTGCAACTGCACCACCCCTCGCCCAGTTGGAGTCTGCAACCATGAGCAATACTGCGCCAACCCTGGGCGATGCCCCCTCCTTCCCCCTGCTGGAGGCTGCCTGATGACTAGTTGGAGCTCACAGCCAGTGAACTAAGGAGTCTGAAGTAAATTAAACTATCTGTTATTTCAGGCTCCTCTGATCACTGGCTGAGAGATCCAAGTAATCAGAAAGTCCTGCCCCCACCTCTGTGCTTAGCATCTGCTGTTCAAACCAGTGTGGTAGCCAGCAGGGCACCTTTCTTGCAGGTGGTGATAAGAGGTAAGTACCCGTTGGGTTGTTGGGGGGCATGACACACTGATCATGACGATTATCTAGGAGGAGGAGCGAAGCAAAACATTAAGAGGAGGAAGGGGAGCACATTGAGGCATGTGGGAAGGGTCTAGTGGAAGCACAGTGAGGCTGCGCCATGTGGGTAGAGACCAGGAAGAGCACAGTGGGGCGTATGGGAAGGGACCAGGAAAGCACAGAGGCATGTGGGAAGTGGCCTGGTTGAGCACAGGGGGCATGTGGGAAGGGGCCAGGGGGAGCATAGGGGGGCATGTGGGAAGGGACCAGGGGGAGCACAGTGGGGCGTATGGGAAGGGACCAGGAAAGCACAGAGGCATGTGGGAAGTGGCCTGGTTGAGCACAGGGGGCATGTGGGAAGGGGCCAGGGGGAGCATAGGGGGGCATGTGGGAAGGGACCAGGTCGAGCACAGTGAGGCATGTGAATAGGGACCAGGAAAGCAAAGCGAGGCATGTGGGATAGGGAAGCACAATATGGTATGTGGAGGTGGAAGGGGAGCACAGTGTGGGGTGTGAAGTTATAAGGAGAGCATAGTGTGGGATATGGATGGGAGAAGGAGAGTACAATGTGGGTGGGGAAGGGGTGAACAATGATGACTGTAAGTGGGGGGATGGGACGGTATAATAATACTATATGCACTGCCACTGCCCCAACCGCATTGCAATCAAATTTCTTCCTCCTTTGCCCCTGTGCCGGAGTCACTGGGGGAGAGGGCACCATCCTTTATTTTGCCTTTCTGCTCAGTAAATAATATAGATCTTGTGGCTGTTCTATAGTTCTATTCTACAATTGGTGGTGTGTTGGTCTCTTTCTGGTTATGACAAACTAGAAGCAAGTATAGAAACATAGAATATGACAGTAGATAAGAACCACCTGGCTCATCTAGTATGCTACTTTTTTTTTACCGTATTTTTATCTTAAACCTTGGCCACGATTCAATTCAGCAACAGTTGAACAGCGTTGGGAAATAGCTCACGGCGCTATTCAATTCAGCGCCATGTGAAACTTAATGATGGGATTACTTCTCGCACCCCCGGAGGGTGTGAGCAGAAATCCAACAGAAATACTAATTTCTACCCTTTGCGTGGCGAAAACAGCATTGAGCTGGGCATTTAAGTCGGAGAATGCCTGTTCTCTCGATAAAATACCTTGTTTAGCCTGGGAGAACAGGCATTCTCTGACTTTCTAAAGCGCTGAATTAAATAGTGCCGGGAGCTAATTCCTGGCTCTATTCAACTGTCGCAGAATTCAATTGTGCCCCTTATTTGATCCTTATTTCTTTGTAAGGATATCCTTATTCATTTGCTGATATGTATTTTCTGGGAGTTCAATTAGCCTGTGGTAAATTAACGCACACAATTGAATTCCAAATAAGCTTTTAAATTGAGACAATTTGCTAAATTTTTCATTTCAGGTCCAGATTTTTTTTTGTCAACCTTTACGTAGGGGGAAATTCAATTGTTTATGTGCGCCCAATCTCCCATCAAAGGTGATGGACGATCAGGGGGCGCTATTCAGTTTTGTTTATTTTTGCACCGATCTACCATGTAAAACGGCTAAACTTAACCAAAGTGCTGGGTACGTCATGAATAGTGCCATGTGAGTACCCAAACAGGTCACATATCACACATTTCTGCTCGCCATCACCGGGGGCTGCGAGTAGAAATGCCTGCACCAGTGGCTGTTTGCGCCTTAATGGAGCAACAATTAAATTGCTCTGTCGAGCTACTGGCAAGCATTTGAATTCCCCCATAGAGTCCTGCTTTCTCTATCGTCCTAGTGGATGCTGGGGTTCCTGAAAGGACCATGGGGAATAGCGGCTCCGCAGGAGACAGGGCACAAAAAGTAAAGCTTTTTCAGATCAGGTGGTGTGCACTGGCTCCTCCCCCTATGACCCTCCTCCAGACTCCAGTTAGATTTTTGTGCCCGGCCGAGAAGGGTGCAATCTAGGTGGCTCTCCTAAAGAGCTGCTTAGACAAAGTTTAGCTAGGTTTTTTATTTTACAGTGATTCCTGCTGGCAACAGGATCACTGCAGCGAGGGACTGAGGGGAGAAGGAGTCAACTCACCTGCGTGCAGGATGGATTGGCTTCTTGGCTACTGGACATCAAGCTCCAGAGGGACGATCACAGGTACAGCCTGGATGGTCACCGGAGCCGCGCCGCCGGCCCCCTTGCAGATGCTGAAGTCAGAAGAGGTCCAGAATCGGCGGCTGAAGACTCCTGCAGTCTTCTAAAGGTAGCGCACAGCACTGCAGCTGTGCGCCATTTTCCTCTCAGCACACTTCACACGGCAGTCACTGAGGGTGCAGGGCGCTGGGAGGGGGGCGCCCTGGGAGGCAAATGAATACCTATAAAGGCTAAAAATACCTCACATATAGCCCCTAGAGGCTATATGGAGATATTTAACCCCTGCCTGATTTTTCTAAATAGCGGGAGACGAGCCCGCCAGAAAAGGGGCGGGGCCTATCTCCTCAGCACACGGCGCCATTTCCTCTCACAGCTCCGCTGGTCAGGACGGCTCCCAGGTCTCTCCCCTGCACTGCACTACAGAAACAGGGTAAAACAGAGAGGGGGGGGCAAATTTATGGCGATATTTTGATATAACAAAGCAGCTATAAGGGAGCACTTATTATAAGGCTATCCCTGATATATATATAGCGCTTTTGGTGTGTGCTGGCAAACTCTCCCTCTGTCTCCCCAAAGGGCTAGTGGGTCCTGTCTTCGTTAGGAGCATTCCCTGTGTGTCTGCTGTGTGTCGGTACGTGTGTGTCGACATGTATGAGGACGATATTGGTGTGGAGGCGGAGCAATTGCCAAATATGAGGATGTCACCCCCTAGGGAGTCGACACCAGAATGGATGCCTTTATTTATGGAACTACGGGATAGTGTCAACACGCTAAAGCAGTCGTTTGACGACATGAGGCGGCCGGACAATCAATTAGTGCCTGTCCAGGCGACTCAAACACCGTCAGGGGCTGTGAAACGCCCTTTGCCTCAGTCGGTCGACACAGACCCAGACGCAGGCACTGACTCCAGTGGTGACGGTGACGATTCAACCGTATTTTCCAGTAGGGCCACACGTTATATGATTTTGGCAATGAAGGAGGCGTTACATTTAGCTGATACTACAGGTACCACTAAACAGGGTATTATGTGGGGTATGAAAAAACTACCTATAGTTTTTCCTGAATCAGAAGAATTAAATGACGTTTGTAATGAAGCGTGGGTTGCCCCTGATAAAAAGCTGATAATTTCAAAGAAATTATTGGCATTATACCCTTTCCCGCCAGAGGTTAGGGAGCGCTGGGAAACACCTCCTAGGGTGGACAAGGCGCTAACACGCTTATCTAAACAAGTGGCGTTACCCTCTCCTGAGACGGCCGCACTTAAAGATCCATCAGATAGGCGGATGGAAAATATCCAAAAAAGTATATACACACATGCAGGTGTTATACTACGACCAGCTGTAGCGACTGCCTGGATGGGCAGTGCTGGGGTAGTTTGGTCAGAGTCCCTGATTGAAAATATTGATACCCTGGACAGGGACAATATTTTACTGTCGTTAGAACAAATAAAGGATGCATTTCTTTATATGCGTGATGCACAGAGGGATATCTGCACACTGGCATCACGGGTAAGTGCTATGTCCATTTCGGCCAGAAGAGCTTTATGGACGCGACAGTGGACAGGCGATGCGGATTCAAAACGGCATATGGAAGTTTTGCCGTATAAAGGGGAGGAGTTATTTGGAGTCGGTCTATCAGATTTGGTGGCCACGGCTACAGCCGGGAAATCCACCTTTCTACCTCAAGTCACTCCCCAACAGAAAAAGGCACCGACTTTTCAACCGCAGCCCTTTCGTTCCTTTAAAAATAAGAGAGCAAAGGGCTATTCATATCTGCCACGAGGCAGAGGTCGAGGGAAGAGACAGCAACACGCAGCTCCTTCCCAGGAACAGAAGCCCTCCCCGGCTTCTACAAAAGCCTCAGCATGACGCTGGGGCTTCTCAAGCGGACTCGGGGACGGTGGGCGGTCGTCTCAAAAATTACAGCGCGCAGTGGGCTCACTCGCAGGTAGATCCCCGGATCCTGCAGATAATATCTCAAGGGTACAGGTTGGAATTAGAGACAGATCCACCTCGCCGTTTCCTGAAGTCTGCTTTACCAACGTCCCCCTCCGAAAGGGAGACGGTTTTGGAAGCCATTCACAAGCTGTACTCTCAGCAGGTGATAGTCAAGGTACCTCTTCTACAACAAGGGAAGGGGTATTATTCCACTCTTTTTGTGGTACCGAAGCCGGATGGCTCGGTAAGGCCTATTCTAAATCTGAAGTCCTTGAACCTGTACATAAAGAAGTTCAAGTTCAAGATGGAGTCACTCAGAGCAGTGATAGCGAACCTGGAAGAGGGGGACTTTATGGTATCCTTGGACATCAAGGATGCGTATCTCCACGTTCCAATTTACCCCTCACACCAGGGGTACCTCAGGTTCGTTGTACAAAACTGTCACTATCGGTTTCAGACGCTGCCGTTCGGATTGTCCACGGCACCTCGGATCTTTACAAAGGTAATGGCCGAGATGATGATTCTTCTTCGAAGAAAAGGCATATTAATTATCCCATACTTGGACGATCTCCTAATAAGGGCGAGGTCCAGAGAACAGCTAGAGATGGGATTAGCACTGTCTCAAGAAGTGCTAAAACAGCACGGGTGGATTCTGAATATTCCAAAATCCCAGTTAATGCCGACAACTCGTCTGCTGTTCCTAGGGATGATTCTGGACACGGTTCAGAAAAAGGTTTTTCTCCCGGAGGAAAAAGCCAAGGAGTTATCCGACCTTGTCAGGAACCTCCTAAAACCAGGAAAGGTGTCTGTACATCAATGCACAAGAGTCCTGGGAAAAATGGTGGCTTCTTACGAAGCAATTCCATTCGGCAGATTCCACGCAAGAATTTTCCAAAGGGATCTGTTGGACAAATGGTCAGGGTCGCATCTTCAGATGCACCTACGGATAACCCTGTCTCCAAGGACAAGGGTGTCTCTTCTGTGGTGGTTGCAGAGTCCTCATCTATTGGAGGGCCGCAGATTCGGCATACAGGATTGGATCCTGGTGACCACGGACGCCAGCCTGAGAGGCTGGGGAGCAGTCACACAAGGAAGAAACTTCCAGGGAGTATGGACGAGCCTGGAAACGTCTCTTCACATAAACATTCTGGAACTAAGAGCAATATACAATGCTCTAAGCCAGGCAGAACCTCTGCTTCAGGGAAAACCGGTGTTGATCCAGTCGGACAACATCACGGCAGTCGCCCATGTGAACAGACAGGGCGGCACAAGAAGCAGGAGTGCAATGGCAGAAGCTGCAAGGATTCTTCGCTGGGCAGAGAATCATGTGATAGCACTGTCAGCAGTGTTCATCCCGGGAGTGGACAACTGGGAAGCAGACTTCCTCAGCAGACACGATCTTCACCCGGGAGAGTGGGGACTTCATCCAGAAGTCTTTCACATGCTGGTAACCCGTTGGGAAAGACCAATGGTGGACATGATGGCGTCTCGCCTCAACAAAAAACTGGACAGGTATTGCGCCAGGTCAAGAGATCCGCAGGCAATAGCTGTGGACGCGCTGGTAACGCCTTGGGTGTACCAGTCGGTGTATGTGTTTCCTCCTCTGCCTCTCATACCAAAAGTATTGAGAATTATACGGCAAAGAGGCGTAAGAACGATACTAGTGGTTCCGGATTGGCCAAGAAGGACTTGGTACCCGGAACTTCAAGAGATGATCACGGAAGATCCGTGGCCTCTACCTCTAAGGAGGGACTTGCTTCAGCAGGGTCCCTGTCTGTTTCAAGACTTACCGCGGCTGCGTTTGACGGCATGGCGGTTGAACGCCGGATCCTAAAGGAAAAAGGCATGCCGGAAGAAGTCATTCCTACTTTGATTAAAGCAAGGAAGGAAGTAACCGTGCAACATTATCACCGAATTTGGCGAAAATATGTTGCGTGGTGCGAAGATCGGAGTGCTCCGACGGAGGAATTTCAACTGGGTCGATTCCTACATTTCCTGCAATCAGGATTGTCTATGGGTCTCAAATTGGGATCTATTAAGGTTCAAATTTCGGCCCTGTCGATTTTCTTTCAAAAAGAATTGGCTTCAGTCCCTGAAGTCCAGACTTTTGTTAAGGGAGTGCTGCATATACAGCCTCCTGTGGTGCCTCCAGTGGCACCGTGGGATCTCAATGTGGTTTTGGACTTTCTAAAATCTCATTGGTTTGAACCACTAAATAAGGTGGATTTGAAATATCTCACTTGGAAAGTGACCATGCTTCTAGCCCTGGCTTCTGCCAGGAGAGTATCAGAATTGGCAGCTTTATCTTACAAAAGCCCATATCTGATTTTCCATTCGGACAGGGCAGAACTGCGGACTCGTCCGCATTTTCTCCCTAAGGTGGTGTCAGCATTTCATCTGAACCAGCCTATTGTAGTGCCTGCGGCTACAAGTGACTTGGAGGACTCCAAGTTACTGGACGTTGTCAGAGCATTAAAAATATATATTGCAAGGACAGCTGGAGTCAGAAAATCTGACTCGTTGTTTATATTGTATGCACCCAACAAGATGGGTGCTCCTGCGTCTAAGCAGACGATTGCTCGTTGGATCTGTAGCACAATCCAACTTGCACATTCTGTGGCAGGCCTGCCACAGCCTAAATCTGTAAAGGCCCACTCCACAAGGAAGGTGGGCTCATCTTGGGCGGCTGCCCGAGGGGTCTCGGCATTACAATTTTGCCGAGCAGCTACGTGGTCAGGGGAGAACACGTTTGTAAAATTTTACAAATTTGATACTCTGGCTAAGGAGGACCTGGAGTTCTCTCATTCGGTGCTGCAGAGTCATCCGCACTCTCCCGCCCGTTTGGGAGCTTTGGTATAATCCCCATGGTCCTTTCAGGAACCCCAGCATCCACTAGGACGATAGAGAAAATAAGATTTTACTTACCGATAAATCTATTTCTCGGAGTCCGTAGTGGATGCTGGGCGCCCATCCCAAGTGCGGATTATCTGCATAAATTGTACATAGTTATTGTTAACTAATTCGGGTTATTGTTGAAGGAAGCCATCTTTCAGAGGCTCCGCTGTTATCATACTGTTAACTGGGTTTAGATCACAGGTTGTACGGTGTGATTGGTGTGGCTGGTATGAGTCTTACCCGGGATTCAAAATCCTCCCTTATTGTGTACGCTCGTCCGGGCACAGTACCTAACTGGAGTCTGGAGGAGGGTCATAGGGGGAGGAGCCAGTGCACACCACCTGATCTGAAAAAGCTTTACTTTTTGTGCCCTGTCTCCTGCGGAGCCGCTATTCCCCATGGTCCTTTCAGGAACCCCAGCATCCACTACGGACTCCGAGAAATAGATTTATCGGTAAGTAAAATCTTATTTTTTACTGTTTTGGAATGGGGGATTATTGGTGAAACAAGAACCATAACGTATTTCTTTGGGGTGTTTACAAGATGGGGGAAAAAAACACATTTATTTTTCTTTTCTTCATTTAAATAAACACTTTTTTGCCCATTTGGGTTAAAAAATAAACAAATGTCATGTTTTAAATGTGTAAATTACTAATGGTATTTTATGAAATAAATTATTTTGAAAACACAAACCAAGGGATAATTTGTGTGGGTACTGCATAAAAATATCAATGATGTTGAAACGGGTTGGGTATTGGATCCCGGAAGTCAGGATGCTGCTGTCAAAATACAGACACCAGCATCCCAACAGCCTGAAATAACGACTGTGGCACTAGAACGCAGTAATACTAATCCTCCCCCTTACCCTAACCCTTCCCACAGCCTAACCCTAAACCTCCCCCTCGCAGCCTATCCCTAACCCACCCAGCATTATGACAGCGATCGGGATTCCAGCGCCTGAATTCTTGCTGGGATACCGACTATGCCCGGTTGGCCCTGCTGCACAGCCTACCGGGTGATAATGCTAGCGACATCTGCATGTATAATTAAAGAAGGATCGATATGTCACTCCTACCGCCATTACATCTCTCAGTGTGCACTCAATATCCGATATGTCGGCCCATCGGGCTGACCTATAGGCTGGGTACACATCGTCCCAGTGTGTACCCAGCTTAATAATTATACTGTGCCAGAAACATACATCTTGTTCTAATGTGTCTTTAAAGAGAGATGACAACATATATGATAATTTAGGTGCAATTAGAGAAAATGTTTTCTCTTCCTCAGTGCCAGAGGAAAAAGGGAGTGATTTGTTGGTGTGAAAACATTTGTGTTTATCTTACTCATTCCTGCTTATGAACATTTGCATACATAAATCTTGCACCACTGTCAGTGAAACTTAAGCAATTTACCTTTCTAATGCAAGATAATTTACTTCCAAACAATAAAATCATATAAACTGCTGGAGAGTTGACTGGATTCAATTAAATCTATAATTTATTTATGATTTATAAAGTGTTTCCACAAATGTTAACAATGTTTATATGTAACAAAATGAAATGATATAAACGTATTAATAAGAGACCCATATGTAACCTCTGAACAACATACATAATTTACTTTTACTCAAAAACATGCAAATATAAATGATGAAAGTAGAGACTACTGTAACGTTGGCTAGACAGGAGTGAAAAACATTAATTTAAATCCCAGAGTGACACCGAAAGATAGCTGTAATTTGCATGCTCCAGCACATGGTCCGTGGTGGCTGGCACCCTGGCGAGTATATTGCCAAATGCATAGTGATTCCATCAAGCACATCCTTATATCATTTTGTGGGCATATGGGGAAGTAACTGACAGGACTTGGTTATATATTTTACATATTTTCCCAGATGTAATGCGTCCCATACATCTGTGCAGAAATTCCCTGATGCTGATCCGATCCAACAATCTCCGCACTCCGATGAACATCGATTTCTCAGGGGATAAACAAAAAAATATGTGTTTAAAAATCCTAGACTTGCCGATTCTGGTTATTTTTACAGTAGGTTGAAATCGGCAAATTAAGATTGTCCACATGTTGGATTTTATCAGTATCTTGAGCCAGGCATCAGCAGAATGGGGAATTTCCTTAATTAATTGCAGACGTATGGACCCCACAATTAATTCCTAATTTTTCTATTAATCGATATGCTTGGAGGGAGGTTCTGTCTCTGTAACCCTATGAGCAAACAGACCTCAACCCATGAGAAAAAGATAGCCATGGGGTATTTAACATGTGGCCCTCTAGCTTTCCCTAATAGCAAAACTGTGCCAGGGCATTCTTGAATGTGTAATTCCACTGTAATTGAACCCTATCTGCAGCCTGCTTCTGCAGATGTTTCAGGATTTTAACTATTCTTCCTTAGTAGAAGTGGTGCAAATAAGACTCTTTGGGGGGAATACAATTGGGAGTGAGGTATAGCGAGGTAAAAATCCTTGCTTACCTCGCGCCCAATTTTAGATTATCCGAATAAAAACAAAAAATGAGTTTTTCAGCACTGCATAAAAAATAAAATAAAAAAAAAGGTACTTACCTCTCCGGTGGTCTCCCCTTCATGGGAGGGGGCTGCTGGGAGGCGCAAGGAGGGTGCTCGGAGGCGCAAGGGCTGCTAGAAGAAATAGCGCTGCAGAATAATTTGTTGTCCTGGTGCAGAATAAATTTGGTGCCAATCAGATGCCTCCCTGATGGTGCTGCATGATGGAAAAGCACCTGCCTGTATGTCTCAGCATTAAGGACAATGACCCCAAACATACTGCCAGTGTCATTAAGAACCATCTTCAGCGTAAAGAATAACAAGGAGCCCTGGAAGTGATGATATGGCCCCCACAGAGCCCCAATCTAAATATCAGCGAGTCTGTCTGGGATTACATGAAGAGTCAGAAGGAAGTGGGCAAGCCTACAGGCACAGAAGGATCTCTGGTTAGTTCTGCAAGATGTTTGAAACAACCTCCCTGCCAAGTTCCTTCAAAAACTCTGCAAGTGTACCAAGAAGAATTGATGCTGTTTTGAAGGCAAAGGGTGGTGTCCTCAAATATTTTCTTTTTTTTTAAATTACACTTTTGACAGGTTAACAAATTTGACAAACAAGGTATAAACCTGGGTGCAGCCAGTAGAAAGCAATGCAGTTGAAATGAGACATCATGACAGACAGTATCCACACAAGACACACACAAGTGAGCAGTCCAGTATATCTTTGATCAAAAGAGAAACGGTATAACGAGGTGAGGAAGCATATCAGAAAGGGAGTCCATTACTTAGTATTTCCAAATTATAGCATGATGTTAGAGAAAAACATTCCTTTAAGGCTTCCTTGAGGGGTTAATGTTCTAACATATGGCAACCAAACATCGAAAAATTTTGCAGTCATTTTCTCTTTTTGTATCAATGTCTCCGTCCAATCCATCAAGAATAGAAAAATTCTAGGGTGTAATACATTTAAAGAGATGGGATCAGGAGAGATCTATTGTGAAAGGATAGTTTTCTTGGTAGCCGCAGCTAATTTTGTCAACAGTTTACGGTTGCCAGAGGTCAGAGCACTCGTGGCATCCTGGTGATAAATACCCCAAAAAGCCCAAGTTTTAGTAACCGTAAAATCAACATGGAGAGTACGGTTGATATAGTCTTTTTTTCAACCTCATCAACTATGTTACTATGTAGAGACAACCACACATCTTGCACTATGGGATAGGCCCATAGACAGTGTACAATATCAGCGTCAGGCAACCCACACTTCTAACAGTTAGAAGTAGGTTTCTCCCCAATAAGAAATTTAAGTTTAGGGGTAAGGTAGGATCTATGTAAAAATTGTTGGTGCATTTCAGTATAGGAAATTGAGACGAGACATTTGTGTGACTGAAGGTATGCCCGCAACATCATCTTCATCGGGAGATTAGGTAAATCCATTTACCACTTCAGCAGTCCTACCATACCAGCGTCGGTATCCGGATGATAGTGTCCTGTTAGACAGTCAGTAGATAGACACCATATGTTAGACAGACATTAGGTGGACAGGGTCAAAAGGTCAACATGAAAAAGTAGACAATACAAAATGTCGACTGGGTCAAAAGGTCGACATAAAAAGGTAGACAGTTTTTTTTTTTTATTTTACATGTATTTGGACTTTCATACCTCTTTATATCCATGTCGGCATAGAGTTGGTTATAAACCTAGTCCGAAGCGTGGCAAGCAAATGCCTTTCTACAATTGGGGGTCCCATATGACAAAACTATCCACACAAACCTCAAAATAATTGTCGACCTTTTTGACCCCGTCGACCTTTTGACCCGTCTACTTTTTACATGTCTGCCTTTTATCCCTGTCTACCTTTTGCCCCTGTCGACTTTTATACTGTATAACATGTGTCTATCTATTGACTGTCTAACTAGACTATCTATTATACCACACCCACCAGAGTCTACAGAGAGTTGGGATAGATGCACAGATAACTGAGGTGGTGAAGACGGTCCCCAATCTTATACATAACCTGGTATCTGAAACACAACTCTTATCAGCGTCTTGAAGACTGTGCGTTACTTGGCGCACATAACTGACAGCTTGAAAATAAGCGAATAGGGGTATGTGAAGGCAGGGAAATTTGCTCTGCAAAACTGTGTGAGAAACTGGAGTATAGGAATCCGGAGGCAAAAATAGGGCTACACAGCGAAGACCACCCAAATACCACGCCTTAAATATCGGGGAGGAGTAACCAGGTGGGAAATCTGGTTTTCCCCAGAAGGGTGTGAAAAGGGATAATGACTTAGACACCTTTTAAGTTTTGACGAACCATTCTCCAGCCCCTACATGTAGAGTGCAACAAAAAATTTATTTTAACCGATTCTGGTAAGGATTGCGGGGCAGTATGTAATAATGACAAATTCTAGCCAGGCATAAAATCCTGTTCTACACGTCCTTTAGTAAATACATCAGTGCCATTAATCAAATCTATGGCAATCCGATAATTGGTAATTGGGGTACGTAATCCCATCAGGAGGAGCCCACTTGAAGGAAAATGGAGTGCGCCACCATAATTTTACTTCTGGGAAAAAGGCTAAGGGGTATATTCAATTAAAGTCGACTCCATTCCGACATATATTTGTCGGAATGGATCCGACAACACCTATTTAATCTCATCTTAATTCGACTTTTTCAAGTCGAATTGAGATGGGACGCAGAGGATGAGAAGGGGGGCGAGCCGCAGGAAAACCAGCGGGGGACAGCCGGCAGGCATACAGGAGAGATCAGCGATACAGTAGCGCTGCAGCAGGATGTCACTGTTGCCCGACCTCACGGCAGTGTCCACCCGGCTCCAGCAAAGGTGCTGGAGCCGGGTGGAAGCTGCTGTGAGGTCGGGCGGCTGAGTGACAGCCAGCTGCAACGCTATTGTAGTGCTGATCTTTTCTGTATGCCTGCGCCTGTCCTCCCGTCTCCCTGCGGCTCTCCCCCCTCTCCTCCTCTGGGTCCGCATCTCAAAAGATGTCGGACTGAGATGGTCGAAAAGGGGGCCAAAACCTGTCAGTTTCGGCCCCGTTTTTGACACAAGCACGTGGATCGGCAGCTATTCCGCCGATCCATGTACGCTTCGACAAGTCGAATGCCTCGACTTGTCGAAAAGGATTGAATAGGTCGAATCACGTTTCGACCTTAAAAAGTCAAAAACTGCTGTCTTTTCGACAGACGGCAGTTTTCAACACCAATTGAATCTACCCCTAAGGCCTCTGTTTTGTTAAAATGTATCTTAAAACCCACTAACATCTCAAAAGTATCAAGAATCGAAAGCAAAGCTGGAACTGCCTCTTTCGGGTTTGTCATCTTTAACAATAAGTCGTTGGCAAATGCCGAGAACTTAATTTCTGAGTGTGCCATGCGAACACCCTTCCATTGGGAGTCATTTAAAAAGTGCCTAAGTAGCGGGTCTAGGGCGATATTAAACAGCAGCGGGGAAACCTTGCCACGTGTCCCGAGAGAGGCCAAAGGTACGTGTATTATAATTATTAATGGTTAGGAAGGCTGTGGGTGAGTGATATAAGGCATGAAATATGTGGATGAATTCAGGCCCAAAACCCTGCAAATGAAACAAATTAGTTAAATGTGACCAAGATACTCAGTCGAATGCTTTGTTAGCATTACAACCGACCACAATAGTATTTTTATGAGTATTGTGGTGAGTCTGTAATATTACTGAGAGGAGTGTTCTAACATTCTGAACCGAATGTTGGTTCTTAAGAAAACTAGTTTGTGCTGGGTGTAATACAGAGGGCAGAATCAGTTGGAGGCGCGATGCTAACAGCTTAGTAACAATCTTTAAGCTTTAGTTGCGGAGGGAAATAGGCCTGTAAGAGGAGACTAAGGTTGGGTCCTTATTAGGTTTAGGCAACACTATCACTATTAGGTGCTCTTGGCTGCCCAGGACCTGGTGAAGGTACAGCTCTATAGGGGGAGCTTCACAAATACCCTTGTACGCTATTTACTGTGCCTTCCTGGAAGGTCATTTGTGGTACGCATTTTAAGTGTAAAATATTGTTTTTTGAATAAATTTGTAGAAGTCTGCACCATGATTTCCCATTATTTGTTTTGCATGTATCTAAACTGAGGAGTTAGACAAAGAATCATATACGGTGGGGACGACTTACTACAAACATTAAGAAGGATACCAGATAAGAGACTTATTGCTTTTTCTTTGATCCGGATTATTGGACTTTGATTGGACTTTACACATTTCATGATATTATCACGAGACTTTTTCTTTTGTTGTACATTTTCTGCGATAAATAAGACGGATGTTAAAATTTAAAAACCCTGAATAAGGTGGTCTATACATTTCCTCCAGAATTTAGGAGAAATATCTGTACTTATACATATTAAACGTGGAGAGATCTGTCTGATAGAAAAATCAACTTACATATAATTAGAAAAATTGGTTAAGGTTTTAATCACACCAAATAAGGTGTGCTATATACCCTTTCCAGTGCGCAGGAACTTTTTCCCCTTTTTTTTTAACACTATCACCCTGGCCGTATTAAAGTCTGAAGGAGCTGCATGACCGGAAAGAATAGAATTATATTATCGGACAAGGTGGGGAGTAAGTAAAGGCGAGAATAACTTGTAGTAAGAGGCCGTAAACCCATCAGGGTCAGGGGTTTTACCAAAGGGCAGCGACTTAATAATCTTTTCAATTAAAAATTCTGTAAACTGGGAAGTTAACGAGTCCCTTTCAGATTGAGATAATGTCGGCAATCCCGCCTGTTGTAAAAAAGCCACTCTCAGAAGGAGAGTCTGGAGGGGCCTGATAAAGCGTTTCAATATGAGTTAAAATGGAATCTGCAATACGTGTAGGATCTGTGGGGATGGTAGTATCATCAATATTGATTGAAGAAATATATCTATGCCCCAGGGAAGATTTAATTAAGTTGGCCAACAGTTTGCCACAGTGATAGCCCCGTAAAAACCTGCTTTTCTTTTGTTTTTTGTTTTTTAATTGAAGAGACAGTTGGGCCCGTTCTGTTTCAATGGTGTCATAAGCACTTTTGGCATCTTTATATAAAGACCTATTTAATATTTAAGTCTGTCGGGTCTGCCAACAATTGTGAGTTTAAGCAGAGACTACTCTAGCCGCCTGAAGGAGTTTTAAACGCAATTTCTTCTTCTGAGAGGTTACATAAGCTATCATATGGCCCCGCAATACTGGTTTCGATGTCTGCCAAAACAAACTAAAATCATCACTGTGAACCCCATTATCAGTAGCATAATTCTGGAAAGATCGGGACAAATAATTTTGGAAGTCTTCAGATGTAGCTAAGTAATCAAGAAAATGACTGTTAAAGGAGGTGAGCCTGGGGGTATTTAATTTTAGCTGCAACATAATTGGGGCTTGATCGGCGATGAAGATTTCCGCAATAGTTGTCTTTTTAACTCTATGAAGCAGAAAATCCGACAGTAGCAATAATCCAACCTGGAAAAGGAATTATGTTGGTGGGTGCAAAAAGAAAATTCTCTGGATACTGGGTTGAAATATCGCCACGGATCCACTAATCTGAAAGAATAAATAAGCAAGGAAAGGGTCATTGGTGTACTGCGGTTACCACCTCTCTGTCTGGGCCCACCTGACACACCCAATGAAGCATTAAGGACAACATTTAAATCACCACCTAGAATCAATGAGCCATCCACCCAGTGTCCGAATCCATTTGGAATTCCCTCTGTAGGAACATATTAACAGGGACTGATGTTCATGGTACAATAGCAGGTTTATTTATACAGGGTAAAGCAGTGTACAACTGTAAGCAATAAGTAATAACCAGGAATGATTGGAGAACACAAAAGGAAAGGGAGAACTGCAACTGCACTTGCAATGCTGGGAGTCTGGGAAGTACTTGACAGTACTGGATACTAGAGAACACACTTGTAATGATGGAATTGGAAACTCACTTGTGATACTGGGGACTGAGGAAACACAGAGACACTGGACTGTGAAGGCAATTGTAACACTGTAGACTGTATAGACACTGTAATAGGATTGTTCTGTAGCAGAATTAGCACCATAGCAGGATGCACTTGAGCAGAGAATGCAGGGTTGCAGGATTGCACTGTAGAAGGTTAGCACTGTAGCAGGATGCACTTGAGCAGAGAATGCAGGGTTGCAGGATTGCACTGTAGAAGGTTAGCACCGCAGCAGGATGCACTTGAGCAGAGAATGCAGGATAACAGGATTGCACTGTAGCAGGATCACAGGATAGCACTGTGGTAGAGTATGCAACATACCAGGATAACAGGATTGCACTGTAGCAGGATCACAGGATAGCACTGTGGTAGAGTATGCAATGTAGCAGGATAACGGGATTGCACTGTAGCAGAGTAGCTACACAGGATAGCTGTTGAAGCCTGGCAGTACTATGGATGATTTTAGCAGTAGAGACAAGCATAACCAGGAACAGGAACTGAGACAACCTTGACACGATCAACTGGCAATTGGGAGCCTGTGTGGCTGGCCTATATAGTGAGTTCAGGTGCTGCTCACAGCTGTGGTAACAGCTAATTACCAAGCTGCAGATACAGAGAGAGTGCTGAACACCAGAGCAGAGAGTGCCACCCCAGGCATGGAGGAGAAACTGCATGGATCGTGACACCCAGGTATGCAATTTATCAAAAATTTTCAAAAATAGGTCCATGTGAGGCTTACAAACAGGCTTAGTTGAAGGCTTCATTTTCAATCGACACTTTTTTTTAAGAATAAAAACCACCCCAAAGGATCCGCCCATTCAGCAGTTATTTTATAATTGAGGGGTTTATTAAAATGGATGAGTACCCCCCCTCCCCCGTGTTTTAGATGTATAAGAAGCAATACAAAATTCCTGTATCCAAACAGCCCTTAGCTTGTTGGGGTCTGAAGCTCGTCAGTGTGTCTCCTGTAAGAAGGCAATATCTGGCCGAAATTTCTTAAGGTGACTTAATATTTTCTTCTGTTTAATGGCGTGTTCAATCCCTCCACATTCCATTATATCAGAGTAAGGGTATTTTTCATGGAGGTGGACTGCTCAAGTAACGACAATGAGTCGAGGGTCATCCTACACCCATCCTGGGATACCCACTCATAGAAAATCCCAGTCTAGGAGACTTCCACCTGTCCCAGCGAGCAGGTGATAGAGAAGGAGGCACAATAGAAAACAATTATATGACTGTCATAATAAATACATGCATCCCAGGTAGTGTATACCAAACAACAATATACAATAACAATAACCTGTCAGTGTTTAAATTTTTTATCTGAACCCAAGTTGATGACCCATAGGGACGTCCCAATATGAATATGCAACTGAAAAGATAAGAGCACTCAAAAATAAAAAATGAAAACCACAAACAAACGGCAGCACATCCAGTGTGCGACCATTGAATAGGAACAAGAACCGTAATGGAACTCAACCACCCCCACAATATCAACCTAATAATGAAAGATTTGAATTATAAAAATCAGAAGGCACAATATCATAGTGCATCAACAATATACTTATCGCCTGACAAACATAAATCGTTGCTGTCCATTGCAGAGTGTGGAGAAGCTGAAGCTAAGGAGCGGAGGAAATTCTGTGGCGCCTTGGGTGAATCAAAGTAGAAAGGCTTTCCGCCATGAATCACCCTCAGCTTGGCCGCGTAAAGAAGGGCAAAACAAATACTCTTCGCAAAGAGTTCTTTACAAATTGGTGAGAATTCCTGTCGCTTGGAAGAGGCTTCCAAGGAAAAATCTTGGAACAACAAAGTCTGGGAGTCCTCATAGCAGAGAGAAGTAGATTTTCGATAGGCCTCTAGCAATTTCACCTTATCAAGGTAATTTAGTAATTTGAAAACTGATCTCTGACATTGATCAGCGGTCTGACGATCGGGGCTGACTCTGTGCGCCCGTTCCACCAAGATAGGAACATCAGAGGAAACACCCAAAGTATTTGGAAGCCAGGAAGAAACTAATGAAAGGAGTTCTTTAGGCTTAACACTTTCCGATGATCCAATAAGGCGCAGATTATTTCTCCTGTTCCGATTTTCAAGGTCCTCAACCTTGTTGTGAAGTGACGCAATGGCGGCCTCTAGAAAATGTAGTATAGATTTTGCTTCATGAATGTCATCTTCCAAGGCAGATATCCTATCTTCAGCTTCAATAAATCTCTTAGTATGCTGGGACAACTGTGAGGTTGCGTTATGAATTGCCTCGATTAACGGCGCCAGTTCAGTATCCAGCAGAGGAGATAGTGTCAGAGATCTCCTTAGCCCTCTGTGCAGAGGAAGAATACAAGGCATCTGTAGTGTCGCCTCCCGCTGACGATGCAGGAGAAGAAGGTGCATCAGGCACTGAGGATTTATCTTTGGATTTGCCAGTGTGGGAGCCCCTAGGGTAGTGGGGTGATTTTAGCCACATATTTCTCCATAACACAAAAGCACAATGTGGACGTCCCAGTAGAAGATAAATATTAGAATATCAAGAAGCAAAGTCGCAAATGAAGGTCAGCAGCAGGGCAGGATGACTGCTACTGGTGGACAAGTATAGAGTAATATCAGCAGTCCTGTATAGAAGCAGAAACATGCACTAAAGGATTGCACTGTATTTCCGTGTAATAGCAACAGCTTAGGGCGGGGTGGAGCTCCAAAATCCCGTAATGCCTTGGCAGAAAAGGTGTCCTAGTAGCGTAAGGTGGTACTCAGGGGTCCCCCACAGCAGGAGATAATGGTGTCGCTGCAGGGAAACCAGTTCCCATGAACACAGTGAATAGCTGCGCGGTCCACGCTGCAGCCACGACCCTGGGTGGGCAGCAACGTCTCTGTAGCACAGTAGACAGGAGAGGGACAGACGTACAGGAGCCTACAACTTAGTCCAGCTGGCAGGGATCCCAAAGCACTATGCTCCAGCAGAGTGCGTCTCAGCCTGATTAGAACAGCTGCTGCCGGCGTCTCATCCAGCACCCGACAAACATCTAGTCAGGATGGAGAGCGGGGCCGCAGGTCTGAATGCAGCTAGTCAGGATGGAGAGCGGGGCCGCAGGTGTGAATGCAGCTAGTCAGGATGGAGAGCGGGGCCGCTCACCCTGAATCGGCAGGTCAGGATAGAGAGTGGAAACAAGATGGTGGCCGCTGGTTTCGCTCCTGCAGAACGGAGCTGGAGTCCGGTGCGGGTATGGGAGCTGGTCCTCAGCAAGGACACTTGCCGGCACTTATCCCGAGCACATGGGGAAGGCGTGGGAGGCACGGTAGTGGCAGGAAAGTTCCGAAAAGCTTACTCTGAGATACCGTGGCCCAGGAGCTCACAGAAAATGCGTTCTCGTTACAAGGCACGCCCACCAGAACCCTTGATTTTTAGATTTCTATTCTGCTCATTCACTTTGCATTTTGTTAATTGAAAAAAGCATTTTTTTCCACACCTGCCTAAAACGTTTGCACAACACATATAATATTAGAAAAAGGGCACTCTCATTAATGTGAAGCAAAAAATCCTCCTTTAGTCACCACCAGTGCAGCACTTTAAAAACCAAACGAGATGGCTGTGACATGGTGCAGAAGTCTTTAATGGTCACTGTGACCAAAGTCGACAGACCTGATAAGTTGAGATTTTCTACTTATACTGCAAGTGTGTTTAATGCTGGACTATTGTGGCATCCAGTAATGCCTACATATTGTGAAGTTGGACATTTGTGGATCTATGATGAGCCATTATTGTTTGATTTTTAAATTGCCACTTTAAAAATCAATTTAAGGAGGATTTTTTGCTTCATATTAATGACGGTGCCCTTTTTCTAATATTATGTCTATTCTGATTCTTGGAGGAACAGATTAAAGGGAGCACCGTAGATGATTGGTTGAAGAGAGTGCAATTGTTCTACAGAGAGAGAAAAAATAAAATAATAATAATTAAAATAAATAAATTATTTATATATATATATATATATATATATATATATATATATATATATATATATATATATATAATATATTAATGGGGAGGAGAGAGGCCGCATTTTTGGGAGCCGCTGTATTTAGTAAATGACCTTTTGGATTGATATTTCTAGTAATATCACTGATATCTGTAGTAGTGAGGAAATGTGTTAGGTATACTAATTCCTCCGGTATCACTACTGTTTATTATGATTGGTATTCTTGTCACTGCACACACAATGCAGCAGATTAGATTATGCTGTACTTTTGGTTTATACCCAGCCAAACTCTATTAACTGCGTCAGCAGAAAACTCTGTAAGGGATAAGCACTGGCTTTGACACTCTGAGCGTGAGCTGTGAACGCTCTGTGTTTATCATATTTAACTCAGACATTGCAATATTATGCATATTACTAATGTAAAGTAAAATAATTATAACTTATCACAAAATAAAACAGTGCTAATTTTTAAAAAATTGTGATTGGTACAATTTTATAGATGTGTTTAGTAAAAAAAAAAAAAAAAAGTATTGTTGACTATTACATTTTTTTCCATTTATGATATTGTACAGTCTAACAGCAATAACAATTGTACTTTCTTTTTTTTTTTCTTAAATAAAATTTTATTTATACATCATGAACCTGATACATATCGGACAGTTCGTTCAGCATAGCAAAGTCATGGTATGGAGCATTTGCGAAGGTATACGCAGTGTAATTATTATAATCAAACCGTGGCAATAAATAGTAGAACTATTACTGTATCCAAAACAAGCAAGGAATGAAAAGACATCATGGCAATTGCCATATCATACCGTAATATGGGACCTGGAAGGGAGACGCCTGAGGAATTGCCCTCCCATCAACTAAGCGAAATGGGTGGGTCTTGTATTGCCAGTTGTGTAAGATACCATGTAGTGTTTTTCAGACTGTGGTGGATCTGACGTCTGGTATTAAGAGGGAGGGTATCTATGTATGACTGCCACAATGTGAAAAAGCGTTTCACCTGTTTTTCCTTTTCTACTATTGCTTCTACCTAATCCATTTTAAATAAGAAATTAAGTTTTGCTAAAAATAAAGGTATTTATGGGGGTGTACTTTCAATCCATCCCTGAAGGGTCGTTTTTCTGCCAGCCGCACTCAAAGCCAGTAGTAGCTTCTTACTTTCCGTAGTTATGCGTTTGCTTGGGTCAAAGACCCCTAAAATCGCCCATGCAGGGGTAAAGGGCACAAAGGTTACTAATTTGTTCTCCGCATATCGACGGACTAGGTTCCAAAAGTACTGGACACAATAGTACTTTCTAAGACTAATTTCTCTGACGTCCTAGTGGATGCTGGGTACTCCGTAAGGACCATGGGAATAGACGGGCTCCGCAGGAGACTGGGCACTCTTTAAAGAAAGATTAGGTACTACATCTGGTGTGCACTGGCTCCTCCCTCTATGCCCCTCCTCCAGACCTCGGTTAGAATCTGTACCCGGCCAGAGCTGGATGCACTTAGGGGGCTCTCCTGAGTTCACTATAAAGAAAGTATTTGTTAGGTTTTTTATTTTCAGTGAGATCTGCTGGCAACAGACTCACTGCTACGTGGGACTTAGGGGAGAGAAGCAAACCTACCTGCTTGCAGCTAGCTTGTGCTTCTAAGGCTACTGGACACCATTAGCTCCAGAGGGATCGAACACAGGGCCTGACCTCGATCGTCCGTTCCCGGAGCCGCGCCGTCGTCCCCCTTGCAGAGCCAGAAGACGGAAGATTCCGGAGAAAATCGGCGGCTGAAGACTCCGGTCTTCAATAAGGTAGCGCACAGCACTGCAGCTGTGCGCCATTGCTCCCACAGCACACCACACGCTCCGGTCACTGGTGGGTGCAGGGCGCTGGGGGGGGCGCCCTGGGCTGCAATTAGTATACCTTAAGGTGGCAAACTGCACATAATACAGTTCTAAACTGTATATGTGCCTAATCCCCCGCCATAATTTTCATTAAAAAAGCGGGAGAAGCCCGCCGCTGAAGGGGCGGGGCTATCTTCCTCAGCACAGCCAGCGCCATTTTCTCTTCACAGCTCCGCTGGAAGGACGCTCCCCAGGCTCTCCCCTGCAGTATACACTACAGAAAGGGTAAAAAAGAGAGGGGGGCACATAAATTTAGGCGCATATTGTGATATAAGCAGCTATTGGGGGAAAATTCACTTGTGTATAGTGTATATCCCTCTGTTATATAGCGCTCTGGTGTGTGCTGGCATACTCTCTCTCTGTCTCCCCAAAGGACTTTGTGGGGTCCTATCCTCAGTCAGAGCATTCCCTGCGTGTGTGTGTGTGCGGTGTGTCGGTACGGCTGTGTCGACATGTTTGATGAGGACGCTTACGTGGAGGCGGAGCAGGTGCCGATAAGTGTGATGTCGCCCCCTGCGGGGCCGACACCTGAGTGGATGGATATGTGGAAGGTATTAACCGACAGTGTCAACTCCTTGCATAAAAGGTTCGATGACGCAGCTTTGGGACAGCCGGCATCTCAGCCCGCGCCTGCCCAGGCATCTCAGAGGCCATCAGGGGCTCAAAAATGCCCGCTACCTCAGATGGCAGACACAGATGTCGACACGGAGTCTGACTCCAGTGTCGACAAGGATGAGACAAATGTACAATCCACAAGGGCCATCCGATGCATGATTACGGCAATGAAAAATGTGTTGCACATTTCTGACATTAACCCGGTTACCACTAAAAAGGGTATTATGTTTGGGGAGAAAAAGCAGCCAGTGACTTTTCCCCCATCTGATGAGTTAAATGAATTGTGTGAAGAAGCGTGGGGTTCCCCAGATAAGAAACTAGTGATTTCTAAGCGGTTACTAATGGCGTACCCTTTCCCGCCAACGGATAGGTTACGCTGGGAGACATCCCCTAAGGTGGACAAGGCGCTCACACGCTTATCAAAAAAGGTGGCATTGCCTTCTCAGGATACGGCCGCCTTAAAGGAGCCTGCAGATAGAAAGCAGGAGGCTATCCTGAAGTCTGTGTATACACACCCAGGTACTATACTAAGACCTGCTATTGCTTCAGCATGGATGTGTAGTGCTGCAGCCGCATGGTCTGATTCCCTGTCTGATAACATTGATTCCCTTGACAGGGACACTATTTTGCTAACCATAGAGCATATTAAAGACGTGGTCTTATATATGAGGGATGCACAGAGGGACATGTGCCGGCTGGCATCTAGAATTAATGCAATGTCCATTTCTGCCAGGAGAGTATTATGGACTCGGCAGTGGACAGGTGATGCTGATTCTAAAAGGCACATGGAAGTTTTGCCTTATAAGGGTGAGGAATTGTTTGGGGACGGTCTCTCGAACCTCGTGTCCACAGCAACAGCTGGGAAGTCGACTTTTTTACCTCAGGTTCCCTCACAGCCTAAGAAAGCACCATATTATCAAGTACAGTCCTTTCGGCCTCAGAAAGGCAAGCGGGTTAGAGGCGCGTCCTTTCTGCCCAGAGGCAGGGGTAGAGGGAAAAAGCTGCACCAGACAGCCAGTTCCCAGGAACAAAAATCCTCCCCTGCTTCCACTAAGTCCACCGCATGACGCTGGGGCTCCACAGGTGGAGCCAGGTGCAGTGGGGGCCCGTCTCCGGAACTTCAGTGACCAGTGGGTTCGCTCACAGGTGGATCTCTGGGTTCTACAAGTGGTATCTCAGGGATACAAGCTGGAGTTCGAGACGTCTCCCCCTCGCCGTTACCTCAAATCAGCCTTGCCAGCTACTCCCCAGGACAGGGAGGTAGTACTGGCGGCAATTCACAATCTGTACCTCCAGCAGGTGATAATAAAAGTTCCCCTCCTTCAACAGGGACGGGGTTACTATTCCACAATGTTTGTGGTACCGAAACCAGACGGTTCGGTGAGACCCATTCTAAATTTGAAATCCTTGAACACTTATATAAAAAAGTTCAAGTTCAAAATGGAATCGCTCAGGGCGGTTATTGCAAGCCTGGAAGAGGGGGATTATATGGTATCACTGGACATCAAGGATGCTTACCTACATGTCCCCATTTACCCACCTCACCAGGAGTACCTCCGTTTTGTGGTACAAGACTGCAATTACCAATTCCAAACGTTGCCGTTTGGTCTGTCCACGACACCGAGGGTATTTACCAAAGTAATGGCCGAAATGATGATACTCCTTCGAAAGAAGGGAGTTATAATTATCCCGTACTTGGACGATCTCCTTATAAAGGCGAGGTCCATGGAGCAGTTGTTGGTCGGAGCAGCACTATCTCAGGAAGTGCTACAACAACACGGCTGGATTCTGAATATTCCAAAGTCGCAGCTGGTTCCTACGACGCGTCTGCTGTTCTTGGGTATGATTCTGGACACAGAACAGAAGAAGGTGTTTCTCCCGGAGGAGAAGGCCACGGAGTTGTCATCTCTGGTCAGAGACCTCCTGAATCCAAAACAGGTGTCGGTGCATCACTGCACGCGAGTCCTGGGAAAGATAGTAGCTTCTTACGAAGCGATTCCCTTCGGCAGGTTCCATGCAAGGATCTTTCAGTGGGAACTGTTAGACAAGTGGTCCGGATCGCATCTTCAGATGCATCGGCTGATCACCCTGTCCCCGAGGGCCAGGGTGTCTCTGCTGTGGTGGCTGCATAGTGCTCATCTTCTCGAGGGCCGCAGATTCGGCATACAGGACTGGGTCCTGGTGACCACGGATGCAAGCCTCCGAGGTTGGGGGGCAGTCACTCAGGGAAGAAACTTCCAAGGACAATGTTCGAGTCAGGAGGCTTCCCTACACATAAATATTCTGGAACTAAGGGCCATTTACTATGCCCTAAGTCAAGCAAAACCCCTGCTTCAAAACCAGCCGGTGCTGATTCAGTCAGACAACATCACGGCGGTCGCCCATGTAAACCGACAGGGCGGCACAAGAAGCAGGATGGCGATGGCAGAAGCCACAAGGATTCTCCGATGGGCGGAAAATCACGTGATATCACTGTCAGCAGTGTTCATTCCGGGAGTGGACAACTGGGAAGCAGACTTCCTCAGCAGGCACGACCTCCACCCGGGAGAGTGGGGACTTCATCCAGAAGTCTTCCAGCTGATTGTAAATCGTTGGGAAAGGCCACAGGTGGACATGATGGCGTCCCGCCTCAACAAAAAGCTAAAAAGATATTGCACCAGGTCAAGGGACCCTCAGGCGATAGCTGTGGACGCTCTAGTGACACCGTGGGTGTACCAGTCGGTTTATGTGTTCCCTCCTCTTCCTCTCATACCAAAGGTACTGAGGATAATAAGAAAGAGAGGAGTAAGAACTATACTCATCGTTCCGGATTGGCCAAGAAGGACTTGGTACCCGGAACTACAAGAAATGATCTCAGAGGACCCTTGGCCTCTGCCGCTCCGACAGGACCTGCTACAGCAGGGGCCCTGTCTGTTCCAAGACTTACCGCAGCTGCGTTTGACGGCATGGCGGTTGAACGCCGGATCCTGATGGAAAAGGGCATTCCGGTTGAAGTCATTCCTACGCTGATAAAAGCTAGGAAGGATGTGACAGCAAAACATTATCACCGCATATGGCGAAAATATGTTGCTTGGTGTGAGGCTATGAAGGCCCCAACAGAGGAATTTCAGCTGGGTCGATTTCTGCACTTCCTACAGTCAGGAGTGACTATGGGCCTGAAATTGGGATCCATTAAAGTCTAGATTTCGGCCCTGTCTATTTTCTTTCAAAAAGAACTGCCTGAAGTTCAGACGTTTGTTAAGGGAATGCTGCATATTCAGCCCCCTTTTGTGCCTCCAGTGGCACCTTTGGATCTCAACGTTGTGTTGGATTTCCTAAAATCACATTGGTTTGAGCCACTTCAGACCGTGGAGTTGAAATATCTCACGTGGAAAGTGGTCATGCTTTTGGCCTTGGCTTCGGCTAGGCCTGTGTCAGAATTGGCGGCTTTGTCATGTAAAAGCCCCTATCTGATCTTCCATAAGGACAGGGCAGAATTGAGGACTCATCCCCAATTTCTCCCTAAGGTGGTATCAGCGTTTCATTTGAACCAACCTATTGTGGTGCCTGCGGCTACTCGGGACTTGGAGGCTTCCAAGTTGCTGGATGTAGTGCGGGCCCTGAAAATCTATGTTTCCAGGACGGCTAGAGTCAGAAAAACTGACAAGCTGGGTGCTCCTGCTTCTAAGCAGACTATTGCTCGCTGGATCTGTAGCACGATTCAACTTGCACATTCTGCGGCTGGACTGCCGCATCCTAAATCAGTCAAAGCCCATTCCACGAGGAAGGTGGGCTCTTCTTGGGCGGCTGCCCGAGGGGTCTCGGCTTTACAACTTTGCCGAACTGCTACCTGGTCGGGATCAAAAACGTTTGCAAAATTCTACAAGTTTGATACCCTGGCTGAGGAGGACCTTGAGTTTGCTCATTCGGTGCTGCAGAGTCATCCGCACTCTCCCACTCGTTTGGGAGCTTTGGTATAATCCCCATGGTCCTTACGGAGTACCCAGCATCCACTAGGACGTCAGAGAAAATAAGATTTTACTCGCCGGTAAATCTATTTCTCGTAGTCCGTAGTGGATGCTGGGAGCCCGTCCCAAGTGCGGACTTCTGCAATACTTGTATATAGTTATTGCTTAACTATAGGGTTTTTTGTTCTGAGCCATCTGTTTAATGAAGCTCAGTTGTTGTTCATACTGTTAACTGGGTATAGTTATCACGAGTTGTACGATGTGATTGGTGTGGCTGGTATGAGTCTTACCCTGGATTCCAAATCCTTTCCTAGTAATGTCAGCTCTTCCGGGCACAGTTTCCCTAACTGAGGTCTGGAGGAGGGGCATAGAGGGAGGAGCCAGTGCACACCAGATGTAGTACCTAATCTTTCTTTAAAGAGTGCCCAGTCTCCTGCGGAGCCCGTCTATTCCCATGGTCCTTACGGAGTACCCAGCATCCACTACGGACTACGAGAAATAGATTTACCGGTGAGTAAAATCTTATTTTCCAGTTTATTCATCAGGTGCATGTAAGTTAATTGACAAATGTACCTTACAGAGAGAGACAGTTGTTGAAATTAATGTATAGTAATGGCTTTGTTTTACTGAAATAGCTGAGTGTTTATAGGGCGTAATTCAGACCTGATCGCTAGGCTGCGTTTTCATACAGCGGGCGATCAGGTCTAAATTGCGTATGCACTGCAGTGCGCAGGTGTGTCACATGGGTACAAAGCGGATCGCCACTCAGCGATGGGTTTGTGCGAAGAATCCGTTCGCACGGGCGTTCGCAAGGAGATTGACAGGAAAAAGGCATTTGTGTGTGTCAACTGACCGTTTTCTGGGAGTGTTTGGATAAACGCAGGCGTGTCCATGCGTTTGCAGGGAGGGTTCCTGACGTCATTTCCGGCCCTAGATAGGCTGAAGTGTTCGCAGCGGCTGAGTAAATCCTGGGCTACTCAGAGACTGCACAAAATTTGTTTGTACAGCTCTGCTACACATGCGTTCGCACACTTGCTAATCGAAAATACACTCCCCTATGGGCAGCGTCTATGCGAATGCAGGACTGCAAAAAACCCTTAGCGAGTGAACAGGTCTGAATTAGCCTCATAACTTGGCTAGAACTATATCCTTCGGGTGTAGTATGGTATGCTGGCGGCCGGGATCTCGGCGGCCAACATACCGCTGCCGGGATCCCGACCGCCCGGCATACCGACAGTTGGCAAAGCGCAAATGAGCACCTTGCGGGCTCGCTGCTGGCACGGTGGCGCACTACGCATGCCACACTATTTATTCTCCCTCCAGGGGGGCCGTGGACCCCCAAGAGGGAGAATAGTTGTTGGTATGCCGGGAGTCGGGATTCCGGCGCCGGTATACTGAGCTCTGGGATCCCAACAGCTGCCATACTGAATACCACCCATATTCTTCTACTGCACACAGCACTAGGGAAACAAAAGGAGCTATCAAAAGATGGCTGCCCCCAGTGTGAACGTCCTAAAAATGGCAACTAACAATTAGAAGGCCAGATTGCATCTCCCAGAAGCCTCAGGGTCTGAGGCTTTGGAAAGGGTTTGGAGTTTTGGATTGGGATTGAAAAAATGGAGATAAAAGGAGCTATTTGGCTCCAAAATGGGGAAACCGTATTTGCAAACCAAGTTCTGCATAGTAGTGTTGGCTGGCTGAGAGAAGTCAGACTCAGCAGCAATATCAGTGGTGCAGTTGGTACATGCATTCATACTGCGGCAATGAATGGGCCCACAGCCGGTGACGAGGGACAGTACTAATAATGAGTCTGAGTATGCCGGCCTGTCATTGTGGACTGCAGGGTCCCCTCCCTTCCTCTCACCTTCTCTTTTGCATGCTGTTGCTGGGAAACGTCTGATGTCACGATGTCCGCTAGTGCTTATTGTTCTACATCAATAGACATATCAACAGATCATTAGGTTTGTTTATTTGTTTTAAAGTAGGGTCAGGGCCCAAAGCATAATTTTGCACCTAGGCACATTGCTTGACAGTTAGGCCACTACTCAGGAGGTACTGTGAGAAGCAGCTGTTTCATGGAGAGAGGCTGACAGGCTGTATAAGCCCCAATGCTGGGTTCTGCTATTGAGCTTGAGAAAGCAACTGAGAGACCTTTCTGTCTGGATTAAAGTTGTGTAGTTCTATGGGAGAGCCTTTTAACTACCTGAGACCATGGGCATTCAAAGCGCATGCACCTAACCTTTTTGCACCATATGGCGAGAGACACCTTATGCGACTTGGTCCATACCCCTCAAATGTCCTGCTTTTCAGGAACTGGGACTGTTCTGCCATTCCACCCGCATTCCTCAGTTCCCCGGTGTTTGTGTGTGTGTGTGTGGGGGGGGGGGGGGTTTGGGTCATCTATGCAGTGCGGGTGGAGAGCCTGGGGGCAGCCCGAGAGTGCTGGGCACCCCCCCAGAATGATGGAAGCAGGGATATGCTTTGAGACCACACCCCTTACATTGAGACCATGCCCCTTTTTGGTATGCAAACGACCCTATTTCAACTCCCATATGTTGAGAGGTATACTTACACTCTCCACGGAGGGTAGTGATTTCCATGCTTGAGTACTTTTCCCAAATTTTGCTCCTTAATTTGCTAATACAGTACTAAGTACTGTGTTTAACATTGACATTTTTGTTGCAAAGGACTTTATATAAGGTTGCTGATTAAGCGTAACGATGCAGGCAAAATCGCAAATGGCTGAAGTCTTACATTGTAGGACCGCTCTGTCTTTTGCCTTTTTAACCAGATTACATACTATTTGCATCTTAATTCTTAAATAATGTACTAAGTATTTATGATTATTATAGTACATTAAGACATTTTAAGAAAAAGCTGCATGGCACGATTGAGCTTCTAAATCCATGGTGTGCCAAACCGGGCAATTTGGCATGATTTGAGGATAGGTGTATGTGGACACATCTGTAGTGCATCTGCAACATTCACCGTTCTTTGTGGATTCTGATATGACATACCGTAATACTGCACTTTGGGGGTCATTCTAAGTTAATCGCAGCAGGAAATTTTTTAGCAGTTGGGCAAAACCATGTGCACTGCAGGGGAGGCAGATATAACATGTGCAGAAAGAGTTAGATTTGGGTGGGTTATTTTGTTTCTGTGCATGGTAAATACTGGCTGCTTTATTTTTACACTACAAATTAGATTGCAGATTGAACACACCCCACCCAAATCTAACTCTCCCTGCACATGTTATATCTGCCTCCCCTGCAGTGCACATGGTTTTGCCCAACTGCTAAAAAATTTCCTGCTGCGATCAACTTGGAATTACCCCCTTTGTTTGCAATAGAGCTGAACATGCTCACAGCATCAGCGGAGAAATAGAATTAAGAGACTATTTATAATTAAAGATTTGCAGCATATCCACCAAAAACAAAATAAAAAACACAACTGCTTTTGGGGGATACCCCCTTTAAATATAAAGTATTCCTCAAATGTTCAGCATCTGCAGCCCCTATAGGTTTCGATGGGGGTCATGAAGCTGTCACATTTACCAACATTTGATTCCACTGCTGCACATTATCAGGAGGGAAGACTTCTGTATGCAGGCGGACAGTGATTGACGTATAGGGCGGCAGACTTGCTTTTCAGAAATGCACAGTGTACAGTAGATTGTTGATTCATACAGAGAGGCATGATGACATTTTTAAATGCTCAAAAGATGTTTGTGGTATATTGTAAAAAAAAAAAAAAGTACTGGATTTGCTTTATAGGAATGTGTTCATACAAACTGCATTTCCTAAAATTTTACTGAAGATGTTTTTTTTTTCTAATTTCCAATATTAGAGCTCTTGTTTCCTCTTTAATAAGATGCATAGGGAAGAATTCAGTTGTACGAAAATGTGTTTTTCATCGTGGATCAACTTTTTGTGCATATTGGGGGTTATTGAGGTTTGTTAGCAGACCAAAAAAGCACACTAATGGGCAAAACCATGTTGCACTGCAGGTGGGGCAGATGTAACGTGCAGAGAGAGTTAGATTTGGGTGGGTTATATTGTTTCTGTTAAGGTTAAATACTGGCTGCTTTACTTTTACACTGCAATTTACAATTCAGTTTGACCATACCACACCCAAATCTACCTCTCTCTGCACATGTTAAATCTTCCCTTCCTGCAGGGCAACGTGGTTTTGCCCATTAGTGTGCTGTTTTGGTTTTCTGTCAAACCTGAATAAGGCCCTTTGTGCGAAATTGCCACAAAAATGGCTTTTTGCTAGCATGCGTTCTCCTGTTTTTCAACCTATCCCATTGCAAATGTGCAAAACAGGGTTTGCGCGATAATTCTTGCCAGCGAAACCAGTGATGTGTTAGAGAAAATGGAAAATCTGCCTGTACCTCCAAAAAAGCTAAACTAATATAGGATAACAGTATAAAAGTTTATTAGTGGTCATAATGGAAGTATTTGGGGGTACTTAAATTGGGTCAAATGGCTGTTAAATGCATTTTCTATTTTTAAAAATGTAAAAAATTATAGCAAGTATTTTTCCATTAAAATAAGTGCTCAAATTAAATTAGGGGTACATAAAAATTAGTATACGTATATATCTGGGTCATTTTAAGCCACTTTAAAAAAAGTTCCTAAAAAAAAACATTACTCCCACCTTGAAGCCTAAAAACACTTATTCCACTCATAACACACCCCAATATACCTGTCCCACGTGGACTACGATTGGGAATAGTCACCTGTGCCGAGCGCAATGGTAGCAAAGCGAGGCACCTTGCCCGAAGCATGGCGAGTCATGTGATGGGATACGGTGCACTAATTCGGGTGCTCTCTTCTAAAAAAAAAAATAATAATAATATTTTCCTTCCCTACTTTTCTTCTCCCCCAAATCACTTAATGTTTTTCCTTCCATTATCCACACTATCTCTCTGCCCACAACCTCCTACCCATTACTCTTACCCTTTCACACCTCCTAATGACAGAGCATAGGGTGACATAATCAGGGCCGGTTCTTGCCCTTGTGGCGCCCCGGGCAAAGTATAGGGGCGTGTCTTCAAATGGGGGCGTGGTTAGCTACGCCCCCATTTGTGCCCCCTGTAGCGCCGCTGAAATAAAAAAAAAAAAAAGTATACTTACTATCCCCGTTCCTGATCCAGACCACTGCAGACCTCCTCCGCCGGTGCCGCTCTTCTCCTCTCCTCTCCTCTCCTCTCCTCTCCTTGATCTATGGGAGAGACGTTATTACGTCTCTCCCATAGAACAGCATAGACACTAGAGGTCATTTATGACCCCTAGTGTCTGTGCCACTATGCTGTGCAGTGCGCGATGTCATCAGCAAAGGTCCTCTCCATGAAGGGAAACTAGACCGTAGCGTCTAGTTTCCCTTCATGGAGAGGACATTTGCTGTGCGGTGCGCGATGACGTCATCGCGCACCGCACAACAAAGGTCCTCTCCATGAAGGGAAACTAGACGCTACACGTCTGGTTCCCTTCAAAGCGGGGGGCACTGCGGGGGGCACAGCGGGGCACTGCGGGGGGCACAGTGGCGGATCTTGCCATTGTGCGGCGCCCTCCGGATGGTGCCGGTGCCCTCCGGAAGGCGGCGCCCGGGCAAAAGTCCTGCTTGCCCGTGGCAAGTTCCGCTACTGGACATAATTCACCATGGGTGAAGCATTGGAGAGAAGTAGCAATGTACTGGTAAGAAATGGTGAGTCTCTTGTTGCACATCACTTCCTGTTAAATAATTATTTCTCCAACACTCCATTAATGTGTCTTTTTATAAGCAGGGATAGTCCTAGACCCCCTCACACGCACGCTTAATGGATTCTTTCTATAATATAATATGATTAATTTATATGCTTAATCTTTAGACTAACAAGCGTTGGGTATGTTTGACCGGCAGCCGGGATCCTGTCGGTCAGCATACCGACGCCGGGATCCCGGCCGCAGGAATTCCAGCAGGGGGGAAAGCGTAACAAAGCCCCTTGCGGGTTCGTGCGGCCGGCGGTCCAATAACTACATCCCCATTTTAACGTTAAAACCTTTTAGGCACCATGATAAAAATGTTTTAACAACCTCAGTCTAACGATCCTGGTTTTATCATTTATTTTGAGTGGTATTGGATTTTCTTCCCTTGTGCCGTGTGGGAGTATTTGGATGGCTTCAGACTGTTAGTTTGAGAAGGAGAGTGCTGCTGATGACTTTTGTATATAGAAATATTGATATTAAGGGAGTTGTTCAATTGTTATGGCACCCAACAGCTATTCAATTGTTTCCGCTGATAGGCACAATAACATAATTTCTACTGGCAGCCTTGTGCGAAAAGGGTTAAATTTGGGCACCGAAATCGCACATTTCATGTCAGACCCAGTTGTGTTTAGCTGTTTTGCCCGGCTAAACCTGGTAATTCTGGTGCGATCAGCATGCAAAAACAATGGGTGCCCAAAAAATTGCATATTACCCTGTCTAAAGTGACAGGTGATATGCAGTTATGGGCACCCATTAAACAATTGTATTGCCCTCATAGATACAGATTTAGATATATAGATTTCTGTAGAGTCTATGCAGTATATACATTTTAAATGAATACCATAGTCTTTTTTTAAAGAGGGGGGCCAGGGTGGTTCAGATTAACCACTGCCCACTAGCAACTCTGTGGAATCCGTCTCCATAATCACCTGCTGGACTGCTTGTTCCGCTCTCATGTCACAATTTATATAGTCCCCAAGTGGCTCCTCCACAGACCCCTGCAGATTAGGTAGCCACAATGTGTGTCTCCAGCACTGCGGATTAGATTTAGAAGGTAGCACACCAAATGCTGAGGTGTTCTTTTTCTTTTTTACCACGCTACTTCCAGAATGCCATACCTGCAACGTTATGTGGTGTGCCCGGCATTATGGAAAGCGCAAGAAAAAGCACAGTTCAGATTTTTATGGCAGCGGTGGGCGGGCACTGTCAGATTAAATAGTGCCGGTGGGGTGACTGCAGCTGCGTGTCCCCTGGCCACAGCGCTACTGGCAGTCCGCCCCTTGAGCTGCCTCTGCTTATATCTTTTTATAATAGCACGCCATGGGGCTAATTCAGACCTGATCGCTGCTATGTGCTTTTGCACAGCGGGCGATCATGTCTGTACTGCACATGCGTATGCACTGCAATGCGCAGGCGCGACGGTCTGCAGCGATGGGATGGTGTGAAAAATCAGATTGCAACGGCGATCACAAGAAGATTGACAGAAAGAGGGCGTTTGTGGGTGGCAACCGACCGTTTTCAGGGAGTGTCCGGAAAAACGCAGGAGGGACCCTGCGTTTTGTGGGAGGATTCATGACGCCAGCTCCGGCCCCGATCATCGCAGCGGCTGAGTAATTCCTGGACTGTGCAGACACTGCACAAACTTCTGTTTGCGCAGCTTTCCTACACATGCGATTGCACACCTGCACAGCGAATTCCCCCTCCCACTGTAGGTGGCGACTATCTGATTGCAGGGATGCAAAAAACTCACCCTAGCGATCAGATCTGAATTACCCCCTATAAGCATTAGTAGGGTCTCTGGTTCAGTCAGTCCCATTTTGCTAAATGTGCTGATTTTTTCTTTCCATTCTCCTCTTCCCTTATGAAATCCTCAGTGATGCATGTGGAAAGTTAATGTAGAGGACACACAATAACGTAATATTTTAATATACTATAAAACATAATGATCCTTTTCAAGGGACATATCAACTTCACACAATAGGGACAAAAAAACTACATGTTACATTTGTACCCGATTTTCACATCATATGGGCTTTTAATGCATCAGTTCTTTTGATTTCTGGAAATCGCCAAGGTGATAAATGGATGTAATAGAAAATAAGAATAGTAATTTTGGTGATAAATCCTGATAGCAACACACACACAGCCAACACATTTCAACCTGTCTCAGCAGTCTTCGTCAAGGCATAGTGGTGTGGTCTAGATGGTGGCTTTAAATACCTTATTATGAAAGCACTTCCAGTTTGGGTTTCTCAAACAGGAAGTAATTGCCTGTATATGAGGGCTTGTGTAACATTCATTTAATTAACAATAGTAGGTACCAATACTATAGCCTCTATCTCTCTATCCTTGACACTGTCTCTCTGTCCCTCTCTCGCTCCCTGACTCTGACTCTCTCTACCTGACTCTGTCTCTTCCTTTCTCTCTACCGGACACTCTCACTCCCTCTCTCTCCCTAACTCTCTCTCCCTAATACTGTCTCTCACCTTCTCCCAGACAAAGGATCTCTGTCACCTCTCTTTATGACACTCACACTCTCTCTCTCTCTCTCTCTCTCTCTCTCTCTCTCGGACACACTCTCTCTCTCTTACACCACCTCTCTCTCCCAGATGGCCTCTCTCTCTCTCTCTCTCTCTCTCACACACTCATCTTCTCCCTAGCACCCTCTTTCTCTCTATTTTTTTCCTCTTTTTCCATGAAACCCTCTCACTCCTCTTTACACTGCACAGAAAAAATATAAATATATTTGCTCCCCTTGCATGGCAAGATGGTTTGTTCCAAAAAAAAGTAACATGCTTTTTTTGCATTACTTACAAACATGAATCAGGCACACTGTGGAGCTTATACCCCTTTTACACCGCCTGAAATATCCCGGGATTTTGCACCGGAGCGCACAAAATCCCAGGATTGCATGCGGTGTAAAAGGGTCCTTCTCCAAAGCCCCAGGTTATCTGACCCAGTACCCATTTACAGCATGGCAGACCTTCCGAACCGCACTGTCCAGCGGGTGGTCGGGAGGTTGGGGGTCATGGCGCACGCTGTCTATGCAGACAGCAGTGCCGTGCTGGTTGCCATGCAGCAGCTGAGGTTGGGGACACTGCACATGCTGTCTGTGCAGACAGTAGTGTCGTGTCGGGTGCCTGGCAGTGTCGTAGGCTGGGGGCAGCACAGTATCTTCCAGATTGCTGGACTTGCCCCCAGCGTGACACTCCGGAGTCCCGATGTGCTGGGTTTTCCGCAGTTTGGAGATGACGTCCTCTCTAAGCGCCAACCCAAAAGACACTGCACCTGGGTGCAGTGTAAACGGGGCTGATCCGGGAATATCTCGGATCGGCACTGCCTGTAAAAGGGTGGAGTCCCAGTTCCAAATCCCGGGTCAGATCTTGGCTTTTGGTGTAAAAGGGGGTATAATACATGGTTGCATTTGCTAAGAGTATCTTGTGTGTTTTACACGCCGCTCGTGAATCAAACATACACAGGGACTTGCGGTTAGTGCACACTGATAATGATGACATCTGTGAAATACAGTTTATGGATTCAACTATGAATGAAATGTTGTTATTTTGCAGAGATGGACAAGATGAAAGGACTGCCTAGAACTTTAATGTGCAACTTAATTTTATTAGTTTAAAGCTGGGTGTACATGGTAAGATTTTGGCTATGTTAAGATATCCTACACTATGGGGGTCATTCTGACCCGATCGCATGCTGCACTTTTTTGCAGCCGTGCAATCAGGTCGGAACTGCGCATGCGCTGCGGCTGCAATGCGCAGGCGCGTCATTACCCCGTGACGGCCGTCGCTGGGCAACTGCAAGAACTACGAAGAAAGATTTTGCAGCAGCAAACGTAAGAAGATTGACAGGCAGAAGGCGGATTCGGGCGTCAACTGACCGTTTTCGGGGAGTGGTGAGTCCAACGCAGGCATGTCGAGGCATTTGGAGGGCGGATGTCTGACATCAATTCCGGGACCTGACAGGCTGAAGTGATCGCAGTGGGCAAGTAAGTCCAGACCTACTCCTAAACTGCACAAAATGTTTTTGCATAGCTTGGCTGCACAAGCGAACGCAGCCTTGCTATGCAAAAATACACTCCCCCATAGGCTGCGACTATCTGTTCGCACAACAGCTAAAAACAGCTACCGTGCGATCAATTCTGAATAAGAGCTTATGGCATTGGACTCACCACTCCCTGAAAACGGTCAGTTGACGCCTGGATCCGCCTTCTGCCTGTCAATCTTCTTGCGCTCGCCGCTGCGAAGTCTTTCCTCGTAGTTCTTGTCGTTGCCCAGCGACAGCTGTCACCGGGTAATGGCGCGCCTGCGCATTGCAGCTGCAGTGCATGCGCAGTTCCGATCCGATCGCACGGCTGCGAAAAAGTGCAGCGTGCAATCGGGTCGGAGTGGCCCACTATGTCCCTTGAAATTCCCTGAGTTCCTGAACAAACTAAATAGTGTATACATACGGCAAGATATAGCATAAGATTTAGCACAATAGATTTAGCATAAGATATGGCTTCTCTTTATTGTGATGACGCAAACTGAATACAGTATCGTACGTTACATACACACAGTATAATATGCACTAGATAGTGTACTATCAAGCTAAAATTGAGCTGCATGTTCAGCCGACATAGAACATTGGATACGATCCACGGGAGCACGCACGCACTGTATCACATACAATATAGGCCCTCATTCCGAGTTGTTCGCTCGCTAGCTGCTTTTAGCAGCCGTGCAAACGCTAAGCCGCCGCCCTCTGGGAGTGTATTTTAGCTTAGCAGAAGTGCGAAAGAAAAGATCGTAGCGCTGCTACTAAAAAAAGATTGTGCAGTTTCTGAGCAGCTCCAGAGCTACTCAGCGCTTACGATCACTTCAGACTATTTAGTTCCAGTTTTGACATCATGAACATGCCCTGCGTTTCACCAGGCACGCCTGCGTTTGTATCTGACACGCCTGCGTTTTTCCACACACTCCCAGAAAATGGTCGGTTACCTCCTAGAAACGCACACTTCCTGTCAATCACTCTGCGGCCAGCAGTGCGACTGAAAAGCTTTGCTAGACCTTGTGTGAAACTACTTTGCCTGTTGTGAAAGTACGTTGCGCATGCGCATTGCGCCGCATGCGCAGAAGTGCCGCTTTTTTGCCTAAACGCTGCGCTGCGAACGAAAACAGCTAGCGAACAACTCAGAATGACCACCATAGTGCATACACACGGTGTGATATAGTGCACTATATCGCACTCTAGCCAGATAGTGTGCAGTATAGTGCACAAAATAGCACTGTGTGTACCTAGCTTAAGACTTCACTTCTCTCAGTAATGTAAAGCTCATTTCTCTGACGTCCTAGTGGATGCTGGGAACTCCGTAAGGACCATGGGGAATAGCGGCTCCGCAGGAGACTGGGCACAAAAGTAAAAGCTTTAGGACTACCTGGTGTGCACTGGCTCCTCCCCCTATGACCCCCCTCCAAGCCTCAGTTAGATTTTTGTGCCCGAACGAGAAGGGTGCACACTAGGTGGCTCTCCTGAGCTGCTTAGTGAAAAAGTTTAAGTTAGGTTTTTTATTTTCAGTGAGTCCTGATGGCAACAGGCTCACTGCATCGAGGGACTAAGGGGAGAAGAAGCGAACTCACCTGCGTGCAGAGTGGATTGGGCTTCTTAGGCTACTGGACATTAGCTCCAGAGGGACCGATCACAGGCCCAGCCATGGATGGGTCCCAGAGCCGCGCCGCCGGCCCCCTTACAGAGCCAGAAGACAGAAGAGGTCCGGAAAATCGCGGCAGAAGACGTCCTGTCTTCAACAAGGTAGCGCACAGCACCGCAGCTGTGCGCCATTGCTCTCAGCACACTTCACACTCCGGTCACTGAGGGTGCAGGGCGCTGGGGGGGGGGCGCCCTGAGACGCAATAAAAACACCTTGGATGGCGAAAAATGCATCACATATAGCTCCTGGGCTATATGGATGCATTTAACCCCTGCCAGTTTTCCTTAAAAAAGCGGGAGAAAGGCCGCCGAGAAGGGGGCGGAGCCTATCTCCTCAGCACACAAGCGCCATTTTCCCTCACAGCTCCGCTGGAAGGACGTCTCCCTGACTCTCCCCTGCAGTCCTGCACTACAGAAACAGGGTAAAACGAGAGGGGGGGCACTAAATTGGCATAAGAATCTATACAGCAGCTATATAAGGGAGAAACACTTATATAAGGTTGTCCCTATACATTATATATAGCGCTCTGGTGTGTGCTGGCAAACTCTCCCTCTGTCTCCCCAAAGGGCTAGTGGGGTCCTGTCCTCTATCAGAGCATTCCCTGTGTGTGTGCTGTGTGTCGGTACGTTTGTGTCGACATGTATGAGGAGGAAAATGGTGTGGAGGCGGAGCAATTGCCTGTAATAGTGATGTCACCCCCTAGGGAGTCGACACCTGACTGGATGGTCTTATGGAAGGAATTACGTGATAGCGTCAGCACTTTACAAAAGACTGTTGACGACATGAGACAGCCGGCAAATCAGCTAGTGCCTGTCCAGGCGTCTCAAACACCGTCAGGGGCTCTAAAGCGCCCGTTACCTCAGATGGTCGACACAGACCCAGACACGGACACTGACTCCAGTGTCGACGGTGAGGAGACAAACGTGACTTCCAGTAGGGCCACACGTTACATGATCACGGCAATGAAGGAGGTTTTGAACATTTCTGATACTACAAGTACCACAAAAAAGGGTATTATGTGGGGTGTGAAAAAACTACCCGTAGTTTTTCCTGAATCAGATGAATTAAATGAGGTGTGTGATGAAGCGTGGGTTTCCCCCGATAAAAAACTGATAATTTCTAAAAAATTATTGGCATTATACCCTTTCCCGCCAGAGGTTAGGGCGCGTTGGGAAACACCCCCTAGGGTAGATAAAGCGCTCACACGCTTATCAAAACAAGTGGCGTTACCGTCTTCTGATACGGCCGCCCTCAAGGAACCAGCTGATAGGAAGCTGGAAAATATCCTAAAAAGTATATACACACATACTGGTGTTATACTGCGACCAGCAATCGCCTCAGCCTGGATGTGCAGTGCTGGGGTGGCTTGGTCGGATTCCCTGACTGAAAATATTGATACCCTGGATAGGGACAGTATATTATTGACTATAGAGCATTTAAAGGATGCATTTCTATATATACGAGATGCACAGAGGGATATTTGCACTCTGGCATCAAGAGTAAGTGCGCTGTCCATTTCTGCCAGAAGAGGGTTATGGACGCGACAGTGGTCAGGTGATGCGGATTCCAAACGGCATATGGATGCCCCGGGGCAGAGGAAGGGGAAAAAGACTGCATCAGGCAGCCTCTTCCCAGGAACAGAAGCCCTCCCCCGCTTCTGCCAAGTCCTCAGCATGACGCTGGGGCCTTACAAGCGGACTCAGGCACGGTGGGGGGCCGTCTCAAGAATTTCAGAGCTCAGTGGGCTCACTCGCAAGTGGACCCCTGGATCCTGCAGGTAGTATCTCAGGGGTACAAATTGGAATTCGAGACGTCTCCCCCTCGCCGGTTCCTGATGTCTGCTTTACCAACGTCTCCCTCCGACAGGGAGGCGGTATTGGAAGCCATTCACAAGCTGTATTCCCAGCAGGTGATAATCAAGGTACCCCTCCTGCAACAGGGAAAGGGGTATTATTCCACGCTGTTTGTGGTGCCGAAGCCAGACGGCTCGGTGAGACCTATTTTAAATCTGAAATCCTTGAACACTTACATACAAAGGTTCAAATTCAAGATGGAGTCACTCAGAGCAGTGATAGCGAACCTGGAAGAAGGGGACTATATGGTGTCTCTGGACATCAAGGATGCTTACCTCCATGTCCCAATTTGCCCTTCTCACCAAGGGTACCTCAGGTTTGTGGTACAGAACGGTCATTATCAGTTTCAGACGCTGCCGTTTGGATTGTCCACGGCACCCCGGGTCTTTACCAAGGTAATGGCCGAAATGATGATTCTTCTTCGAAGAAAAGGCGTCTTAATTATCCCTTACTTGGACGATCTCCTGATAAGGGCAAGGTCCAGGGAACAGTTAGAGGTCGGAGTAGCACTATCTCAAGTAGTGTTACGACAGCACGGGTGGATTCTAAATATTCCAAAATCGCAGCTGATTCCGACGACACGTCTGCTGTTCCTAGGGATGATTCTGGACACAGTCCAGAAAAAGGTGTTTCTCCCGGAGGAGAAAGCCAGGGAGTTATCCGAGCTAGTCAGGAACCTCCTAAAACCAGGTCAAGTGTCAGTGCATCAATGCACAAGGGTCCTGGGAAAAATGGTGGCTTCTTACGAAGCGATTCCATTCGGCAGATTCCACGCAAGAACCTTTCAGTGGGATCTGCTGGACAAATGGTCCGGATCGCATCTTCAGATGCATCAGCGGATAACCCTGTCTCCAAGGACAAGGGTGTCTCTCCTGTGGTGGTTGCAGAGTGCTCATCTTCTAGAGGGCCGCAGATTCGGCATTCAGGACTGGGTCCTGGTGACCACGGATGCCAGCCTGAGAGGCTGGGGAGCAGTCACACAGGGAAAAAATTTCCAGGGCTTGTGGTCAAGCATGGAAACGTCATTTCACATAAATATCCTGGAACTAAGGGCCATTTACAATGCCCTAAGTCAAGCAAGGCCTCTGCTTCAGGGTCAGCCGGTATTGATCCAGTCGGACAACATCACGGCAGTCGCCCACGTAAACAGACAGGGCGGCACAAGAAGCAGGAGAGCGATGGCAGAAGCTGCAAGGATTCTTCGCTGGGCGGAAAATCATGTGATAGCACTGTCAGCAGTGTTCATTCCCGGAGTGGACAACTGGGAAGCAGATTTTCTCAGCAGACACGATCTACACCCGGGAGAGTGGGGACTTCATCCAGAAGTCTTCCAATTGATTGTAAACCGTTGGGAAAAACCAAAGGTGGACATGATGGCGTCCCGCCTCAACAAAAAACTAGACAGGTATTGCGCCAGGTCAAGGGACCCTCAGGCAATAGCGGTGGACGCTCTGGTAACACCGTGGGTGTACCAGTCAGTGTATGTGTTCCCTCCTCTGCCTCTCATACCCAAGGTACTGAGGATTATAAGACGGAGAGGAGTAAGAACTATACTCGTGGCTCCGGATTGGCCAAGAAGGATTTGGTACCCGGAACTTCAGGAGATGCTCACGGAGGATCCGTGGCCTCTACTTCTAAGAAGGGACCTGCTTCAGCAAGGACCCTGTCTGCTCCAAGACTTACCGCGGCTGCGTTTGACGGCATGGCGGTTGAACGCCGGATCCTGAAGGAGAAAGGCATTCCAGATGAAGTCATCCCTACCCTGATCAAAGCCAGGAAGGATGTAACTGCACAACATTATCACCGTATTTGGAGGAAATATGTTGCGTGGTGCGAGGCCAGGAAGGCCCCAACAGAGGAATTTCAACTGGGTCGTTTCCTGCATTTCCTGCAAACAGGACTGTCCATGGGCCTAAAATTAGGATCCATTAAGGTTCAAATTTCGGCCTTGTCGATTTTCTTCCAGAAAGAATTGGCTTCAGTTCCTGAAGTCCAGACTTTTGTAAAGGGGGTACTGCATATACAGCCTCCAGTGGCACCCTGGGATCTCAATGTGGTTTTGGGATTCCTAAAATCACATTGGTTCGAACCACTTGCCACAGTGGATTTAAAATATCTCACATGGAAAGTGGTAATGCTGTTTAGTGTTCACTCTAGGAATTTTTTAGGGCAGGGTGCTGATCACGGGTAGGGCACATTTTTCATTCGGGAGGGCACATTTTTCGTTCGGGAGGGCACATTTTTCGTTCGGGAGGGCACATTTTTCAGTTAGAAGGGCAAAATTAGGTACATACTATAATGCTTGGTCCTCCCATTCCCACATGATAAAGAATGGGCAGTGCGCGCCAAAGGCGAAAATTTAGGGGCGTTGTTTTTCGTGGGGTTAGGGGCATGGCCACATAATAGTGGCAATTCACATTACACCACACAATAGTGCAGCTAATACACACTGCACCAGGTAGAACCTCCTATACACACTGCGACAGGTAGAGCACGTTATACATATTGCGCCAGGCAGAGCACATTCTACACTTTGCGCCAGGCAGAGCACTGAGACACACTGCGCCAGGTAGAGAGCACTGAGACACACTGCACCAGGTAGAGAGCACTGAGACACACTGCACCAGGTAGAGAGCACTGAGACACACTGCACCAGGTAGAGAGCACCGAGAAACACTGCACCAGGTAGAGAGCACCGAGAAACATTGCACCAGGTAGAGAGCACCGATAAACATTGCACCAGGTAGAGAGCACCGAGAAACATTGCACCAGGTAGAGAGCACCGAGAAACATTGCACCAGGTAGAGAGCACCGAGAAACATTGCACCAGGTACAGAGCACCGAGAAACATTGCACCAGGTACAGAGCACCGAGAAACATTGCACCAGGTAGAGAGCACCGAGAAACATTGCACCAGGTAGAGAGCACCGAGAAACATTGCACCAGGTAGAGAGCACCGAGAAACATTGCACCAGGTACAGAGCACCGAGAAACATTGCACCAGGTACAGAGCACCGAGAAACATTGCACCAGGTAGAGAGCACCGAGAAACATTGCACCAGGTAGAGAGCACCGAGAAACATTGCACCAGGTAGAGAGCACTGAGAAACATTGCACCAGGTAGAGAGCAGCGAGAAACATTGCACCAGGTAGAGAGCACTGAGAAACATTGCACCAGGTAGAAAGCACTGAGACACATTGGAGGAGGAGGGGGGGGGGGTAGATGGTTCCGCACACACATAAGACAAGGGGTAGTGGGGCCACACACAGGGGGTTGGGGGGGCAGGAGGGCACAAGGTGTCACACACACGGGGGGGGGGGGGGGGGCGCACAAACCAGGGTGAGGGGGGTAAAGTGTGCCACACACAAAGGCTGGGGGTAAATGGGGTCACATGCAGGGGGTGGGGGCAGGATATGGCAATGCATTAAAATACATGTTCATTATTATGTGTATCTACTTACTCACACTCTGGCAGCTGAGGGTCACACTCCGGTAGATGGGTACGCTGGCCAGTGGCACTGGCTGGTGGGGGTTGCCCGCGGGTGTCTGGCCATGCACACAGAGAGGAGGGAGGGCTGGGTTTGCCTCGGCGGGAGAGGCAAACCCAGCCCTCCTGTCTCTCGCAGAGGAGGGGAGATGCGGCGGCTGACAACTAAGGACGGACGAGGTGGGCGGGCGGGACGGACGAGGTGGGCGGGACAGATGGGGCAGGACAGACGGGGCGGGCCGCGGAGGTCTCTGTCTCTCATGCAGGGAGACAGTGTGACTGTGATTAAGCACACTGGATTACTGCAGTAATGTGTCCGGTGGCTTGGCGGGGTCCGGCGGGCAGCAAAGTGCGGGGCGGGAGGGCGCACACAAATGGGCAGGGCGCATTCAGGTGTCTAAAAAAGGGGCAGGGCGCAGCGCCCTGTGAAAGACACCTAGAGTGAACACTACTGTTAGCCCTGGCTTCAGCCAGGCGTGTCTCAGAATTGGCGGCTTTATCCTATAAAAGCCCTTACCTAATTTTTCATGCGGACAGGGCAGAATTGAGGACTCGTCCTCAATTTCTCCATAAGGTGGTTTCAGCATTTCACTTGAACCAGCCTATTGTGGTGCCTGCGGCTACTAGGGACTTGGAGGACTCCAAGTTGCTGGACGTAGTCAGGGCCCTGAAAATATATGTTTCCAGGACGGCTGGAGTCAGAAAATCTGACTCGCTGTTTATCCTGTATGCACCCAACAAGCTGGGTGCTCCTGCTTCTAAGCAGACTATTGCTCGTTGGATTTGTAGTACAATTCAGCTTGCACATTCTGTGGCAGGCCTGCCACAGCCAAAATCTGTAAAAGCCCATTCCACAAGGAAAGTGGGCTCATCTTGGGCGGCTGCCCGAGGGGTCTCGGCTTTACAACTTTGCCGAGCAGCTACTTGGTCAGGGGCAAACACGTTTGCTAAATTCTACAAATTTGATACCCTGGCTGAGGAGGACCTGGAGTTCTCTCATTCGGTGCTGCAGAGTCATCCGCACTCTCCCGCCCGTTTGGGAGCTTTGGTATAATCCCCATGGTCCTTACGGAGTTCCCAGCATCCACTAGGACGTCAGAGAAAATAAGAATTTACTTACCGATAATTCTATTTCTCGTAGTCCGTAGTGGATGCTGGGCGCCCATCCCAAGTGCGGATTGTCTGCAATACTTGTACATAGTTATTGTTAACTAAATCGGGTTATTATTGTTGTGAGCCATCTTTTCAGAGGCTCCTCTGTTATCATGCTGTTAACTGGGTTCAGATCACAGGTTGTACGGTGTGATTGGTGTGGCTGGTATGAGTCTTACCCGGGATTCAATATCCTTCCTTATTGTGTACGCTCGTCCGGGCACAGTATCCTAACTGAGGCTTGGAGGGGGGTCATAGGGGGAGGAGCCAGTGCACACCAGGTAGTCCTAAAGCTTTTACTTTTGTGCCCAGTCTCCTGCGGAGCCGCTATTCCCCATGGTCCTTACGGAGTTCCCAGCATCCACTACGGACTACGAGAAATAGAATTATCGGTAAGTAAATTCTTATTTTTACCCTTTAGTTTTATAATTTAGCAAAGTATTCAGACTGAGTCATTGTAGTACACTGCTGCAGTGCTGCGGGTAGTAACAAAAGGGGAGGATGAGATCTGGCTGGGGGAGGAGCGGCGCTCTCCCCTCTGCTTTCCACATCTCTCTCTCCCAAGTCCTTTGATACTCCTCTCTATACTGCCTCATCTTTGAATTGGTCCTGCTGCTCTTGCTGTTGGGAAATCTTGACATCACGATCCTCAGGGCCGGAGCAAGGTTTCTCAACACCCTAGGCAAAACTTCTGCCTACTGCCCCCCCTCCCCTCCCCTCCCAATACCCTCTTTCCATCTAGGAAAGGTGAGAGGGGTGAGTCGTGAGTCACGGTGTGTGAGGGGTGGTTGTAAGACAGAACGGGGAGGATAGTGAGAGAGAGAGAGAGAGAGAGAGAGAAATAGAGGGGGGAGCAAGGGAGAGAGAGTGGGGGATGAGTGAGAGAGACTGTATCAGGGAGAAAGAGAACAGTGAGATAGTGAAAGGAGGGTGTCAGGGAGAAAGAGAGAGAGGGTGGGTATCAGGGAGAGAGAGGGTGTCAACCAAGGAGAGGGGAGGTTTTGGGCAACAGTCAACGAGCACAGCAATTTAAGTCAAAGTAGTTAGAGAGGGGTCAAAGAACAGTCCACATCAAAATGACATCAAATAACTAGCGTATATTTCATATAGCAGGTGGAGGTGCGCCCAGAGAGTAAATATAGTATTAACAGAAAAAAGACAGAAAGAAACTCTCTTGTTGGGGCACTCTTGTCTATGAAAAAATGGAATTAGTTAAAACTTAACTTTTATTAGTTAGAATTAGAATAGATATATGATAGCTCTCAGATAAATTTCACATCGGGCATAACACAAGAAAGAAATTTCTAGGGTTGGCGAAAATATCAGGAATAATATTAAGAAATTGGTGTTCAATGACTCAATTCAAAACATATAGGCAGTCCTATATAAATATAATGACAGTCTGATACTGTTATAAAATTGTCCAGAACCTGAAATATAGATAATAAAAAGCCAGATGCTTCGATATAAGGAGTTTCATCAATTATAGGTCAGACTGACACTATATTAGGCCGAAGATATTTATACACACACACACACACACACACACACACACACACACACACACACACACACACACACACACACACACTAAATTAGTAACACATGCATGCAGTCACAAAATACAAGAGTGGCATATGCAGTCCATCTCAATAACCTAACACACAGGTTCTCAAACTCGGTCCTCAGGACCCCACACAGTGAATGTTTTGCAGTTCTCCTCACAGAATCGCAAGTGAAATAATTAGCTCCACCTGTGGACCTTTTAAAATGTGTCAGTGAGTAATTAATACACCTGTGCACTTGCTGGGTGACCTGCAAAACATGTACTGTGTGGGGTCCTGAGGACCGAGTTTGAGAACCACTGAACAGATTCCCTCTATATGGTAACAAACAATAGTGTGTTGCTGAACTGGCTAACAATGTGTCAATGTAAAACTTAATGTGATACAATACTGCTGTGTAAGGGTAATGAATGAAACAAATCAGAATCATTAAAGTACAGTTCAAAATAAGTCTGCCGCATAGATGGATACAATATATGTTAGCTAGCAGTGAAAATATTACTGATTAGTTTAGATTCAGTGATGTACAGTATCAATAAAACCCTGCATGGGTACACTCAGGGGTGATAGAAACAGGGCCGTCTTTTTGTATGGGCTCAATGGGCTCTTGCCCAAGGGCCCCAGAAGTATAAGGGCCCTAGGCTGATAGCTGATGGTCTTCTCTTTCCAGGGGTACCAGATTTTTGAAAATCGGCCTTGGGGAACCGGAGATATCCGACTTGAAAGCAGTGGTCCCCATCCAAGCCTGTTAATTGCTCTTCCCAGCCAGATATCTCGGGTTCTGACTTAGAGTTTTTCAGAGTATATACTCCAAAAGCTGGGACTCTCCCCTTTTGGTGAACACTGGCAGCTTGTCTCTACTATGCCCAGAACCAGAGATATCAGCCTTCCAGCAGCTGGTACCTGCTCCAGCTCCACACGCCTAATATGCAGTTTTAGATGTTCGTTGGTGGATTGCTCTGGCTCCTGAACTCTGATCCCCAAGTCCCCAGTACCTCCTAAAAGGTGGGACTCTCTAGTTTTTTATCCCATTCAAACCTAAGAAATCTATTTTCAGGAACTTGAGATATCTGCAGTCAAGCAAATTGCCCTCCCACCGGAAAATGATAAATATTACGCCCACTCCACTATCCACCCCTCCCCTACGTATTAAGCAACCCCTACTGCCCTGGAAGTCATGTACCAGGTCCCCTTCATTCAGTCCAATACCCCCTCTACAGTTTAGTGTTCTTCCTCCCGTCCCATCTGTGCAGTAAAGGAGTAATTAGCAGAAATTACTGCTCCAGGTCCTACTTGCTGAGCGGAAGATAGAACACCCTCTACCACCCGCGGGACATCAAAGCTGCCGCTGATAGCACCCCACACCCCTACCGCTGGAGGATGGGTAGGGGGCCCAGTGCATTGCTGCGCCCAGGGGCCTTCACTGCTGTTAAGACGGCCCTGGATAGAAAAGGTCTCACGGTTTATGAGCTCTGTAGGGCAGCTGCGGCTCTGTCACATGTAAATGGTCGCAGTGATGAGAGTGACCGTGTTTGCAGAGCCGGCACTCTAGAGAGGAGACGGGGGTATATAGAATGTCTGCTATTAGAAAAAATTTGTCAGATTGTCCCTGATGAATTTAATTAATTAAATTCAGTGCGGGGACACTGCTGACACATGATCCAATGACAGCACTTTGGATTGGAGAGGTAGAGAGATGAGATGAGGTGTGGTCACAGGAGAGGAATAGAGCTGGAGAGGGGTAGAACAAAGTTCCGGTGAGGTTGTGGAGAGCCGCTGCTGCCTGCTGTGTGTGATGTATAGTCACAGTGGACAGCAGTGAGCAGGTCCTGCCGCAGCTGTGACCAGATAGAAGGAAGGAAAAGTGGGCAGCTATGAAGAGCAGTCGAGTTAGCAGTGCGCCCTGTTGCAGTGCCCTGTTTTGAATTGAGTAATTGAACTCAAATTTCTTAAAATTATTCCTGATATTTTCGCCAACACTAGAAATGTCTTTCTAGAGTTATACCCATGAAAAATGTATCTCAGAGGCTATTGTATATCTATTTTAATTAGAACTAATTACGTTTTAACTAAATCCATTTTTTCATAGACAAGAGTGCCCAACAAGAGTTTCTTTCTGTCGAGAGAGAGAGGGAATGAGAGAGAGAGAGAGAGAGAGAGAGAGAGAGAGAGGAGGGGGGGGGAGAGATGGGGGGGGGAGGGGGGGAAGGAGAGAGAGAGGGGGAGAGAGAGAGGGGGAGGGAGAGAGAGAGAGATGGAGGGAGAGAAGGAAGGAGAGATAGAGATGGAGGGAGAGGGAGGGAGAGAGGGGGAGGGAGAGAGAGGGGAGAGATGGAGAGAGAGGGGAGATGGATAGAGGATGGAGAGAGATAGAGAGGGGGAGAGAGAGATAGAGAGGGAGAGAGGGGGAGCGAAAGAGGGGGAGAGAGGGGGAGCGATAGAGGGAGAGAGTGGGGGGAGCGATAGAGGGAGAGAGAGGGGAGCTATAGAGGGAGAGTGATAGAGGGAGAGCGATAGAGGGAGAGCGAGCGGGAGAGAGCGAGCGATAGAGGGAGAGAGAGATGGGAGAGATAGAGGGAGAGAGAGGGGAGCCATAGAGGGAGAGAGAGGGGAGCCATAGAGGGAGAGAGGGGAGAGACAGAGAAAGAGATAAAGGGAGAGTGGGGAGATAGAGAGGGGGAGCGATAGGGAGATGGAGAGAGGGAGAGAGAGAGGGAGAGATAAAGGGAGAGAGGGAGAGAGAGAGGGAGAGATAAAGGGAGAGAGGGAGAGAGGGGAGAGACAGAGGGAGAGAGTAGAGATAGATAGGGAGATGGAGAGAGGGAGAGAGAGGGGAGAGACAGAGGGAGAGAGTAGAGATAGAGAGGGGGAGCGATAGGGAGATGGATAGAGGGAGAGAGAGGGGAGAGAGAGGGGAGAGACAGAGGGAGAGGGGGAGATAGAGAGGGGGAGCGATAGGGAGATGGATAGAGGGAGGGAGAGGGAGAGGGGGGGGATAGATAGAGAGAGGGGGGAGATAGAGGGAGAGAGATAGAGGGAGAGTGGGGAGAGAGCGGAGAGATAGAGGGAGAGTGGGGAGAGAGAGCGGAGAGATAGAGGGAGAGTGGGGAGAGAGAGCGGAGAGATAGAGGGAGAGTGGGGAGAGAGAGCGGAGAGATAGAGGGAGAGGGGGAGCGATAGGGAGATGAAGAGAGAGAGGGAGAGAGATAGAGGGAGAGAGAGGGGTGAGAGAGGAGAGAGAGAGGGGGGAGATGGAGAGAGAGAGAGAGAGGGGGGGAGAGAGAGATAGAGGGGGATGAGGAGAGACACACTACCTGTTCCAGCCTTGCTAGGCATCAGGGGATGTCTCTGATGGGGGCGGGCAAGTCACGGAATTAGGCCCCGCCCCCTTCCCACCCGCGAATCGCGGCAATGCATTCCCCTGCTGCCACATTGTGGGGTCCCCTGGATGACCGCCCCATCTTTTCTATAATCTGGCCCTGCTGCATACATACACAGCAAGCCGGCACTACAGAGCCTGGCCAGACCAGGCTCCAGGGAAGAAACGCCAGCGCTGCCATAATCACATGACTCACCATGTATCCACGGGTCTCCTGTTGGTGCCCCTGCTGCCGTGCTGACCGAAGAGCTGCAGGGATCCATCAGCACGTTCATCATGCAGGAAAGATGGCGGTGAAAGTGACTGTCCAGCCTGCCCTCGGAAGTGGAGGAGCGCCAGGTACTGGGGAAGGGGAGGGGGGGAGGGGGGAGGGGGGAAGGGGAGGGGGGAGGGGGAAGGGGGGGGGGGGTCGCGACCACCTGACCTACACACGCTGACCACCTCTGGCAAATAGGAAAAGAGATGGGCGGGCGCACACTCGTCAGACTGAGTGTAGTCTGCCATCTCCGGGTGTCTAGAAGAAGACCTTAATTTTTCCTCCAGGCAGCCTCAGCGGGCCGCCCTTCAGGTCCTGGCGCCCATAGGCAGCTGCCTAAAGCTGCCTAATGGAAGCGCCGGCCCTGACGATCCTGTGACCATACCCGGTGCTAAAACCCAGGTAGGAAAGTAGGAGCCGTCCCTTCCCCTGCCTGTCAGCCACGGGCCCAGTGGTTACAGGAAAATAAGACTTTTTACAAATGAGTAGAGTATATTTTATTGTATTTAGTCATGACTACTGTACTGTCACAAGGTATATGGGAGCACAGTACATATAGAAGACAGGGTTATGGTATATAGTCGGGGTACCCCTGCCTGTATAATATTGTACCTCCAGTGGGACTTTACCACTGTCCCTTATTTATATGCACAGTGTCCTGGTTGAGGAGGAGTTAGTGGGGAGCACTGTCACCATTCAGTGGTGAATAGATGCAGTGCACAACATATACACAGTGCGGGAGAGAACCTGGAGCAGCCCAGCATCTCTGGGAATGATGGGCACTCCCTCAGAGTAATGTAAAATGGGTATATGCCATGAGGCCATACCACTTCCCCATGAGGCCATGTCATGAGGCCAGAGTGTAGGGTGTTGTGTGTTGCACCTCCCACCACTCACTAGTTCCACCACTGAAACCTAAAATTCAATGTTATTTTCAGTCAGCTATATCTTTAGGTCTAGCCAAACGGTCATTTAAAGTTCATACCACTTCAGCATGGTAACTGGACAATATGGCTCTGAGGTGTTTGGAAATATCACTGTAGGTCTAGGCCGTTTATAGCTCTCATTGTTTCAGTGTCTGCACATGCACTGTTAGCTAACCAACCTGTAATTAGTACTCCGACCCATCAAATTTATTAGGACACCTCCTTTAGCGGTCAATGCTATGTCATTGTTCTGTTAACCGCACTTGTGCACACCTCAGTCTGGAATACATACCTATTACCGGTGGCCAGGATCCCAGCTGTCATGATCCCGACAGCGGGATTCCGGCCACCAGTATGCCCGCAGCGGGAAGAGCGCTCGAAAGCCCCTTTGCGGGCTCACTGCGCTCGCCACGCTGTGGACACGGTGGCTTGCTGCGCCCGCCACAGGATCTATTATTCCTCTATAGGTATCGTGGACACCCACAGAGGGAGAAAAGTCTGTGGTGGCGCTGGTATTCCGGCTGCGCCATTTCACCACCTGTCGGGATTCTGCCGTCTGCATTGTGACCGCCGGGATCCCGACAGGTAGTCTCATGATTGCCTACCCTCTGTACATTTGAATAGGCATTTGCTGTTGACTTGCTTCTTAACCATTCTCCTATCTGCTCCGATATGGAATTTCTGTGTACCAGTTTGGCTGCTTTGCCAATACCCTTTTTTGCGCACACCACTGTTGTGTACTGATTATTGGACTTGTCTCTGTATCACGTTCTTATCTCATCCTTACTTGCTCTTATTGGATTCCCATGTGTGAGTCTATTTGTCCTGTCATTAGACATTAGCTTTGCCAAACCCTTGTCTTCTGATCTCTGGGGGTCATTCCGAGTTGATCGCTAGCTGCTTTCGTTCGCTCTGCAGCGATGAGGCAGAAAAAAAGGCACTTCTGCGCATGCGTATGCAGTGCAAAGCACACACGCATCGTACTATTGCACCGAACTATGTCGTTTCACACACGGTCTAGCGAAGCTTTTCAGTCGCACTGCTGGCCGCAGAGTGATTGACAGGAAGAGGGCGTTTCTGGGTGGCAACTGACCGTTTTCAGTGAGTGTTCGGAAAAACCCAGGCGTGCCAGGAAAAAAGCAGGCGTGGCTGGGCGTGTTCGTGACGTCAAAACAGGAAATGAATGGTCTAAAGTGATCGCAAGCGCTGAGTAGGTATTGAGCTACTCTAAAACTGGACGAAAAAAGTTTGCCGCCGTTCTGCGATCCTTTCGTTCGCACTTCTGCTAAGCTAAAATACACTCCCAGTGGGAGGCGGCATAGCGTTTGCACGGCTGCTAAAAACTGCTAGCGAGCGAACAACTCAGAATGACCACCTCTGTTAAGTTTTGTGCAAATCCTGGACTGTGAAAAACGGTAACAATTCGTAACCACCTGTGACCAGGGCTGCCATCAGAAATTGTGGTGCCAGGGACTGACAAAGTAGGCAGGGCATCCCCCACCCCAAAAAATAAGTAAGCGTGGCCTGGTGACGTGATTGCTCCTGGATCATCTCTCCCCCTGCTGGAGGCGACGGTGTCCCGGTGTGCTGAGGTTAATCCCTGGTGGGAGGTACAGGATCCTGACACTGATAAGGGCGGTTGGTGGATCCAATGCCGGGATTTTACTTTTAAAACCAAGTGGTATTTGAAGCCCACTCAGATGAATTCTGAGGTATAAGAAAAACCTATTGTGGTTCTTTAATGTGTTTGTATAAGTTCTTATGAATAAAAAGTATATTGCACTATGAAGCGCCCCTCTGATTTTCCTTCTTGGATAACTTTCATACCGTGGGATCCCGGGATCTTACAATCAGAGGGAGCTGCAGTCTGCAAACATCAGATCTTCTTGGTGCTGTCAAACCCATAATAGAGGAAAAAACTCTGACCAACAATACAACTCCTATGCATATATACGGAACAACACCGTTATATGGCCCCTGCACCATACTAAATCCCCACAGGAGTGTCCCTGACACCATATTATGGCCCACACAGTAATGCCCACACAGTAATTATGCCAGTACATGCTCATTGTTAAAGGACCCCCCCAACCGCCACTGCCGTTGTGAGTCTGCCGTCACAGCGGAGGCTGCTGTTCGTGTCTGCCTGGTTTAAACTATTGAAAACATCCCTCCCAAAATGGCCACCACCTCAGAGGAGACAGTTATTAAAGATACTAGTGCCTCCTCTAGTATCTTTAATAACTGTCTCCTCTGAGGTGGCGGCCATTTTGATAGGGACATTTTCAATAGAGCACTGTGGGTGGACGAATGGGAATGGACAGCGGCATGAGTGGCCCGTGCCCTCCCCTCTCTGTCTGAGAAGCAGGGCCTGGGACAGCTGTGCCCCCAGTACTCCCTGATGGCAGCCCTGACTGTTACTATAATGACTGAACTTTGTGTAGTTATTTAATAGGATTCGTAATTCTGCAAGCTTTCCTATAAATATGTACAGTTTTGTGTGTGTTTTTCTTCTGTGCAAAACATGTTACTACATTAATACCCCTTTCACACCATTATGTTGGGTTGTACCCAGGATTTTGTACACTGGTCCATCCCGGGTGCGACCCGACCGAGACCCCTTTCAGACTCTCGGCCCAATCCAACTAATTGTCGGGTTGGTGACGTCACCTCCGATTCCCATGGTGTGAACGGGTGCATCAATCTAGCTTACCTGTTCACACTGCACCATGAGCCAGCTTGAACCAGTGTTCAACCCTGCTCGCTACCTGGATTGAAATGCCGGATGCCCAACCTCTGTAATTTTCACAGGGTGCTTTCACACTGTACAAAATCCCAGATTGTTGCGCGTTCACGTGTAATAATCTGAGATATTTCTGGCAGTGTGAAAGGGGTATTAAACTACATCATGTAATAAGTGATACTTTCCTTTACTAAAGTGTAGTTTTAGGACTTGTGTGTTCTACTTTAAACATTGGGTGCAGAACTAATTATGAGTATGCTTGTCTGGCAGTAAAGCTTGATTACGCTGGCTGCAGCCAAAACTCATCTCTGTTAGAACTGGATAAATAATATTGTATATATTCTGCTAATGAGTTTCAGACTTTTTAACAGGATCGAGGGACGTTGTTTTGCTTGAGATTGACTTCAGTCCATTCCAGGAATAGATTAAAATAATTATAGTAATCAAGCAGGCTGTTGTGTTACAGACACATTATAATGTAAATGGATATTGCAGTCAAAGAAATTATCCAATGTATTTATATTACTTAATGCCTAATAAAATCCACTCCAGTGCTTAATTAAGAATTTAAGTTGCCACTTTCTAGTTTCAGAAGTAACATGGTATTATGCACATCATGATCAAAAAAACGCTTGCATCCGTGCATAGAGATCCGTCCAACTCGTACCCCTTTTCCACCTACGAGCACGGGTCGCAGCCGGGAGCCTGACACGGTTGATACCTGGCTGCGGCCCGTGCTCAGCCTCCTTTCCCATCAGCAGTCACCAACCTGGCATATTGCCGGGTTGGTGACGCTGCTAGTGACGCGGCAGGGGCGGCGCTGGAAGATCACATGATCTCCCAGCACTGCCCTTCCATATAATGTAAACGGGACACGGCCCCGTTTACACTACAACCCTACCCGGATCATTCCCGTGTCCTACCCAGGTATTTACCCGGATAGGATTCACGGTTCACTTGATCCGGGTTTTTGCGGGGGGACCCTTTTCCACTTGCAAAAAACACTGGTAAATGCGCGCCCCCGTGCATTTACCCGTGTTTTTTGAGCTAGTGGAAAAGCGGTATCGGAATCACCCCCAGAACCTCTAAGCACTATTTCCCATTGCAATCCGTAACATTTATCTATTTTCCTGTGAATTGTAAACTTGTGTAAACCCTTTGCTACGGAGAATGAGTGGGACTCATCCTCCGCAGCAGTCATCCACAGCAAAGTTTCCCCAGCTTACTTACCTTCCCCTCACCAGCATTAATCTCCAATGAGGTATCCTAAGGGTGAGGGGGCCGGTCCCGGAGCATTTATGTTGGTGTGCATGCCATAGGTAATGCATATTAAACCATAGATTTCGCAATAAGTGCATGTGTTTAGTCCCAGAGGGTGCAATTAATGCAGATTTTCCTTGCAGCTCCTGAGGCTATGAAGACAAATCCATGTAGAGTGTACTCACCTGGACTTAACATGCGGGTTATCAACGCTCATTTGAATCACTGTGGGTTGACAATTAGCCACAGGGAAAACCCTGCAGTTAAAAGAATCTGCTCCAAAATCTTCTGGAAAAGAACCCACAAGGTATAATGTGCGTGGGATGTCCCAGGTCTGTGACCCTGTTTGGTACCAGTGTTATTCCCGGGACTGACCTGAGTTATCCTTGCAGTCTGAAGGGCATGACCTGGGTCAAGATGATCGGGTCATCCCTAAAAGGAGTTAATTGGCGGGCACAGTAGCGCTTGGAGATGGCATCATCTCTTCCAATCATTTACTGCTAGACGGAAGACCCGGGTCTGGTGTGTACGGCGACGACCCAGGAATAACCCCGGTCCATCATCCAGGTGTAAAAGGGGGTGGCAAGTATTATAACCCTGATTTCAACCCATGTTCAGTGTCCCAGGTGGAAGTAAGATTAAAGCGGGGGTTAATGTCTGAAAGGATTATCAGTCTTGTTCTGTTACTGTATTCCAAATTCTGAAATTCTGCTTATGTTGGCACTGCATGGGAACTTTCTGTTTTTCTTATCTAGATAACTACTCCCTTTTCACATGTTTCATCCTATAAATTGTTTTGACCAAATTCCATTCTGTATATCCATGTATAGTGACTGAGCATTTTGCTGAAATAAAGGATTTATCAAGCAACATGTCGGCTAATGCCTATTGGTCTCTTTGAACATAAACTGACAAGGTTTGTGACTATGACATCAACCTATGATATTGCATGCGAATATATTTTTCCTGTTTCTAGTTGATTCAAAATAATGTTAAAAAAAGGAACTTATTCATTAAAGTTAACAAATGTGAAAAACGTGTGTGTATCTCTGTAATTGTTAACATAGCTTTTAAAAAAAATATTTATTATTTGAAGAAAAAAAGAAAATGTGTATGGACTGTAGTTTTATTATCAATTTAAATTTTTCTTAAATTGTAATATGTGAGAAATATATACTGATATGTCCTTATACACCATACAGTGTGAGATGCCTGTCTGGAGTGAGCCTACAGGACCTGTACAGCTCAGCTAACTTCCGGTGTGTTTATTGCCAAAAATGTGTCTTAGTTGCATGAGCAAATTGTGCTCATTAATTTAATATGTGACATTTGTATATTGTGTGTGACTGAGTCTGTATACCGAGGAGAACAGAACTTGTATTGGAAAAAGCTGTGGCTGCTGCATTTTAGCACTTGGTGTACAGATTCAGAGACTCAGTAGCACACAGACAAGTGCCATACAGTATATCAAATTAATTTGCACAGTCTCCTGGTACATTGTGACTAAGATGCATTTAGTCAAAAATAGAATCAACAAAGACTCTAAATTTATTCTTGTGTCTTAAAAACCTATATAAGCAATAGTTCATTACAAATCGTTTGCTGTGGAATTATTGGGGAGTACAAATACTGTAATGCAAATTTGCATCCAGGGGGAACCCAGGTGGAAAATTGAGAACCACTGTACTAGACAGTTGTGGATTAGCTGCATCTACTCGGCAAGAAAGTGTTGCTGGCTTTTTGTTTTTTTATGTTTATTTTCTATAATCTGTATGAAAACTTAATGAGTTTTCCACAAGCCACACATTGGTTACTAATAGACCACAATTCATATATGTTTTTTGAAGTTCCCTTCACTTTTTATTTGGCAGACCTTTAAGCCTTAACCTTTTAAATATTTATATATGATCTATGAAGTTAAAATACAGTATTCAGTCTTGACATTACCCTGCAGCTTTATACAAAAAAAAAACAAAAAAAAAACCTGTACCTCAATACTCCATTACAGAAAGCTGAAACATGCCTACCACATATTTAGGGCTGTGTGCTTATGAGATCTGATGCAGGTCAAGCAGCTGAGACTGCAGGCAATGGCAGTGCTGTAACATCGCTGGCCTTGTCTCTGTGTATAAATCAACTAATCCCCACAATGCATTTCTGTAAAGCCATGCCTGCCAAGTTATCTCAGACTGTGTTCATAGAAACACCTCCACCTTAACATTGCAACCGTCCGCAGAGTGTTGAATGAACATGGTGGACAAACTGTATTATGGTAATAATAATCACCTAAGATAATGTACATGTGTAGCCGTGCTCATCGTTGACGTGATGCATACGCACAGGCATAAGCTCCATTATACACTGTGCTGCGACTAGTCACAGCCAGCATTCGTCCGTAAAAATGAATGGACGCATGCGTGCATTCATTCACGGCTACACTAGCTGCGCCTTCCGTGCATTAATGAGTGTGGTTACATCTGTGTGCACTTCAATCAGTTCAATATAGACAGTCTTCTAAAATACAGAATGTACTCCCCAATTCAATAGGAAAAGGGACAGCACTCATATCAGAAATGAATGTTTATTGAAAATGCATAAAATAGATCATGACAGTTTGTGCCCAATGTTCTATTTTATGCATTTTTAATAAACCTTTTTCATTTCTAGTGATGTGAGTTTTTCATTTCAATTATAATACAAGATTCCTGTGTAAGTTTGTGGATACAATTAATTTGTTAATGATGTTTCCATGATGTATCAGTTACATTGTTCAATATCCTGTAGGTTAACCTGAGATTTGAAGGACATTATTTTCTTTTCTCCTTTTTTTTTTTTTTTTTGTATCCAAACACAGCTGTGGAGAGGTGTATACAACAATGCATGGCTGTTGTATGCCTCAGAGCTCTTATTTGTGTGGGTCATATATTATGCATAGCATAGTACATTTATACTGTAGAGATTTTTCTTACAATCTAAGCTGTAGGGTGTCTGTGATACGATCTAATATTTATCAAGGTAGCCTGCTGTGCTGCTTTTATCTGACATTTCAGTGGATCTAGTCCTGATATGAGCTTGAGCCATATCTGGATTTCAAAGTAGAACAAAGTGACGGAAGAGAGTTCACGAATGGAAGTGGAAATATAGTGTTTGTAAGAAACAGTTTATTTTCATCTTGTTTTTCTGTAATAGTTCAGTAAAACATATTGCTTGGGCCAATACTAAAATAGTACCTTAGTATTATAAAGAAAAGAAAGTATGGTAGTGATAGTATGGTTTTGGTTATCACCTCTATCTGCCAAAAGGATACAGTTTCCAGACTTGCTTTGCTTTCAAGCATCTACAGCAGGGGTGGGGAACCTTTTTTCTACCGAGGGCCATTTGGATATTTATAAAATCCTTCGTGGGCCATACAAAAATTCTCAACTTAAATTACCCTGCCCCCCAGTAGGTCTGCCCCTTAGAGGTACTGTGTGTGTGCGCGCCTCCGGCGCCAAAAAAATGGGTGTGGCCAGTTAAAATGGGACGTAATACACATATGCCCCCAATAGTGCGGTGCCAGATCCACAATTGCCCCCACAGTGCCAGGTATACAAATGCCCCCACAGTGCCAGGTATACAAATGCCCCTCACAGTGCCAGGTATACAAATGCCCCTCACAGTGCCAGGTATACAAATGCCCCTCACAGTGCCAGGTATACAAATGCCCCTCACCGTGCCAGGTATACAAATGCCCCTCACAGTGCCAGGTATACAAATGCCCCTCACAGTGCCAGGTATACAGATGTCCCCACAGTGCCAGGTATACAGATGCCCACACAGTGCCAGGTATACAGATGCCCCCACAGTGCCAGGTATACAGATGCCCTCCCCCCTCCCCTCCGTGCTGCTTACCGTGGGAGTGACACGGAGGAGAGCGCGGCCGCCGGGTGGGAGCGGCGGCGTGTAGTACTTCAAACCAGCCGCCGGTTCGAGAGCCAATCAGAGCTCGCGGACCGGCAGCCGCGGCTCCTGATTGGCTGCCGGTCCGCGAGCTCTGATTGGCTCACGGACCGGCGGCTGGTTTGAAGTACTACACGCCGCCGCTCCCACCCGACAGCCGCGCTCTCCTCCCTGTTCTGAGAGCTGAGACACGCTGCCGCCGGACTGAGCGGCAGCGTGTCTCACTGACACAAGCTGGTGGGCCGGACCAAACGGCTTTGCGGGCCGTGTACGGCCCGCAGGCCGGAGGTTCCCCACCCCTGATCTACAGCCATGCACATGATGCTGTAACTAACTAGCACATTCTATAACGCTCTATACACATGCATCACTGGGGTCGGCGACACCCGGTGTGCCACAACAGAAAAGGGGGCTTGGCCTCATTGCCTGCTCCCTTTTTCATCAATAAGGGCTTGTAACCAGAATTCCCAGAGATGCTGGGCTGCCCCCGGAGACTCGTCTGGTGGCCTCACAGTGGGACAGTGTCCCCTAAGCAGCTAACTTGGGCCAGATCCCTGCTGGTCTCCCCCTACAAGCCCAGGCACTTAGTACCCACTCCCCCCATATATTGTCATTTGATATAATTTTCCAGTCTGCACTACTCTAGGATAAAATACATATCTGGAGACACTTGAATTCAAGTATATTTAACCATTCTTATTTTTATTTCTGTGACACCCTGCTCAATTTTTGTACAAGGCACTTTTTGTGCTGAGTTTGTATATTCTTCCTGGGTAAGCATGGTTTTCTTCCAGGTGCTCCGTTATCCTCCCACACTCCAACCGTAATGTATTCTCTCTTATCTGGGTCTCCCTTCTATTTCCTTTTCCACTGTTGCTGCCACTTGATTTACTTGAAACTGCTTACTTCAAACTCGCCCTTACAAGCTTAAGCTGGGACAACACCTACAGGTTATCTTTCCAGCCATCCAACTATTTGGCTGATTAGAATGAAAATCTGGTAATGTATGTCACAGACCTGGGATGGGAGAGTTGGGTACTCAGGGATTCTTTCCGATGATCGGGAAGAGGAACAGTAGCTGGGTCGGAATAAAGACTACCGGATGTAGGTCTTCCACATGCAGATTTATAGGTATCTAATGCTTGAGATTGATGCCAAAGAACACTGAATGAAGAAATGAAATGATGACTCGAAAACGATGCTAAAGAATACTGTACGTAGAGATGAGTGATGACTTATGAGCGATGCTGAAGAACACTGAATGAAGAAATGAGTGATGACTTGTGAGCGATGCTGAAGAACAATGAATGAAGAAGAGTGATGACTTGTGAACGATGCTGAAGACAACTGAATGAAGAAATGAGTGATGACTTATGAGCGATGCTGAAGAACACTGAATGAAGAAATTAGTGATGACTTGTGAACAATGCTGAAGACAACTGAATGAAGAAATGAGTGACTACTTGTGAACGATGCTGAAATGCTGGAAGCACTGGAACTCTGAGAGCTTAGAAGCATAAATGTTATGCTGGAAGCACTGGAACTCTGTGAGAGCTGGGAAACAGGTCTCCACAAGCAGCAGCGTGAGCCTGGGAGTAGGTTGCTTAGCGACGATACTCAGGCGCCGGAGCTTTGCCCAGCGCCTCCTTTTGAACTGCCCGCTCTGCCTCTGATTGGTGGACGGAGCTCCGGATCGTACCATTGGCCCATTCCGCCCACATGGACGCCGGGCACAATGGCGGCGTCCATGGTCTGGAGAGACACCAGCTGCACGCTGGGAGGCGAAGCCCACCGGGGGAGACTGCCCCGGAGCCCCAGCATGCGGTGGAGGGGTAAGCGCGGCGGCCACCTCTCCCTTACTGTGATAGTGTATGGGAGCACATGACAATCGATGATTCGCCGACAAACATTGGAAAACAGATGAAAACATTTGTTAAGAGAAATTACAGAAAACCTTTAACCAATATGTCTGAACGACCATTTTCGTCTGTTTCCACTGGGAAAATTGTGATCGTCATAAGCGAGAAGTGGAATTTTTGTATTTTCTCTTACGTCCTAGAGGATGCTGGGGACTCCGTAAGGACCATGGGGAATAGACGGGCTCCACAGGAGACATGGGCACTAAAAAGAACTTTAGGTATGGGTGTGCACTGGCTCCTCCCTCTATGCCCCTCCTCCAGACCTCAGTTTAATAATGTGCCCAGAGGAGACTGGGTGCACTACAGGGAGCTCTCCTGAGCTTCCTGAAAAGAAAGTATTTTGTTAGGTTTTTTATTTTCAGGGAGACCTGCTGGCAACAGACTCCCTGCATCGTGGGACTGAGGAGAGAGAAGCAGACCTACTTAAATGCTAGGCTCTGCTTCTTAGGCTACTGGACACCATTAGCTCCAGAGGGAGTCAGAACGCAGGTCTCCCCTAGCGGTTCGTCCCGGAGCCGCGCCGCCGTCCTCCTCGCAGAGCCGGAAGATAGAAGCCGGGTGAGTATAGGAAAGCAGAAGACTTTAGAGGCGGCAGAAGACTTCAGATCTTCACTGAGGTAACGCTGCGCGCCATTGCTCCCACACAGAACGCACACTGTTGGGTGCAGGGCGTGGGGGGGGGCGCCCTGGGCAGCAATGTATTCTTTTAGGACTAGCTGTAAGTAAATATACACTTATTTGTGTGTTTTGGTATCCCCGCCAGTTTGTTCAAAGAGCGGGACTGAAGCCACTCACCAGCGCCATTTTCTCCACAAGCACACGCTGAGAAGCTGGCTCCCCGTACTCTCCCCTGCTGATCACCTGTGACAGAGGGTTTTAAAGAAGGGGGGGGGGGGGCACATAATTTGGCGCAGTGAATATACAAATAGCGCTGTATCTGGGTAATTTTTTTGTCCAGGGATATTGGCGCTGGGTGTGTGCTGGCATACTCTCTCTCTGTCTCTCCAAAGGGCCTTGTGGGGAAACGGTCTCCAGATAGAGTCTTCCCTGAGTGTGTGGTGTGTCAGTACGTCCATGTCGGCATGTCTGAAGCGGAAGGCTCTCCTAGGGATGAGTTGTGGTGTCTCCGTCGGCAACGCCGACACATGACTGGATGTAAATGTGGAATATTTTAAATGCAAATGTGGATTTATTGCACAAACGTTTGGACAGAGCAGAGTCCAGGGACAGTACAGAGGGTCATACCCTGCTTTTCCCTATGTCACAGGGGCCTTCGGGGTCTCAAAAACGCCCACTTTCTCCGGTAGTTGACACTGATATCGACACAGATTCTGAATCCAGTATCGATTATGATGATGCGAGGATGCAGCCAAAATTGGCAAAGAGTATTCATTATATGATTATTCCTATAAAGGATGTGCTGCATATTATAGATGACCCCGCGGTGCCTAATCGAAAAATCCACATGTTTAAAGAAAAGAAGGCTGAGGTTACTTTTCCACCTTCTTTTGAATTAAATGAGTTATTTGAAAGTGCTTGGGAAACTCCAGACAAGAAACTGCAGATTCCCAAAAGGATTCTTATGGCGTATCCTTTCCCGATCAAGGACAGGATACGGTGGGAATCCTCCCCAAGGGTGGACAAAGCGTTGACACCCCTTTCCAAAAAGGTGGCGCTGCCGTCTCAGGATACCGCTGCCCTCAGGGATCCTGCGGATCGCAAGCAGGAAACTACCTTGAAGTCAATTTACACTCATACCGGTACCTTACTCAGACCGGCAATAGCGGCGGCCTGGGTTTGTAGCGCTGTTATAGCGTGGACCGATACCTTATCTACTGATATGGATACAATGGATAAGGAAACTATTTTATTGACCCTGGGCCATATTAAGGATGCGGTCCTTTATATGAGAGAGGCTCAGAGGGATGTAGGCATACTGGGGTCCAGAGCGAATGCTATGGCGATTTCTGCCAGGCGAGCACTGTGGACCCGACAGTGGACGGGTGAGATGCCGATTCAAAACGGCATATGGAGGTTTTACCTTACAAGGGTGAGGAATTGTTTGGGGAAGGCCTCACAGACCTGGTTTCCACGGCTACTGCAGGTAAATCAATTTTTTTTACCTTATGTTTCCTCACAGCCTAAGAAAGCGCCACATTATCAGATGCAGTCCTTTCGGTCGCATAAATCCAAGAGAGCTCGGGGATCTTCCTTTCTTGCCAGAGGTAAGGGCAAGGGGAAAAAACTGCCAACTACAGCCAGTTCCCAGGAACAAAGGTCCTTCCCCCGGCTTCTACTAAATCCACCGCATGACGCTGGGGCTCCGCGGGAGGAGTCCGCTCCTGTGGGGGCACGTCTTCGTCTGTTCAGCCAGGTCTGGGTTCTCTCTCAGGTGGATCCCTGGGCAATAGACATTGTTTCCCAGGGGTACAAGCTGGAATTCGAAGAGGTGCCTCCTCGCCGGTTTTTCAAATCGGCACTGCCGACTTCTTCCCCAGAGAGGGAGGTAGTTGTGGCAGCAATTCAAAAGTTGTGCCTTCAACAAGTGGTGGTCAAAGTATCCCCGCTTCAGCAGGGGATGGGCTATTACTCAACCCTGTTTGTGGTCCCGAAACCGGACGGTTCGGTCAGACCCATTCTGAATTTAAAATCCTTAAACCTATACTTGAAGAGGTTCAAGTTCAAGATGGAATCGCTCAGAGCGGTCATCGCAAGTCTGGAAGGGGGAGATTATATGGTGTCCCTGGACATAAAGGATGCATACCTTCATGTCCCCATTTATCAACCTTATCAAGCGTTCCTGAGATTTGTGGTGCAGGATTGTCATTACCAATTTCAGACGTTGCCGTTTGGGCTTTCCACGGCCCGAGTATTTTTACCAAATTAATGGCGGAGATGATGGTGCTCCTGCGCAAGCAGGGGTCACAATTATCCCATACTTGGACGATCTCCTGATAAAAGCGAGATCGAGAAAACGATTGATGGACAGCCTATCACTCTCCCTGAGGGTGTTGCAACAACACAGTTGGATCCTAAACCTACCAAAGTCACAGTTAGTTCCAACGACCCGATTGCCTTTCTTAGGCATGATTCTGGACACTGAACAAAAGAGGGTTTTTCTTCCAAAAGAAAAGGCCCAGGAACTTCAGAGCTTGGTCAAGGACCTGTTGAAGCCAGACAGGGTGTCGGTACATCACTGCACTCGAGTGCTGGGAAAAATGGTGGCGTCTTACGAGGCCATTCCGTTCGGAAGGTTCCATGCCAGGACTTTTCAGTGGGACCTTCTGGACAAGTGGTCCGGGTCACATCTACAGATTCATCAGATGATCCGCCTGTCCCCCAGGGCCAGGGTGTCTCTCCTGTGGTGGCTGCAGAGTACTCACCTTCTAGAGGGTCGTAGGTACGGCATCCAGGACTGGGTTCTGGTGACCACGGACGCGAGCCTCCGAGGATGGGGAGCAGTCACACAGGGAAGAAACTTCCAAGGTCATTCTGGAATTAAGGGCCATATACAACGGCCTTCGTCAGGCGCAGACCTTACTTCAAGGTCTACCGGTTCTGATTCAGTCAGACAACATCACAGCAGTGGCTCATGTAACCGCCAAGGCGGCACAAAGAGCAGAGTGGCAATGGCAGAGAAGCCTCAAAGATTCTTCGATGGGCGGAGAGTCATGTTAGCGCTCTGACAGCAGTCTTCATTCCGGGAGTGGACAACTGGGAAGCAGACTTCCTCAGCAGACACGATCTGCATCCAGGAGAGTGGGGACTTCATCAGGAAGTCTTCGCAGAGATTGCAAGTCAGTGGGGACTACCTCAAATAGACATGATGGCGTCACGCCTCAACAAGAAGCTTCGGAGGTATTGTGCCAGGTCAAGGGACCCTCAGGCAGTAGCGGTGGACGCCCTGGTGACACCGTGGGTGTTTCAGTCGGTCTATGTGTTCCCTCCTCTTCCTCTCATCTCAAAAATACTGAGTATCATAAGACGAAGAGGGGTTGAGGCAGTTCTCATTGTTCCAGATTGGCCTCGAAGGGCCTGGTATCCGGATCTGCAGGAAATGCTCACAGAAGATCTGTGGCCTCTTCCTCTCAGGGAAGACCTGTTACAACAAGGGCCCTGTTTGTTCCAGGACTTACCGTGACTGCGTTTGACGGCATGGCGGTTGAACGCAGGATCCTAGCGGAGAAGGGCATTCCGGAGGAGGTCCTTCGTACTCTGATTAAGGCTAGGAAGGAGGTGACATCGAAACATTATCACCGTATCTGGAGGAAGTATGTGTCTTGGTGTGAAGCCAAGACTGCTCCTCCGGAAGAATTCCATCTGAGCAGTTTTCTCCACTTCCTGCAAACTGGAGTGAATTTGGGCCTAAAGTTAGCCTCCCTTAAGGTTCAGATTTCGGCCCTATCCATTTTCTTTCAAAAAGAATTGGCTTCTCTACCGGAAGTACAGACTTTCGTGAAGGGGGTGCTGCATATCCAGCCTCCTTTTGTGCCTTTGGTGGCACCATGGGACCTTAACGTGGTGTTACGGTTTCTTAAGTCTCACTGGTTTGAACCGCTTCAAACAGTTGAGTTGAAGTATCTCACTTGGAAAGTGGTCATGTTATTGGCCTTGGCTTCGGCGAGGCGAGTGTCGGAGTTAGCGGCTTTGTCTCACAAAAGCCCTTATCTGATTTTCCATGTGGATAGAGCTGAGTTGCGGACTCGTCCTCAATTTTTGCCTAAGGTGGTTTCTTCTTTTCATATGAACCAACCTATTGTGGTGCCTGTGGCTACAAGGGACGTGGAAGATTCCGAGTCCCTGGATGTGGTCAGGGCATTGAAAATTTATGTGGCCAGAAGGCTTGGGTTAGGAAAACAGAGGCTCTGTTTATCCTGTATGCAGCCAACAAGGTTGGCGCTCCTGCGTCTAAGCAGACTATTGCTCGCTGGATCTGTAACACGATTCAGCAGGCTCATTCTACGGCTGGATTGCCGTTACCGAATTCGGTTAAGGCCCATTCCACTAGTAAGGTGGGCTCTTCTTGGGCGGCTGCCCGGGGCGTCTCGGCATTACAACTTTGCCGAGCAGCAACTTGGTCGGGTTCAAACACTTTAGCAAAATTCTACAAGTTTGATACCTTGCTGATGAGGACCTAATGTTTGCTCATTCGGTGCTACAGAGTCATCCGCACTCTCCCGCCCGTTTGGGAGCTTTGTTATAATCCCCATGGTCCTTACGGAGTCCCCAGCATCCTCTAGGACGTAAGAGAAAAGAAGATTTTAAACCTACCGGTAAATCTTTTTCTCCTAGTCCATAGAGGATGCTGGGCGCCCGTCCCAGTGCGGACAACATCCTGCAAGACTTGTATATAGTTGTTGCTTACATAAGGATTATATTTTTCAGTTGGATCAGTTTTGGATTGATACTGGTTATGTTTCATACTGTTGACTGGTTCGTATCTCCCATGTTTTACGGTGTGAATGGTGTGGCTGGTATGAATCTTGCCCTTGGATTTACAAAATCCTTTCCTCGTACTGTCCGTCTCCTCTGGGCACAGTTTCTCTAACTGAGGTCTGGAGGAGGGGCATAGAGGGAGGAGCCAGTGCACACCCATACCTAAAGTTCTTTTTAGTGCCGATGTCTCCTGTGGAGCCCGTCTATTCCCCATGGTCCTTACGGAGTCCCCCAGCATCCTCTACGGACTACGAGAAAAAGATTTACCGGTAGGTCTAAAATCTTATTTTTTATTTTTACCATAAAAATGGCACCCCTAAAACTTGTTTCAAGAGGCACCCTAGTTATACCCCTGTTCATAGGCTCACAGGAAAGGAAATAAGAGCAAATCCTGTACTATGACTTTGAAAGATGCATTACTGTATTATTGATAGCACTTGGGGGACATTCTATACAGCGGTTTTCCTCAGAATGAGAGCTTCGTCTCGCCGCCCTACTGAAAAACTAGGGCTGTTTTGGATTGCGGAGAACTTGTGTGTAGGAGACATAGGACTACACTCTAACCAACAGTGATAATCTGTTTACTGGATTTGCTGGCATGCTTAATGATCATTCTAATTACATTTTCAAGATAATTGGAAATGTTATGGAAAAGTGCAGCTGAGCTGGTGCAGCCATATTGTTTTGTGTATCTTTGTTTGCTGCAGTCGTTTTTATAATGTAATTTTATTGCATTTAAATCATTTTAATAAGTATAAAGTATCTTTAAGCTTAGAACTCTCTTCCTAACTGGTAGTGCTCCTAGTTTCTGTTTAAAAGCAGAAATACCACTCACAATGCTGATGGCTAAACTATGAAAATGCAGTGGTGCTTATGCTGGAATAATAATTGAGATTAAAAGTGTTTGTTTTTGAAGGAAGAAGACTGTGTGTCGGTAGATGAATGGGGAAAAAAAATGTAATATTGGATAAACATTTATTATAGTACCTATATGTGGGCAGGCAGCAACGGACTGGGTGAACGGTGCACTTCCCTCTGGGCCGGACCCCCCCTCTCACCAGTACAGTCCCAGATTAAAGGAGACACCAGTGGCATCTAGCGGAGAGCAAGGCTGGAGTATAAGATAAGGAGCAGGGCGATTGAGTACTCCACCCCATACAGACTCCACCCTACCCCCATTTAATGCTCCATCAGAAATTCCCCAGGCTGGAATTTGCAGAACCACAGTAGAAATGTCACTAGTAAAAAACAAGGAATGTGTGAAAGGCTGATCAGGTGATGGGATAAAAATCAAAGCAAATGTATTTGTGACATGAATGACAGTTGTGTGCATATTTGTCACCTGTTTCTAATTGCCATCGACATTCTAAAGGTTAAATGACTTGTCTTTGGCAAAGGGCCTGATTCAGACCTGGAAACAGTCCTAATTTGGTTGCTATTGACCAATGGTTTTGGAACTGCGCATGTTGTCCTAAGTAAGTCACCTGTGTTCAAGCATTTTTATCCTTAAAACCTGGACCATTAGGTTGCCTTTAGGACCGAGTTTGGGAACCTCTGGGTTGTCGTCTGTCTCCTGCACACAACCCCTCCGTAATGCAAAAAATCTCTAGTTTTTCAGCAGGGCTGCAAGATGAACCACAGAATGCAGTTCAAGTAATACAGTAATGTATCTTTTGAAGTTATAGTACAGGATTTGCGCTAACTTCCTTTCATGTGGACAATGGCCTGACTAGGGTACATTTTGAACCATATTATAGTGTTGCCAGGATGGTGACCCTACTGGACTTCTCAAGACATGTGAGTATTGATAAATACCAGTAACTATAGACATGCAAGGCAAAAATAACAAATGGTATATGCTATCAGTTACGATTATTAATGATAAAAATATAGAACCAATAAAGATTTATAATGAAAATCTGATGCAGAATCTGGTCAGAGTTCTTTGTAATGACTGCTTATCTCCCGTTTAACGTGCTGCAACTTTGTGTTGTGATTAATCTTTTTAAATACCAAAGACTCTTATGCTGGGCATTCACGGTCAGATACAATGCCTGTCAGACCCGCAGACATTTTATCTGACCTTGCAGATAACCGGGACATTCAATGTGATATATCTCAGTTTATGTCACGTGATATCAGTGCTCCGCCCCGAGGGAGGAGACATTTGCCTGTTCCTTCCCATGTGAAGGAACAGGGGAAATGTCCATCAGTCGACCGCAGTAGGGAATGCAGTGCCCGATGCGGCCAGATGGACACTTTGTAAATATTGAATCGGAGGGACATGATTGATATTTTCAGAATGGTCGGCCACATACACTCTGAAATTATCTGGTCAATCCACTGATATCTGACAGATTGGCCAGATAATCGTAGAGTGTATGCCCAGCATTACTAAACTTTATCCAACGATTCTGGTCAATTTAGCAAAATAAGAACAACATTGAATAAATATTATACATTTTTGTGTTGAAACATTGGGTTTAATTCAACATTCACTATTTAAAAAATTAAGATTCATAAACATGTTATTTCAAGGTCTAAAGATAAGCTATAAAGGGGCATACACACAGGGCGACTTTGTGCTAAACGATCTAGGTTAGCACAGATCACTCAGCACACATCGCTATACACACAGCAATGTGTGCTGAGCGATCTGTGCTAACCAGTGTTCTTTATACACATGCTAGGCGATCTAACTAACTCTTGCCTGCATGTGCTAAAGGGGGTAATTCAGACCTGATCGCTGCTGTGCGTTTTCGCACAGCGGACGATCAGGTCTGTACTGCGCATGCATATGCACTGCAATGCGCTGGTGCATTGGACGACAGGATGGTGCAAAAAAGCGATCGCACGGGCGATTGCTAGGTGACTGACAGGAAGAGGCCGTTTGTGGGTGGCAACTGAACGTTTTAGAGGCGTGTCTGGAAAAATGCAGGAGGGACCAGGCGTTTGCAGGGAGGGTTTCTGATGTCGGCTCCGGCCCCAATCAAGTCCTGGGCTGAGCAGAGACTGCACAAACTGATGCAGATCGCACACAGCAAATACCCTCCCCCTGTAGGCTGCGACTACCTGATCGCAGGGATACAAAAAACGCACTGTAGCAATCAGGTCTGAATTACCCCCTAAGATCAGAGCGGGCGATGGCGCCACGCAGGGCCGCGCAACGCCATTGCTATGGGGTGTACACACAGCGATCCGTGCTTAATTTCTAAACGATCTAGAGAGATCGCTTAGAAAATAGGCAAAAAACCCGCCTTTACACTACTTTATTTTACAGGATATTGACTTACCAATGAGTGTTTTTGGAAATGATTTTATCATTACCAGTCTGAATGGATTTTTTTTGCAAACCAAATCTTTTTATTTTTAATGCAGTCTCTAATATACATTTAGCGTGTATCTGGTTGGCTGCATAGATTGAACATCACTTTGGCAAATAGTGGGTTATGTTTGACCTCGTTACAAGACATTGATTTTAACTGTGAGCTCTGCAGCAGTGAGCGGCATACTGTAGTTTTGCAAACATGCTTTAACTGACATGCTGAAAAGCAGCAATACTGTATTTTGATATATAGGGGTATATGCAATTGCGGTCGAATTCCGGCTGGAATTCGACCGTTTTTAAATTCGACACAATTCGACAGTCAGACACCCTCTCGCCGGGACCCGGATTCGACATATTCAATAAAAAACGGATTAGACAGTCCCGCTGTCGAAAAACGGACCAATTGACGATAGTGTGCATCCTGGATTCGACTTCATGGACGTCACAAAACTGTGTAAAAAATCGTGAAAAAAAAATGCGTGGGGTCCCCCCTCCTAAGCATAACCAGCCTCGGGCTCTTTGAGCCGGTCCTGGTTGTAAAAATACGGGGGGGAAAATGACAGGGGATCCCCCGTATTTTCACAACCAGCACTGGGCTCCACTAGTCAGAGAGATAATGCCACAGCCGGGGGACACTTTTATATCTGTCCCTGCGGCCCTGGCATTAAATCACTAAGTAGTCACCCCTGGCCGGGGTACCCTGGAGGAGTGGGGACCCCTTAAATCAAGGGGTCCCCCCCCTCCAGCCACCCAAGGGCCAGGGGTGAAGCCCGAGGCTGTCCCCCCATCCAAGGGCTGCGGATGGGAGGCTGATAGCCAGGTGACAAAAATAAAGAATATTGTTTTTTGTAGCAGAACTACAAGTCCCAGCAAGCCTCCCCCGCAAGCTGGTACTTGGAGAACCACAAGTACCAGCAATGGGGGGGGGGGGGGGGAACGGGCCCGCTGGTACCTGTATTTCTACTGCAAAAAAAATACCCAAATAAAAACAGTACACGCACACCGTGATAGTAAAACTGTATTACATACATGCACGCCGACACACACATACTTGCCTATGTTCACACGCCGACTCGGTCCACTTCTCCAAGTAGAATCCACGGGGTACCTGAAAATAAAATTATACTCACCATAATCCAGTGTAGATCTGTCCTCTTCTTTTTTGTAATCCACGTACTTGGCAAAAAAATAAAACGCAAAACCCGGACCACGCACTGAAAGGGGTCCCATGTTTACACATGGGACCCCTTTCCCCGACTGCTGAGAGCCCCCGTGACTCCTGTCACAGAGGGTCCCATCAGCCAATCAGGGAGCGCCACGTCGTGGCACTCTCCTAATTGGCTGTGCGTGTCTGAGCTGTCAGACGGCGCATAGCACTATGCCGCTCCATTATCTTCAATGGTGGGAACTTTACGGTCAGCAGTGAGGTTACTCACGGTCAACCGCTGACCGGGGGCTCTCAGCAGTCGGGGAAAGGGGTCCCATGTGTAAACTGAAATTGACGAAATGACTGTCGAAAAGCACTGTTGTCGAATCGACATTCTTCAATTGAATATACTTTTGTCGAAAAGTCGCATTTTTACCATTGCAGACATGTCGAATTACAAAAAGTCGAATTTGAAACTGCCATTTTCTCTGACGTCCTAGTGGATGCTGGGACTTCCGTAAGGACCATGGGGAATAGCGGCTCCGCAGGAGACTGGGCACATCTAAAGAAAGCTTTAGGACTAGCTGGTGTGCACTGGCTCCTCCCCCTATGACCCTCCTCCAAGCCTCAGTTAGATTTCTGTGCCCGAACGAGAAGGGTGCAAACTAGGTGGCTCTCCTGAGCTGCTTAGTGAAAAGTTAGTTTTAGGTTTTTTATTTTCAGTGAGTCCTGCTGGCAACAGGCTCACTGCATCGAGGGACTAAGGGGAGAAGAAGCGAACTCACCTGCGTGCAGAGTGGATTGGGCTTCTTAGGCTACTGGACATTAGCTCCAGAGGGACGATCACAGGTACAGCCTGGATGGGTCCCAGAGCCGCGCCGCCGGCCCCCTTACAGAGCCAGAAGCCTGAAGAGATCCGGAAAAATCGGCGGCAGAAGACGTCCTGTCTTCAATAAGGTAGCGCACAGCACCGCAGCTGTGCGCCATTGCTCTCAGCACACTTCACACTCCGGTCACTGAGGGTGCAGGGCGCTGGGTGGGGGCGCCCTGAGACGCAATGAAAACACCTTAGATGGCAAAAGATGCATCACATATAGCTCCTGGGCTATATGGATGCATTTACCCATGCCAAAAATGTACAGAAAAACGGGAGATAAGGCCGCCGATAAAGGGGCGGAGCCTATCTCCTCAGCACACTGGCGCCATTTTCCCTCACAGCTCCGTTGGAGGGAAGCTCCCTGTCTCTCCCCTGCAGTCACTACACTACAGAAAGGGTTAAAAAAAAGAGAGGGGGGCACAAATTAGGCGCAGTATAAAACAATACAGCAGCTATAAGGGGAAAAACACTTCTATAAGGTTATCCCTGTATATATATATATATATATATATATATAGCGCTCTGGTGTGTGCTGGCAAACTCTCCCTCTGTCTCCCCAAAGGGCTAGTGGGGTCCTGTCCTCTATCAGAGCATTCCCTGTGTGTGTGCTGTGTGTCGGTACGTTTGTGTCGACATGTATGAGGAGGAAAATGATGTGGAGACGGAGCAGAGTGTCTGTAATAGTGATGTCACCCCCTAGGGGGTCGACACCTGAGTGGATGTACTGTTGAAAATTACGTGACAGTGTCAGCTCTGTATAAAAGACAGTTGTTGACATGAGACAGCCGGCTACTCAGCTTGTGTATGTCCAGACGTCTCATAGGCCGTCAGGGGCTCTAAAGCGCCCGTTACCTCAGATGGCAGATACAGACGCCGACACGGATACTGACTCCTGTGTCGACGGTGAAGAGACAACAGTGTTTTCCAATAGGGCCACACGTTACATGATTGAGGCAAAGGGAAATGGTTACACATTTCGGATAATATGAGTACCACCAAAAAGGGGTATTATGTTGGTGAGGAAAAACTACTTGTAGTTTTCCTGAATCTGAGAAATAAAATGAGGTGTGTGATGATGCGTGGGTTTCCCCCCGATAACAATTGATAATTTCTAAAAAGTTATTGGCAGTATACCTTTTCCCGCCAGAGGTTAGGGTGCGTTGGGAAACACCCCCTAGGGGGGATAAGGCGCTCACACGCTTGCAAGAACAAGGGCTCTACCCTCTCCTGAGATGGCCGCCCTTAAGGATCCTGCTGATAGAAAGCAGGAGAGTATCCTAAAATGTATTTAGACACATACTGGTGTTATACTGCGACCAGCAATCGCCTCAGCCTGGATGTGCAGTGCTGGGTTGGCGTGGTCGGATTCCCTGACTGGAAATATTGATATCCTAGATAAGGACAGTATATTATTGCCTATAGAGCAATTAAAAGATGCATTTCTATATATGCATGATGCACAGCGGAATATTTGCCGACTGGCATCAAGTATAAGTGTGTTGTCCAATTCTACCAGTAAAGTGGTCAGGTGATGCGGATTCCAAACGGCATTTGGAAGTATTGCCTTAAAAAAGGGGACATTTGGGGTCGGTCTTTCAGACCGGGTGGCCACGGCAACAGCTGGGATATCCACGTTTGTACCCCAGGTCGCCTCTCAAAATAAGACGCCGTATTATCAGGCGCAGTCCTTGTTGGCAAGCGGACAAAAGGGTTCCTCTTTTCTGCTCGTGACAGAGGGAGAGGAAAAAGGCTGCGGAGATCAGCCAGTTCCCAGGAACAGAAACCCTTTCCCGCCTCTGCCAAGCTCTCAAACGCTAGGGCTTTACAAGCTCAGGCACGGTGGGGGCCCGTTCTCAATGAATTTCAGTGCGCAGTGGGCTCACTCGCAAGTAGACCCCTGGATCCTTCAGGTAATATTTCAGGGGTACAAATTGGAATTCGAGACGTATTCCCCTCGCCGTTTCCAAAAGTCTGTTTTACCGACGTCTCCCGCTGACAGGGAGGCAGTTTTGGAAGCCATTCACAAGCTGTATTCCCAGCAGGTGAAAATCAAGGTACCCCTCCTGCAACAGGGAACGGTGTATTATTCCACACTATTGTGGTACCGAAGCCAGACGGCTCGGTGAGACCGATTCTAAAATCTTTGAACACTTACATACAGAGGTTCAAATTCAAGATTGAGTCACTCAGAACAGTGATTGCGAACCTGGAAGAAGGGGATTACATGATGTCTCGGGACATCAAGGATGCTTACCTTCTTGTCAAAATTTACCCATCTCACCAAGGGTATCTCAGGTTATGGTACAGAACTGTCACTATCAGTTCAGACGCTGCCGTAGGGATGGTCCACGGCACCCCGGGTCTTTACTGAAGTAATGACCGAAATGATGATATTCCTTCGAAGGAAGGGAATTTTAGTTATCCTTTACTTGGACGATTCCCTGATAAGGGTAAGATCCAGGGAACAGTTGGAGGTCGGTGTAGCACTATCTCAGGTAGTGTTGCGGCAGCACGAGTGGATTCTCAATATTCCAAAATCGCAGCTGGTTCCGACGACTTGTCTTCTGTTCCTAGGGATGATCCTGGACACAGTCCAGAAAGAAGGTGTTTCTCCCGGAGGAGAAAG